>NW_024962334.1:27488358-27581840 GCF_019238085.1 Lagopus leucura | reverse complement strand
CGCGGGGCTCCGAGCCGTCCGCTCGGCTTTAAGTTCCTTTCCATCGGCGTCGCCGCCGATAGCGGGTCGGTGCGCGCCCGCGCTGCGGGGCCTCCATCTGCTCGGATCCGGGCAGCGGCGGCCGCCGTCCCGCAGCGCCCAAGACGGGCTGGCGCGCACGGGCGGCGGAGGCGCGAAGCGAGCTGCGGCGGGCGGGAAGCCCAGCGGGCCGGCAGCCCCCGGGTGCGGGCCGGGCTGCGCGGGGCCGGGCGGGGTGCCGCGGCGCTGCTCGGCACCGGGCAACTTTGTGCGAGGGGATCGCGTTTCCCCGAGCGCCGCTTCGGGCGAGGGCGCTAACGGCGGGTTCCCTCGGGCTGCCGGTTCTGCTTTGGAAGAGCCCCTGAACGCGCGTTGAGCGTGATGGTATTCGTGCCTTTACGATCCTCTGAAAGAGCGCGGATTGCGGACTGCCTCGGGGAGCAGAGCCGTTTGCACGGATTGCTTTGCATTACTGTATATATATTGCTGTAGTTTTATGTGTGTAACTCAGACGTTTGCGATGTCTTACTTTTAGAAAAGCTCAATAACAGAAGTGGCGATGTTTCTCATAGTGTGTTGCCTTTCCCGTGCGTGTGTGTTTGTGACACGATACTTCTTGGGAAATGACAATCCGCTCTCACACTATGGAACACCGAGTTTGCAGTGAGAAAGTTCTCGTATGTTTGTGTGTCATTAGGGTGTATTTTTTACGTTATTTTTAGTAAATACGTCAGATAACTAAAGGGAGATAATGGCTTAGATTAAAAGAGGAGCAAGTGCATGGCATGATTGAAAACACCCCACTTTCTTTTGCAGGTTGAGCCTGCCGCTGCTCTGGGAAGGCCTGGGCTGTGCTGCTGTGCCCGAGCTGGGTTAGCCCCTGCCTCCTGCCCTGCTGGGGATGGCCCTGCCAGGGGGCAGCACCGCCTGAGCCCGGCCTGGGACGGCTCACTTGAGTGCGGCTCTGTGGAAACTATGTGAGCTGGTTCTGCTCTCCTGAAGTAAACATGATGAAAACGGAGTCTTCGGGAGAAAGATCAACCCTCCGAAGTGCCTCTCCTCACAGGAATGCTTACAGAACTGAGTTCCAGGCACTGAAAAGCACCTTTGACAAACCGAAATCAGATGGAGACCCAAAAACGAAAGAGGAAGGAGAGGCCTCTCAGAGCAGGGGGAGGAAATATGGCTCAAATGTCAATAGGATTAAGAACTTATTCATGCAGATGGGCATGGAGCCCACTGAAAGTGTTGGAGCTGCCCCCAAAACCAGGGGGAAGGGTGGCCCTCCATCACCTCAGAGACGAAACAGGCCCAAAGAGTTTGTAGAGAAAGCAGATGGTTCAATTGTAAAATTGGAATCTTCTGTTTCAGAGAGGATTAGCAGGTTTGACACCATCCATGATGGCCCTTCTTACTCCAAGTTTACCGAAACGCGCAAGATGTTTGAGCGCAACGCTCATGATGTGGGACACTCCAATCGCTATTCCCCAAAGAAGGAGAGGGCGGTTTCCAGCGAGCTGGCAGAGGAGTGGTGCAGCTCCAAGTTGCACAGGGGCAGCACTGACTCCCTGGACAGCCTCAGCCCCAGGACGGAGACTGTCTCTCCAACTGTGAGTCAGCTCAGTGCGGTTTTTGAAAACGCCGACTCACACAACGTTGTTGTTTTGGAAAAGTCAGAGAACAATGAAGAATACTCTGTAACCGGTCACTACCCGCTCAACCTGTCATCCAGCGTCACTAACATCTCCTCCCCTGTTGCAAACCTTGAGGGCTTCAGTCCTTTGAAGGATGCCGGCACGTGGTCTCCTCCAGCCAAGCAGGGATCCGGCATGATGTCTGCTGAGCACTCTCAGCATAACAGCGCGCCTCCTGCACTGAGACAGAAGGCGACCACAGGCACTGTGTCGGGTTCAAAAACAGCTGAAGAAGTCAAGAAGAACACAGAACCAAGTGCTGATTCTGTTGAGAGCCCTGGGGTCAGTCAACAGGATCTGGTGCTTGACCGCGAAAAGTCTGCAGACAGTTCTGCGAGGAGTAAGGCAAAAACAGATGCAGAAATTTTGTTGCGACAAAAGGAACATTCAGAAAATGCAGAGGGTATTGCTGATAGACCTGAGGCTGCAGAAATACAAAGAAATTTAGTTTCAGGGGGTGATTTGGCAGCAGATGCTGCTTCAGATGCTGCTGAGACCCATTATGATGAGGCAAGTGAGAAAGAAGTGCATGAAGATGGGAATAATTTCCAGAGTTCCCACGTGTACATGCATTCTGACTACAACGTGTATAGGGTACGATCAAGGTATAACTCTGACTGGGGAGAGACAGGGACAGAACAGGATGACCAGGATGACAGTGATGAGAATAACTGTTATGAACCTGATATGGAATATTCGGAGATTAATGGATTGCCAGATGAAGATGAAATCCCAGCCAACAGAAAAATACAGTTTAGCCGTGCTCCAATTAAGGTAAAGTTTCCTTCATTCTTTTCCAGCAGTTTGGTTCATTTTCAAAGACAACTTGTCTTGAAATACATTCTGACAATTGAACTTGTGCTGATTGTGGAGGATTTTTTGATAGCCTTTTTTTGCAGTCAGCCTGTGAGTATAATCCTAAATGAAGTAAGCAAGCTGAGCTCTGATTCGCTTGTGTCATTTCCTAGGCTGCTTGGTGGCTATCTGAGCTCGCTGAAATTGAGAATGGAGGTTCGGGAGTCTGGAGTCTGAGAATTGTAACATGCATATTTTGATGGACAACTGAACTGTAATCACATGGTGAGCATAGGAGAGGGTGTTTGGAGGCCTTTGTGCTGGTTGTTGTTTTTTTTTTTTTCTGTTGAAACTTCAGCTTCTTTAGATTGGATGGCTTTGCTTCAGCTCTCAGATATTCCAAAGTCACTGTGTTTACACACTATGCCATGAAGTACAGTGTGCTGTAGTGGAGTGGCTCTGTCTCAGTAGCAGAGGGCAGTTACTGTTCTGCATCTGAATTAGTATCACCTTTTCTAGTAGCATTTTTACTTCTTAAAACCTTATTAGATCTTAATATGGGTATTTAGTGTATGTCAGTGTAAGTAAGAAGCTACAGAAAGGTGAAAGTCAGCTGCCTGTAACACCTAATGAAGGCAAAGTTTCTTGCAGAGTTCTTCCAGGTGTGTTCTTGAACACCTTGAAACTGCAGGCAAGAATGCAGACTATTTCGGGTATTTTCAGCTAGAAAGAAATAATTAGTCATGTTTTTGTAGCAGTATTTCACTGTGGAGTCCTGGAGTTATGTATAGAAGCACTTTATTTCCAAGTTATGTTTAATGAACATCCAGAAACAGTCATTTTTTTCAGAAAGGGAAGTACTTGAAGTGTGCACATTTTTAAATCAAAGATCTTTCACTAGAATGCACTTTATTGTTTCTGTGTGAGTTCAGTAATGAAAATTACAAAGTCAACTAAATGTGAAGTAATGTTGTTTACAAAACTTGTGTTTGCACCACCTGTGGTTTGTATTAGGGTAAGGTATGCATAGCTGTGCTAGGAAACCTCAATCTGAATGAAGCAAGCAAGTTTTGGCATCCATTAATTGTGGTGTGGAGAAAGGGGAATGGCCGTGTGCTCTTCGTGCTTGGAGGGGACCATTCTTCAGACTGAAACAAAATATTCAGTGCCAAAATAATGGATTTTTTGTTGTTGTTAGTATTTTATTCAGGCTGGTGTCATTGACCAAAAATTCCAGCAGTGTTTGTGCTCCCTCTGGATTATTCGTGTAATTAAGTGAGCTGAATTTCTTTAAATTTTTTGGAGATGAAGCAGAGAAAACTTCTGTTACACAGGATTCTGGAAGGTGCCCCCTCTCTCTCCTTCCCCTCTTCTGGCTGCGCTAGCACATAAGATGACTTCTCTGCCTTCTAGAAGCAGTGAACACAGTGAAATTGGCTGTATTATGTTTGTTATAGATAGGAAAGATAAGAATTTGGAAAGCAACCACAGTGATGTTAGTATGGATGGTAGGGTTTTCTGCCCTTGCTGCTTTGAAAGGGCTCTGAGGAACACTGACAGGGGTGCGTTGCTGTGCTCTGTCTGAATTACTGTCAAATATTCTCTTGTTCTTTAGGTAAAACATTTTTCTGCTCAGGAGCTTCACGCTATGTTTATGTCATATTATATATTATCAAGTGATAATAAGAGTCCATCAGAAAAATGCTTGACTAATGAAAGAGTATATCTGTTGTGGGTTTTGGAATAAGGCATTCTTGCTTGCCCAAAGTAAAAGAATCGTATCTTTAATTCTTTTAGCATCTTCACTGTAGCCAGGAGGAAAGCAGAATAAAAGTTGCATTGAGAGAAAGCAATGCAGGAGGGGTGATGTGCTGTGTCCTGTGCCCCTCAAGCACATGCAACCTGTTGGCCACATGGGGAGGAAGAAGCGAGACCTCACAGGAGGAGGAAGTATAGCCAAGTCGTGGAGGACAGCAAGCTGCTTGCCTGCCCTTCCCCATGGCCTGCCTGGCTGTGCTGCTGCAGGCAGGGAGCTGGGATGGCAGCTGGGGACAGAAACTTGTCCCTGTGGGCTCCTGTGTGGCCTCTTTGATGGCCTCACTGATTCAGCATGCTGCAAGGAGGCTGAGAGCTGCCTTTGAGGAGCAGCTTCTATCCAGCAAATGCCTATCAGTGATCAGTGCACAGAGTCCTCCAGTCCCCCCTTGCATTTGTACAATACACATTCAGCAGGCAGGCCACTTTGGCTGTATGTTGCAGGGATGCCTGCTAGCAGAAAAGTGTTCCGCTGTGTAAGAATTTTTCCAGTTTTGGCCATTTCATGCATTATAGAGAATATCTTCTTTCATTAATACTTATCTGAAACTTTGCCATACACATACTGTGTGTGAAAAAGGAAAACACAAAGCAATTTAGGAGTATTTTCTGAACTGCTGAAAACTGTTAAGCCTTTATTAAAATGAAGCAATTTGTGCTTAAATGCTCTGGGAGGTAGCAGTTCCACCCAGTGCTGATTTCACAGTATCATACCTCCATTTTCCTACAGGTGAGCTTTGAAATAATAAAATCAGAGTGTGAATTTGTAACCTGTGAAATGAGTGGGTAGTATCCTAAAGTTGTTACTCGAGGGTCTCAGCAGCAGAAACATCTTTGAGTCGGTAATGGTTAAACCTTTTGTTCCGTGCAAATTTTCAGGGAGGTGTCTAAGAAATACATGAAAAGAATGCTAAGATGGAAGAGCAGAGATTCTGTCACCACTTAGGGGAACTGCTTTGTTGCATTAGTGGAGATGCTTTGGACTATGACAAACATTGAGATACAGACAGAAAGGTGAACAAATAAAACTTTATTCATCCAACTGAAGAAAGATTGAATTCTGCTTATCACCTGAGCAGGAAACTGGTTTGGAAGCTCGCTCTGGAAAGAAGCACACAGGACAGTGGATACGGGAAATTCCTCTGTTGCAGACTGTGATTCACTGTCACCCATCCTGTGCTCCATGGGACCTCACTGTAGGTCTGTGGGGTTATGCTGACCTCGGCTCTCCTGCAGTTGGTGGCTGCATGGGGACTGTCTCTGTTTGGGTGAGTTTCTTGGTTCTTGGAGCACTGCTTCCCTGCTCTGAGCAGCTGTGTGCTCTGTGCTGATCATAGAAACGTTCCAAAGGGAGGCAAGAAGGAGCTCCTAGTGGGAGTGAGCATGAGTCTGCATGTTGCTGAACAGGGTTTGTGCGCACTGATTGCATGTGGAGTGTCTGCGTAGCAATATGGAGGCCTTGGTCAGCCCTGGATTGTTCTTGTGAGGTGTTTAGTATCTGCTCAGTGGCAGAGCTGAAACTCCCAAGTGTAAGAAGTGAAAACGTTCTGTAGGTGTGATGAGAAAGAAATGTAATCAAGTGGTTTTCTCAGGGATGCTTTTCTACCAAAAAAAAAAAAGGAAAAGCATGGAATTTCTGTGGCCTGTTGGCCATTTGTTGAGTTTTGCTGGGTTGCCTGGGAGTTCAGTTATATGCTGCATCCCAGACATTATGGGATTATTAGGCAGGGCTGGCCAGCAGCACGATTCATTAACTCTTAATTTCCATTTGTTGAAGTGTGGAAAGTGTATTAATCGTCCACGTGTATCACAGACTTTTTTTAAAAAGAACCATCTTTCCTCCATCTTGGATAGAATTAGGGTGGAAGGTTAATGCCTACCTCTCTTCCTCCTTTCAATTCTGGTGTACCAATAGCTGATGGTTGCATCTCTAGCAGATACCCTATTTCTTGCACAAGGAATGTGATAAACCAGTCAAAGCTGCTTGCAGAAATTGATGTCTGCTGCACGGACTGTGCCCAGCATGGCTGAGGGGCTGGAGGGTTGGGTAGGGAGCAGGCAGACCACCGGGTGGGTGGGAGGGAGCTCGGGGTGCAAGGATGGCGCTATGCAGTTTCAGGATTGCACAAAGCTTCCTCAGGGGACCTTGTATTGTAGGATCTATGGGTGAGGACTTAATGGGAGTGAAGCATGTTCAGTGGATGGGACATCCATACTGCATCTAATTTCAGACAGAAGAGTTATAATCTCTGGTGTCCATGCTTCATGGGCTGCTCCTCCCTCTTGTTGTTCAATGTAAGTACCGCGTTTCAGCTTTCCAGATTGTGTTTTGCTCCCATCGTCATCAGCAATCTGAATTTGTGCTTCACTCTTTTTTTCATGTGAGCCTCTGAAGAGGTTTTCCCAGAAGTGCTGTGACTGAAGATCAGTTTAAAAATAAATGACATTTATATCTCTAGTTGATTTTAAATTTCTTAGGAACTGCATGCTGTTTTTTTCTCAGTAAATAATCAATTCCAGGAGTACCTTTTTTTTTCTTTACTTATTCCTCTTTTTATCTCACTAACCCTTATTCAGGTTTCTAAATGCTGGTGAAGAGTGAATCTGAAACAGTTTGACACTACAGTGACTTTGGTAATTTTTGCTGTCCAAAATATTGACCAGTAAACATAAAAATAAAGTATACTTGCAATGTTGTCAAATTTTAGTGTTGAAAAAGGAAGTATTTCTTTGCTGATTCAATGTTTAGTGTGGCATTTATCCACTGTTAAAATTTTGATCAAGTGTTTTTTTGGTTCACAGCAGTCATAAGTGAAGGTTACTTTCCCACAAGCAATTATGGTCCCAGGTGTCCACCTTGCCAATGCTTCTAATTGTGTTTTACTTGAGTGACTATGGAATTGGGTTTAGATGATCTCCATGTGTCCCTTCCAGCCTGTGAGCTCATGGTTCTGTAAATGAAGTGGTCCTGGTGCATCTTAGGCACTTCTTGAAGGCAGATGTCAAAGGAGAACTTGCAGAGGGATCCTCAGGCTATCTGATGTTTAAAATGAGTAGTTTGGTTTTGAATGGGTTATTTAGGAATCCTTACAGAGAAATATGGATGTGCAGCTTTCTTCTGAAGCCACTGGAAGAGTGTTTCCTTTCCTTAAATCTGCTTCTGCTGTGTCTGTTATTTGCTTACAACAGGCGGAATGGAAGGCAGCTTTGACTGTACTGAGGGACATGGTTTAGTGGGAAATACTGGTGGCAGGTGGATGGTTGGACTGGGTGATCTTAGGGGTCTTTTGCAGCCTTACTCATTCTATGACTCCATGAAACTAGGAATTAAGTGGGCTTAGATTCTGTTGCCAATTTCTGCAGTAATACTGAACGTGACACTGAACCTTTATGCAGATGTTTGAACTCCATAAAACAAGCAGAAAGTTGTTTAACAGCTCTGTTAATTTTCAGTTCTAAAATAGCTTGGGATACTGAGCTCATGCTTAGGTAGCTTGAAACACACTGTGTAAAATGGCTTTATGCGTTTTTTCAGGTGCTACAAGCTGTGGGAAAATCTACAGACTAAGTAGTAATAAAATGTGCTATATTGCAGAGATAATGATGCAAACTTTGACTATTTGTGAAAGTTAACAGCTTAAAACTAGCTTCTTTGTTCTGGTAGTAGAATATATGGAGTATTTCTGGGACCCAGCTCTATATTTCAGTTATGTTTGTTATAAGAAATCTTGGCAAAACATTTTGTATATTTTGTCAGGGAAGGGAACAAAAAATTGGCATTTTCCTGTAAAAAGGCTGGATGCTCTCAGGTGGAGAGCAGCAAGATGAAACATTACAGAGCAAGTTGCTATTTTAGACATTAAAAGGCAAGTCTCTTCTACATAGTTATCTCATGTGAAGTACGTTATTGAGCTGGAATTGTATGCTTTCACTGTCTGGGAGCCTTGGCACGTGATAATTTTAAATGTGGAAGAGTTTTCTCATATTAAATACAAAGGAAATCATATTGGAGCACAGTGGATGGAATAAAGCTATTTGTCTGTCACAGAGTGTTGTGGAGACTTGAATTGCACTGCTAGGGCCAGGGACCAGTTATTCCTGGCTGCTGTGTTCATACACAGATAGTGAACTAAACAGAAACACTGTTCCTTTGAACTTGGTTTTATAAGCACAGAGGACATTCTAGAAGAGCCATTTGTAGAAAAAGAGTTTGTACTGAGTGACTGATTGAATGAATCAGAGGTTTATGTGGTTCAAATTGAAAGGGTTTCCAATTAAAGGTTTTGAATTTCAGATATGCCGACTGAGAAGCTGTAGGGAAATGGATTGAAATGAGGTAAACCAGAGCACCAAGGGAGCTAACGGTGGGGTTCTTGGAGCCTCTCACATTCAGAATATGCATTCCAGAAAAAGGCAGAGTACATGAGCCGAAGAATTGCAGATCTGACTACAAGAGAAGTCAGCCAAAGAGAATAGCAGAAGCTAGCCAAGAATTTGCAAGGAGTGGCAAAAGTGGTTGTTGAGAAAATGGAAGTTGCCATAGAGTTCAGAAGTTCTAAAGCGTGAATAAGATGGTGCCAGAAGTCAAGCAGAGTTTGACCTTGTAAAGGAAAATAATCTGACTAGTGAAAAGCTGTTTATCCATTGAATGTATAACAGGAGGGGAAGTGAGACATCACGCAGTAAGCATGAGGTAATGATTAGAGCTATCACTCTACTGTACACACGGTGCAATTGTGCCTTCTTTTTTAGTACAGTTGGTCAGGTGGAACATGGAGTCAGGGTTTAGAGTGAAATAAATGTGCAAGAAGAAACTCTTGCAGTGAAAGTTCTTGTGGTGAAATGAAGATGAACAGAAGTTCTAGCACTCAGGTTGGATGGTGGTTGGAAGGAAGAAGTTGTATTTCAGAAAGTCTTCTAAAATAATTTCAAAACAAACAGAACATAGAGCAATATAAAAATGGAGATGGGATTTAACTGTAAAAGAGCAAACACTGGCTGTTTCTCAAAACATACTGAAGAGATGCTTTTGGCAGCTTGAAAATTATTAATCTCTTTTTCTGTCTTATAGCAAAGCAATGAAGAAAAAACGAATAATCAAAGGCAGGGAGGCAAATGGAAAAATAGAATACATCTGGATGAATTTATGAGAGGTAGTGTATGTCAGGCTAAATTAGTGTCTGCCTTTGATAAGATAGAGCAATTGAGAAATTTCAGTAGTCCTGTCTTAGGAGGCTGGAGCATGCTAGCGGCAGTTGGTAATGTCAGCAAGTGGGAAGCCTTAGCATTGCGTAGAGGGATTGTGGTAAAATATGTATGACTGCGAGGACTTGAGTTGTGGATATGGATTTATGGGCTGCACAGTTAAACTGCAAACCAGTGACTGTTTTGTAGGGAGGGAGAATTAAGGAGAAAGCCACTCTGTGAGTAGCTTGCACAGAACAACAGCGGCAACCCGCAGTGTGGTGCAGCTGTGAGGAGGAGAAATGGAATCCTAAGTACTTGAAGCAACATGTTTTGGTAGCGGCAGGGAATTCTGGATGTCCTTTTGTAACTCAATAAGGAGACTTCATCAGGACTGTGGTGGATTTTACCTCAGATGCATGAGTTTGCAGGAGAGCTGCAGCAACTTGATGCTCTTAATCTTCCTTTTTCTTTTTAGTTCTATTGTAAAACAGGAGGCTTAATAAATTTACCCTGCTCAATGAGGGATGGCAAAGTCTGAAAAAGAGCATAATAGCATCTCTGGTATATTCATAAAGAAAAACACTTGAGGACTAAGAGGCAGTGTTCCTCTTTTAAGGTGGAACTGAGTATTTTCCAGCTAAGATTAAAGAGTTGTAATAGCGAGCAATGGCACAGGCAATTTCCTTCTCCTTTCTTATGGTTCTAATAGGCCATTGTATTGTCTAGCAATGTCTATTAATTCTCCTCAGGTATGGAATTTCCTTCAGCACTATTGAACTTACAGGCCATGAATAATCTATTAAAAAAGTAGCTGCTATTCCCGCAGTTAAATGGTACAAAATGATACCTGTTGTTCTCAGGTGTCCTTTTTATATAGTGAGTATTCTAGTGAGAGCTGAAGCTAATTTTACTCACTAAATTGATTCAAGAGATCCGTGAGCTCCCTCAGATATTTCCATACAGTAAAGTCAGTGGAAGGTGTGAATGCAGAATTCAGCTGTGTGCTCCGTGTGCTCTGTGTTAGCACACCTGCAGCGGTGCTTCTTACCCTGTGCACATCTGTAACTTTTTCATGTTCTTCTCTGCAGTTTCCATCTACCTGAGTATTCAGTGCGTAATCTCAGGGGCGTAAGATGCTGGTTCATGTTGAAAGGATATCTTTTTGTATTCACTCTATGCTGTATGTAGGCCTATTGCCTTTAATTTCATAACGTGTCTTACTATTCATGTTATTTTTCAAAAGCAATAAAGCCACAGAGGCTCCTGAAAGTCATATTACCAAACTCCTGCCTAATTCAGCTAGTTGTCGTGGTCTTCATGGTAAACAAGCATAGCAACGTTTTGTCTGGGTTTTAATCATTTTTGCATCTTTTAAATTTGCAGTCATTTTTTAAGATGGACTGGCATATTTAGGTACTCACATATTTAATCAGAATCTCCATATCTAGAGATATTCAAGTATATATTCTCCTGTTAGCTCTGCCTACCTGGGAGTCCAAAGATTGTTGTTTGTTAGCACTGAACTAAGTAATGTAGTGTAGACTTCATGTGCCTGTACTTCCTAACTGGAATATTCAGAACATTTGAATACTCCAGTTTTTTTACAAGGGCAGACCAGGGTGAACTGATGATTCTGGAGATTTTTGAGCACCCTAGAAAAAATATAACAGTCATAAGCTGGGCATTTAGAAATTACATTTAGATGTTGTACTGAGGAACATGGTTTAGTGGGGAAACATTGGTGGAAGGTGGATGGTTGAACTGGATGATCTTGGAGGTCTTTTCCAACCTTGGTGATTCTGTGATCCTTTGAAATGTGGCAAAGTGCAATAATGAAACTGAGAACATTTCAGTATGGTGTTAAAGAGCATGAGACTACCAGAGCGCACATCTTTTTCTTCTTCTTTGCCCAGCAGTTTCCTCTGAAGTAGTAGCTCAGTTTTGTCTCACCTCTGTAATCTGGTAGACTGACTGAAAGCTGTATTCTTTATATTTTCACGTTGCTTTCATGTCAATATTTTAAGGTGTGCAAAGGAGGAAATACCATTAAATTGTGTTGATTTTTTTTCTTCTTTTCTCCTTAGTGCCAGTTAAACAGTTTCCAGTCTTTGTAGCAGTCGATCAAAAATGATTACATACTGTATTTAAGTACAAGAGCATGATACAGTCATTACCAGTAAGTTTTCTCCATTCAAAAGGAGAAGTCACACTTGACCCGCCTGATAATCTTCTGCTATGAAATGACTGGCTAGGAGAATGAAGGGAGAGTGATAGGAATTTGTCTGCTTTCACTTCGGTGATGTCTTTGACAAAACAGCCTTATGGAGAAGCTGATGAAGTATGGCCTAGAAGAGCAGACAGTGAGGTAGCTTGAAAACTGACAGAACGGAGATGTCAGCTGATGGTAATAGGTACAGGAAGCACTTGGGCACTGCAGAGTCTGAGTCTGCATGGACCCAGAGCTCTTGCCTGCTTCAGCCATGCTGGGGTTAAGGCTTCATTTACCTCAGAAAATTAATTATGTTGCCAGTTGTGAACTCAGGCGAAGGAAGTTGCTGAATTACATCCAGAAGCAACTTTAATTTTGATATTGGTAAAATATAGAGTGAGCTCTTGTGTTGCTTATCAAATTGTGACATGGCTTAGTGATGGGATCAGTTTGATTTAGTGATATGTCTGATTGTTGTACTTGATGATCTCGATGGTCTTGATGGTCTTTTCCAAATTAATTGATTCTATGATTCTGTAACAACACGTGCTTCTGGAAATCCAAAGATGTTGCAGCAGTTCCCGTATGTTTTTCCCTGCATGTAGGATCATAGAATGGCTTGAGTTGGAAGGGATCCCAAGTTCCAACCCCCCTGCCATAGGCAGGGCCACCAACCTCCAGATCTGGTACCAGACCAGGCTGCCCATGGCCCCATCCAACCTAGCCTTGAACACCTCCAGGGATGGGGCATCCGCAACCTCTCTGGGCAGCCTGTTCCAGCACCTCACCACTCTCCTCACTACTCTCTGTAAGGAACTTCCCCCGATGTCCAGTCTAAACCTTCCCTCCTTGAGCTGATGTAGTAATTACTTTTGTTTAAAAACATTTATTATAACAAGACCTCATAGAATATGGCTTGAGTTGTTACTTGTAGTCGTGGTGGAGTGTGGTCAAATAAAGATTTCCAGGATCTAGAAGGTTTTTAAATGTTTTTTAATACTCCTAAAACACATAAACATTTAGGTAGGGAAATTCTGGCTTGTTTTCTGAATTGTGAAGCTCTGCCCTTTCCTTTTTTCTCAATGCCTATAATGTATATTTAATTGCTAATTAGAGTCGTGGTGTTAAACACTGTAGAATGATATGACAGACCACGCTTCATTGTTCAACATGCTCACAATATTGAATTTTTCTGGACTTGAAACAATTACAGAGTATCTGCAGGGTGCTGCATTTTGCTGCCTTGAAAGAAAAGCAAAGGGAAGAGCTGCAGCTGTGTTGGTGTGACGATGACTGGAATGTCACCTTAATTGGTGACACGATTAATGACCTTTGCATGCATACATATATCCATTACCCCTGACAGACAGTAGGTTTAGATTAAGGATTGTTAGTAGCCTTTCAATGTTTCCTGTTAACAAGAACTTGAACATAGCAATATTTCCTGTTTCTCAGTCAAAATAACTACCCAAAAAAGGGTTGAAGTTATTTTTGTATTGTTGTGCCATAGGATGAGCAGAATGACCTGGATTTACAAGCATTGTTGAACAACGTGAAAAGATTTAGGAAATCTTTAAAGAAGTGTTAGTTAAATATTTACCACCAAGAGGAGACATTAAAGATGACCTGAGCAAAAATAAAACAGTTAAGGGGTGGTGTTCATTTGCAACAAAGGCAAAGCCCACTGATATTTTACATGTGATAGTGGCCTCAGTATGTGTGTTCCTGTTTCTGTCCTTAGCTGCTTAAGCTCTGCTGGGAATTAGGAGTGTGAATGTTCAGATGTGGCCGTGTGGCTCAGTTGGTGACTAATTTTGTGTTGTGCTGTACAACTTCACTACAGTCTCAAAATTGCTTTGTAAAATGTCTGGAGTTAGTAATGTTTGCTAGCTTCTCTACGAAATCATTTCTATAATGAAGGAAAGAAGGCATTCAGCTAATTTCATAAAACTCAGCAACTCCCAGTAAGTTGGGATCTCTGGCGTTTGATAATCCGTGGCATGCAGCAGTGCATCAGTAGTCCTGTGGTGCAGTGTTACCTGGAATTTACAATTGCACACTTTCTTTGCCATTTTGCCTCAGTCAATTGCAAGATGTTATCTGAGCACTGTTATTTATGTATGTAGCAGGTCTACTCCCTGCTCGTCTGCTCTTTCAGGTTTTTGCCCTGTATTGATTGTGGATATTTGCCAGAGTGCCATTATTGTTGTTGATGGCCTGGGACATCATTTTGGTTTCTGTGCTCTGTTATCTTGTTCTCTAGGGCTACGTACTTGACATTTTGCATTACTTTAAATGTAGCGAAGAAAAAAAGAGAAGTATTTTATTTAAATTTTCAGTTTATGAGTTTTTGTCATTGTTTTACATACAGTCATCACTTGAAAGACTGAAGAATTTTCAATGGTTCGTTTTATGTTGTTCTTTTTTGCAGGGTTTATCTTGGTAAAGCATTCTCTGTGGGCTATGTTTGTGATTTCTTTATTTTGTGCCATTGCTGCGTGGGCTTTCTTTCTCCATAAAAGTGGTTGTTAATCTGGAAAGATTCTTTTGTCTATTTCCATTTTGTTCAGGTTTTAACTGGAGTATTCTTTTGAATCAAGTAGGCCAGGCATCTGTTGTGGCTGAGCAGGTTCAGCAGTACGGCACTCTGCCCCCGTCTGTGCTACGCTGTTCAGGGCAGTTCTGGTGCACCCTCAGGAACACACTTCAACTGACGGATATTTGCTCATTTATCAACTGGAAGTTACTTTCTTTTGTGGGAGAATTTTAGTTCAAATGCTGCAGCTTGTGTAACTGCTGAAATTTTCCCTCAGTTACGCCCTA
This sequence comes from Lagopus leucura, assembly GCF_019238085.1. Classification (NCBI taxonomy): domain Eukaryota; kingdom Metazoa; phylum Chordata; class Aves; order Galliformes; family Phasianidae; genus Lagopus; species Lagopus leucura. Next base: position 27,567,299 of record NW_024962334.1, on the reverse strand, counting down.
TTTTTTGGTATGACATAAAACTGATGTGGATGAGTATGATGTCACATCTTAGAGGCTGAACTTCGTGAATGCAAAACAGTTTCATTTTGCTCAGGCCTTCATGAACTTTATTTCTTAACTTCACATCAGCATCACTCTTTATTTACCTCACTCATGACACTTTTTATGTAAAGCCCTTCTATGTTTTTATTTTGTTACAATTTTCTACCAAGATCTTAATTCATTCTCTTTAAAAGATTTAGCTCTAAATGATATATTATCTCAAAGTATATCATGTTTGAATACATAAAAATATCTCAGCAAGAAATAAATGATTTAGAGAGCAGTGGACATAAGAAATACATGGAATTTCCAGTTCATCATCTCGTGCTAGTTTGTGAAAAAGTGTTAGGTCAGAGCAGCATCAGTAAGTTATATTGCCATTAGTGAGCAGATCTTACTATTAATTTAAATAGATGTACCAGGAAGTGAATTTGCCTCAAGCTTTCTGCATTTGCTTATGTATGCATTTTCAAGTTTATCAGTTAAAATTTGTTTTAAAAAGTGTCTGTGAAATGTGTAGCTTCATATCCATGGTGGCTCCAAATGCTGTTCGTTCTGATTGCACTCTTTGCTCCACAGATCTAATCTCACTCTTCATTGCTTTTGATAGCCTGCCTCTTCACTGTGTCAGACACCAGAATTTAGGTGTGCCATATGTTCTGCTGCAGTTGTCCTTGAACCTGGTTAAGCTGTGGCTGACACTTAAGGGGAGAGGAAGCTCCATCTGCTCTGGGCTGTGTTGCAGGGAATGCCCCTTCACCTGGGCAGCTCGCCCAGGCAGATCTGCTGACGGCCCTTTTTAAAATACACATCTGCACACCCAGAAAAGTAAGAATTGGAAGAACGCATTTATTTGTGTATGCAGGTATTTGGCTAATAAAATGTTGTAGTAATTCATCAAAAGGTTTCGAAAGAGAAAATTTTGTCTTGAAAACTCTGTTAAATTCATCTTTGATAAACAGAATGGTCCCAAAGGTACTTGCTTTATATGCAAGAATTTTCACAGTGCAAGGCAAACCTGCTAGTAGTAAAAATGTCGATTAAGGGTAAGCATGGTGCAGTTTCTCTCTGGTACGTTTTGTTCTCTATTTAACAAGGCTGGTACTATAATAATGAAATACTAGATCAAATTCCTGGTCTTTTATACATGCTGGAATTCTGAGATACAGCTCCATTGATGACTCACTGAATACAAGCTGTCTTTTAATGGTTGGCTTGAATTGCTCTGAAAATGAAGGTCAACATTTTATCTTCTGTAGCAGAGAAGTGGGTCTGTCCCTTGCCCTCCTTTCAGTCCTCGTACAGTTGTAGTATAAACTAACTTTAAAATACCTTTATGTGAACCAACTGCTGGTACTGATAATCCACATCTGTGTATTTGGTGCAGAACTCAGTGTTACCATCAGAAATAAGGTGTTACAGGTTTTTGGGACTCCCTGACATTGAGCAGCCCTTTGTCCAGGTTAGCTTACTGGTACTGAGAGCAGATTTCCAGTATTTACAACACTGGTACTGAGAGCAGCTTTTCAGTATTTACAACACTGGCTTTGGTTCAGTTCACTGAGCTTGTTGCGAGAACTGCTGAAGGCATGCAGTGGGGCATCAAACATGGGGTTGATGGAAGGGAGGAAATTCTGAGTTTATAGCAGCATTCACTGCCATGATGTATCTGGCCTAAAGCATCTGCAAACCAACGCTGGCTGAGGACAGTGCTGGACACTGTCATTACAATGCAGGCGAGTCCTGAGCTGGGGCTTCCACACCATTTGGTCGTAAAGAATAAAATATAGCGAATAGAATAATATAGATAAATATAGAATAATATAGAATAAAGGCGTAAAGAATAGAAAATCAGGCATTACGTTAGCATGCATCTGTAACAGAGTAAATCTACAGACATAGTGATGAAAAAATAAAAAACCAAAACCTGAGGACTGTGGGGAGTATCGGTCTTTACTCTGCCCTGACTGTATTCCCATAGCAGCAGATGCTGGGAATTGCAGTCTGTTCTGCAAGGAGCCTTAAGACAGTGCTGAGCAGGAGGTCTGCTGTCTGCTTACACTGAGTAATGGTGAGATGGTCCCTTCATGCATTATGGGAGTTGTATTGGAAAGCTTGCTCCAGGTAGATCTCCTTGTAACAACAGATGATGCTGTGTTTCAAAAATGATGCAGTTTCAAAAGCAAGTAGTGCTCAAGTAAATTCAAAGCTGCCTCAAAAAAAGAGCAAATGACATAAAGTTCCTAGCTTTTAGTGCTTCTTATGTAGAACTAAAAAAATGCCATGCTTTTTTGGGGTGACAGCTTCTAACAAATGCCATCAGCTTCGTGAAAGAATGTAATGCATTCAGTTGAAAGCAGCTCTTGATGAGATTAATTAGTAGTCAGCAAGTCTCCTTTGTGTTATCACATCACATCTCTAAGCTGATGAAGGAGATGCTAGGAAAACCTTTGTTACTGCTTAATGGAGTTTCTCAGTTTCGTGCTTAGTGATGTTGGAGTATATGAACTCTCTCTCATGAAGGCTGGCAACTTTTTCAGATCTGTTCCAAGTCTATAAATAATACTCATGGAAACTTTGGCTTGCCCAGGCTACTAGTAAAACAAATTGGAAGAATGCTAACCATCTTTGGAGCACGTGCCTAGGAAGGAGAGTGGGGAATCAATTTTGTACATGGGTTGATAATGACAGGATAAGGAGGAACAGTTTTAAAGTAGAAGAGGGGAGTTTTAGTTTAGATATCGAGGGAAGAATTTTCACTGAGAGAATGGTGAGGTACTGGCACAGGCTGCCCAGAGAAGCAGTGGTGCCCCATCCCTGGAGGCATTCAAGGGCAGGTTGGATGGAGCTCTGGGGAACCTGATGTGATGGCAGGCTGCCCTGCCCATGGCAGGGGGGTTGGAACTGAGTGCTTCTTGAGGTCCCAAGCCATTCTGTGACTCAAACCTTCTTCATTTCTCAGGACAGCTTCTACCTCATTGTGAGGTAGGTTAAATTGTGTGCTCTTCCATTCTTTCTGTTGAACACAGAACCAAGAAACATCTCTAGAGAAAGAATTTGCAGCTGGAAGAGGTATAAGTTAGAGAGGCTGCAGAACACCATACGTTGGTTCCTGACTCGATGTGCTGGTCCTTGACTCTAGGGCAGGGCCATGACTGTTACTTATGCTTACTTACATGGTGCAGTACCCCTAAAATAATTTAATTTCCTGTGGGATTTCGTGGGAGTTTAAGGGCTCAGCTCCATATTTTTAATTCAGTCAACACAGTAGTGTTGTATTTTGCTTTGACCAAATAAGAAGACCATAAATACCTTACTGTGAGTAGTCTCTAGTTGGTGATAATAAACAGTGTTTGTTTCTCAAACCTCACTCCTGCCTGGATGCTTTTCCATGCTGTTTCCTTCCATCACAATGTCAATTGAAATCTGATTTCTCTTTTATGTTGTCTCTCCCATTATTTGCTTGAAGGTGGTGCCTGAAAGGTGAGAAAGGAATCCAAACCTGAAGCACATCCCAAGGAAAAAAAATATAGTTAGAACAGCACTGAATAGAGAAACTAGACTAATTTTAAATCCTGGATAACCAGAATAGACTTTCTTATTCATGTCTTGAAACAGCCTTGTTTTTGATATATCAGTCAGGGCTTTCTCGAGATATTCACTTTGTGACCAGAATGTCTCTTTGTCTGCATAGTGAGTATAAACAAGCCCAGTAGATAACACTGTAGGGCAAGAAACAGCCAGGGGAAGATGAAATAGTTCTCAGTTATGCAGCTGGATTTGGTGGAAGAGATAGGAGTGGAATAGAGAGCTTCAAATTTTAATGCTAAAAATAAAACTCAGATAACTGCTTTTTGGGAACCTTACGATGATGATGATGAATGTTGTTAGAAGAAACTCTTTACAGTGTATGCTTACTGATCTGCAGGTAAGGGAGGTACAGGTGAGATCTGTGGATAGAACCAGGAGTTGCAGCTGCATCTACTGAAGTGCTTAATCATTCCTGAACCATTTCTCCGTCCTTCACCGTTTGGATTCAGCAGAATTTCTGGTGCAGTTTCCAATGCCTTCAAGATGTACTTCACTCGCTGTAATAGCTCCTTAGTGAACCTGAAGCCATGGCTGTCAAGAGTGGGATTACTGGCAATGATATCTTTGGCAGAACTGAAACTGTAATTAATACAGAGGAGGTAAAAGAAAGCACCTTGAGTTCTTAGTGTTGTTATTAAAGTGCTGACTTTCTTCGCAGCAGCAATCCAACGTGACTAGATACTTGTTTGGAAATATTAGCTGTCATGGGTGTAATTATATGCTTGGCCAGTGGAAGGAGGAAACAAATTACAATTCTCTGAATCTGTACTTCTTTTCTTTGTATTGCGGTATCAAGCTATTTACAGGAAACAGAAAAGATTTAGGAGTGGGGGAGCATCGTGGGGAATGTGTGTATGTATTGCTGCAGGCAGCAGTACAAATTAGGTGTACCTGAATTAAAATTACACTAGGGAGGTTGGTACCAGAGGCAGTCTGGTTGTAGCTTTTGGTGCTCGGCAAAGACTAGTCTACCTTGTCATGTAGTCATATTCTTTGTCTTTTTTTCTAATATTATGTAAAATAAGCCAAATGAATTATCTGTGATTTGTCTGCCCAGATGTTAATTACTGATGGATTGATACAGAATTTACTAACAATTCTGTGGTTGACAAGAGACTGTAAACACCAGCTGAATATTTTTTTTTTTCCTGAGGAATGGAGAATGCACTTTGAGGTAGTGACACAGCATGGCTGGTTTCTGTAGAACTTATTTGATGGTTTCACAGTATTTTTATTTATGGCAATTGAAGGACATGTTTAGAGAGCTTCCAATCAAAATTCAACATTTGTGGTTGAAATGAGCATGCACGATTGTGTGTATGCAACTAAGTAAATCTGTGTTCCCTTATACCACCAACCAAAGCTGGGGCTTGTTGCAAACCCCTGGTAAGCTGTTTTGAAGAATGCAATATTTAAAGGATCAGAGATTTTTCTCTTGTAGTTGCTGGGATTGACTGATTCATCTCTGTAGAGGCAGCTGTATGTTGTTTTACTTGTTTTAAAGATGGTGGCCTTTTTTTCTTTTTCCTGTGGTGTTTTAAGCATGCTTACACAGCAAGTACAGTGACTCTTCCTGTGTTAACGTATGAGTGAATGCTCTGGGAAGCTTGATGCAGAGACGTGGAGCTAAGCAAACAAACATTATTCCATCCCATTGAGAAGCTCTCTGAACTTCTGCAAGAAATACCCTACAGGATGAGAACTGCCTTTATTTTGTAGAGCTGTGAGCCTCAGACTTCAGTTTGGTTTTCGGTTTGGTTTTGTTTCACTGTGTAACAGGAAATGTGGAATTGTGGTGGAGTCCTGCTGTTAGTGAGACCTAAATCAGTGCCTCCTCCAGTACCGTGGATCTTCCTTAGCCTAGCTGAAGCGACCTTTTTTCTTTCCATGGATATGTTAAGAAAATGTATTCCTTACTGTGTTCCTTAAGTAGTTCCAAAGTCATTATATAACCTGGAGGATTTTGTGTTTGAATCTGCACAGGATATTTTTGCTCAGTATGTTTATGCCAGGTTATCTTGGTGCTGTATCAAACTTCTTTCTGGTACTGCAAATTAGAAAATCAGTACACAAAATGCACATACCAGCATACAAGAATTCCGTGCGATACAGGAATATTTGCATTGAGCACAAGGCTTAGAAAGCTATTTCATTCAGCTTATATTCCTACAGAAGCCCCCTGAATTTTTGCAGTCGGTGATGCTGTTTCAAGCTTGAGAAGCAGCTTAGAGGATTGAGCTCAAAAAAGCATTTCAGATATTGTGAGCTGGTCTTTTCTTTCTCAGGTCCTTTCCAAAGCTTTCAGAAAAGCTATTTGGAGCACTGAAAAAAAGAAAAGCAATATAGTTTCCCACAGTGTAGAGTAGCAGCAGTGAACTGGTGGCATCTGTCATGCCACGGTGCTGAGTTTATAACAAGTCAAGTGAAGTACCCAGGTTCGGTCTCTGCACAAAGGCAGGCTGTCCCCCAGGAGCCTGCCAAGCTGTGGCCATGGGCCTCAGTGGCACCTCAGCGTTCCTGTCCCGTTGATGAAAGAGTGGATTGTCCAGAAGGCCCCTCTTCCACCTCCACAGCAGAAAATGGTCTCCTCAGCCCTGTGCTCCCACTGGGAGCAGTCCAAGAGAGTGGCCGCTGCCGGGAGGGAATTTTTCTGACCTTCAGGTAGAGGTGCTTCAATGGGATCTCAGCCCATAAACCACCTCTGTGCAAAGCTTGCTTAGAAATGAAGCCACTGTGCATTGGGGACAGGGCATTTGTGCGTAAGGCCAATTTATATTCTCTTTCATACTTTTTTAGACACAATTTCCCTCTTGTTGCTGACTGTTGCTCTTCAAAATTTCATTTCCTCTTTTGCACACACAATCTTTTTTTTGGTAACTGCATATATATACATGTCTTCAGTTCAAACAAACAAACAAACTTGTCTGCAAATAGATACTGGGATTTTTTGGCCTTGAACTTGAATTTCAATATGAATTGATACTGCAGATTGATATCTGCTATGCAACTTGTGCCAGAGGAAAGGTGAACAACACCTAAACGCCAGGATGTAAGGCCAGCAACTTGTATTTCTCATTTATGTTTTAACTGGCTCCAAAAGACTTTTTGTGGTTGAAATGCCACAGTTCTGGCCTTCCAGTCTGTACAGTCAATTGGGGTTAAACTCAGGCTTAAACATTTGCCCAAGCATGGCTTCTGGATCAAAAATTAGAACCTTTGAGTGTTGTCTTTAGTGATACTCACCTTTGTGTTGAAGGATTAAACAGTTAAATATGCAGAATGTTTTGCAATGCTCTTATCTAAGTGTATGTCTAAGAACTGCATTGCCTAGAGCTCTAAAACCTGAAAAACCATCATCAGGCTTTGGAAACCTGGGTTTGTTGGGTTCGTGTATTTTCAGTGGCATTGTTGTGAAACTTCACCACAAACCTCCGAAGGCCTAAAACTCATTCTTCAGGTGTCTCTTCTGTTTTTAACACTCTTCTGTTGCTACCTAGCTCCGTATCACTGATGTGCCATACCTGATAGCACTGCAGCAGATACTTCGAGGGAGCTCGGAGTGCCCAAGTGCTGATGCTCACATGTCAGTGCTTTCATGCTGTCCCCACCAGCTGTGTGTCAGATTCTCGGGCACCGTTCCTGACCTTGCAGTTTAAACATTAGAAACACTGTTCAAAGTAATCCTACCCTGCTTTATGTAAAATAAGTAAATCTCAGGCTTATCTCAGGAGACAGTTCAATGACTTTTATTTCCACATAGTACCTTCCAAATTTTTTGAATTACTGATCACCCTGATGACTTCCCCATGCTTAGGCCAGTTACCTTGGAAACCAGTTTACCCACACATCTAATCTCTGAACTGATGAAATAGTATGTACTGATTGCAAATCAATTTGAAGAAAGCTTTCTCCTGTCTTAATTGAAGAATGTTAATCTCTTTGTTCCAGAAGTATCAGAATTTCAGAGCTTTTGTTTTAATTCAAGTAGCATTTTTTTCATGTTAGTGCTTGAAAACACAATAAGGAGGATTGATATTACTTTATATTTTGAAAAAGACACAGAACATCTCTCCTGACCAGCTACATGCAAAAAAATCCAGATAGGCACAAAGCTGTTTGCTGACGTCTGTGGTTCAATTATACTGCTTGGTAGTCGTAGTTCAGAAATGTCTGGTTGTGCGGGAGGGAACAGCTGTTGCACAGCGTCACCAAGAGAAGCTGAGCACAGCAGTACTGCCCTGGAGCTGATGGGGAGTTGGTCCGTGCATCTCTTCTGGTATCCACATCTTTGTGATCTGTTCAGTGCCTTGGAGTAGGTGCTCCTGAGAGCTGTGTTCTTCTGTGAGATACAAAGAAAGGAATGATAAAATACGGCCTTTTTCCCTTTAGCTTTTCCTTTTCTTTTAATTTTCAATAACTACTTGTTGGTCTTATGTTCATCTTCATGCTATTAAAATGTTGGTTTTTTACTTACGTAACAAATTAACGCTAAATATTGTCTCCATTTTCTCAGACCCAAAATAAAGAATGTGATTTTTCTCCTTATTTTCTGGTAGTTTATTCCAATGAAATCAAAATTTATTATATTAATGGGTGGAGATTTTTTCAGATTCTTTCTGGAATCACAGAAGTTGAATAATAGTTCTTCTGAAAACCAGAATGGCATTTTATTGGTAAAGTAAACTTAGTTGCCTTTCCTGAAAATGAATCTGTTGATAAGAAGAAGCTCTGCCTCCCTCTAGACTTCTCAATGATGCTGGAGTTTGCAGGCAAAGCTATCAGTCCTTTCATCTTCGGGTGTATTTGAGATGATGGTTTATGACAGTCCACATAGCAAAATCATACATTGCGCATCACAGATGGTTTTCAAACAGCAATTAAGCAATTTTAAGCATTTGCTGGATTGTGGCAAAAATGATTTACAATGATACAGTAAAGAGTTGGATTACTGTTTTCTCATTTATCTGTTTTTCAGTCCGGTCATTTGCTTCTCCCTCTTTCTGACATATTCAGGTCAGTGAAACGTTTCCTGGGGGTGGCCAGAACTATATGATTGCTAGATGTATTTATTACAGAATAAAGGTAACAAGGTTTCATCCTGAAATCTAGAGTCTAAAGAGTTTCTGGAATCTTCAGTGGGATTTTTTTCCAGCAGCTTTGTCATGTTTAGAAACTGCTTAATTGGAAGGAAAATCATTTGAGAGCAGGATTTATCTACTTAGCTGAAGTAATGCAGTTTTTCTTGGTTGATTAATATACTTATGATTACCTGCTAAGATTCTAATGATTAGAGACCAAGGATTTGGGGATAGGATTTAAGATGGAATTTTTATTGTTAAAGTTCATGAGAAATTTCTTGAAATGCTAAGATGGTGAAGGAAGCATGCATGGAATCTCTTTTTTTTTTTAATTATTTTTCTCTTACTTTTCCCCTTTGTGAATCTCATGTGACTAAACACAACTCAGCAAATGCTTTGTCATTGTAGGGTGACTGAGCACTGCCCAGAGAGGCTGAGGAGTCTCCCACGTTTGAGATGTTTGCAAGCTGGCAGGACGTGGTCCTGGGCAGGTGGCTGTGCACAGCCCTGCCTGGTGGATGGGTCACCTCCAGAGGTGCCTGCCAGCCTCAGCCCTTCTGTGGTTCTGTGGAACGTATTTTAAGCATTTATGCAGCTTCAGTTTAAGTAGACAAGAGCTGTTTCGTTGCTGCTGATAGTATAGAGTTGTAAGGTGGGTAGCAAATTGGGTGTACGGGTCATGTCAGTGAGTAAGCTGGAAGCACAGCAGTCAGGTTAATGAGAAGTTGCTGGATAGATGGAAGAGTCTTTTCACTCGTGATGCTGATAAAGAAGAGCTACTGTGGGGATGGTTGACCATGTAAAATGTGCAGATTGTAAAATCGATACTTTCTGTATTGATCCTAAGAAAAATCATCTGAACGTGAAGATTGCTGTAATAGATGTGAGATTAAGGTCGGTGAAAGTGTGAAGGTTGGCGCATCTGGGTTGATGACTGATTCTTCCTGGAAATTCAGGAGACAGAAGGAAATACCTTTAGCTGACCTATGTAGGACAGGTGCAATTAGTCTCTGTGTACTTAGCAAGTTCATTTTCAGCAGCTGTGTGTGAGAGGTGGGTCTTTGGAGATGTATATGGAGGTTTTTCTAAAACAGTTAAGGAAGCCCTGGGAAAACCTAACCCAAGCATGTGAACAGTTGTAGTGTTTTGCGTTTGAGAAACTGGATTTGGGACTGGAATGGTAAGGTGAATAGAGCTGGCATTAAGGGCATCTAAGAGAGCCATGAAAGAATCCAGGGTGGAAAATAGAAGTCAGTTGTTAATACTTGACCAACGTTTTCTTCATATGAGAAAACATATAAATAGTTTATAAGGTAGGCTCTGGTAAAAATTTGAAAGCGATTATCAGGTGCCCTGCAGTATCAGGGTTTGGTGCCTGAATTAGAAGGGACCTCCCAGATTATGCCCATGTTATACCATCCTAACTGGAATCCCTTAGCTTCTCTCTGTGTGCTGAATCAAGATAGTGACAGAAGAAATTAACACTTGCAGATGCATGCTTTTCCACTCCATTTTGGCAGATATATCACACGAGAGCTATGGATTTTTCTAACATGTTAGAGCTGACAATCTTGTCAGCTATAAAATGCCACTGATACCAAGCATAGTTCTGTTTGCATAGCTAAGCTCATTCTCTATGAAAAACTACAGCAGAGCTATCCTGCTTTCTGTGAAGGGAGTTAATTAAACTGAACTGAGAAACCTGGAACCTGAGACTTCTGGTGTGCCTGCAGCAAGGGATACCATGTAAAAGTGCAGGAGTAAGTTCTACAGAATGCAGCCAGGCACCTTGCCTTCCTTTGCTGTGCTCTTTTACCACATGTATTTCTAGGCAAAAATATATCACAACCCAGCTTTCCATCTTCAGTAGCTGATGTACTGTCTCTTCAGGTCGCAGAGAGCCTGAATATAGCGAAAAGAAAATCCTGTATGGTTTTTTTTTTTTTATTTTTCCATTGATAGTTTGAATTTGTAGCATCATCATGAGCAGAGATGAGTGAAATATTTCCAGTTGGACAAAACATCTTAATTTTTGACTGAGGTCATCAACCACACCATGTATTTTTTTCATTCTGAACTGAAGTGCAGAAAACAGATACTGGTAAACAGTCTGAGTGCTACCTCAGTAGATGTGGGAAGAGTAGAAAAGAAGGTAAAAGCTGATGTGAGGTAGTCACCTTAAGGTTTATAGTCAGTGACAGTCTAGTCAGTGTAGTCAGTGTAATTAGTGTCATCCCTCAAGGAGATGTCTGAAACAGCTGAATTGAATTCCAAGTGGCCCAGTTTCTTTTCTACTTGGCTGTGAAGTTAGCCCTAGCTACCCCAGCCAGTGCAGGCATTTGTATTTTTGCTATCTACAGTTGATAAAGGAAACTTTGGTAGATTTTGGGTATTTTAAACATTGTGTGTAAGCATACATAACTCTGGTTTGCTTAAATCAAAATCTCTTGTATTGTTCATGATCTCTGTGTAAGGGATCTGCAGGGCTATTGCACCTGACTATGCCTTCTGCAGCTGATGATAGGTTGGCTTGATTTCATTGCTTTAGTAAGGAGTAACAAGAGCTCCCTGCACAGAGAAGTTGAATTAATCTGTAAAAATGTCACACTGTCAGTTTAGTTTTATTTAACTGTTAGTATTTTAATGCTGATTGCTGTGGACCCACGTAGCTGTCAGGGAACTTGACCTGGATCAGAGAAAACAAGGTTTGTCTCAGTCCCCAGCTTGTTCAGTATGCTGGGCAGGTCACCTGGGGCGGACTCTGCCTTTAATTGTGCATTTATGCTATTTTGTAAGCCTGACTTCAGATACACGAGGTTTGCATTTTCAGTAGCATTTGAAACTAAAATGAAATTGCAGTCTACAAAAACACCTTCTCCTTTTCTTTTTCCTCAGGTTTATTAGATTCGGTGTCTGGATACCTAAGAACTGAAGTTAAATTTGGACTTTTAAAAATAATTACATTGAAAAGACAGTTTATCTTTCTAACTCATGGACCCTATGTATTAAAAACGCAGGTTCTTGTTGAATAAATATCTTCTAGTGTATGACCATATCATTAAGCTCTCAAATGCAATGTGAAGTGGAAGTCATGTTCTACTGACTAAGTGTTGAGTGCTTGTCAGGGCAATCGTAACTGCTGGATTACTGCGCCTAACATTTCATGTTGTAAACTTTAAAACTGCAGGGAATCAGAACTATTAATTGTTTTTATTTCAGTAAAACATCAACACGGTTGAACAGGAAGTTTATAGATGTAGAATCTAGTATTTAGAAACAGCATTTGAGAAGACATAACAAAAAAAAAATCTGATGTTAAATCAGTGTTACAATTTGAGGATGTTTTTTTTCTGAAATATCTCACAAACCTTTCCCTTCCTCACTTTTCTGTAAGTTAATGTGGTTTTATTGTGCTTCAAAAACATCCCAAAGCCAAGCTGAAGAGTTTTATCTCTTACTGATATGTTCTATTCCATTACCACTTACTTGCATCCATTTTTCTCCTCTTGCAAATGCTGTATGCCTGAATAAATCATGGTCTGTATCATAGGTGGTTCTGAGGTCAAACACAGTAAATACAGGTAGCACAGCCATCAGAATAAAATGGAAAAGCATAAGATGCATGAAAACATAGATCAGATTGACTGTAAATCAAGTTCTTGTGTGCTCCAAAAGGCTGCAAGTTCTGGCATAAAAGCCAGAATACTTTCCAAAGTAAGACTAATGGCAGGATCTGTAGGCAGTCTGGAGTGGTCTGTAAATTGCTTTTAGATTTGTAAAGCATCCATGTCATGTTCCTTCAGTTTTGTCTTCTGGTGGATGTCAGATTAGGTCTGATAAAGCATCACTTTTACTTACTGATAGCCTGAATTGGTGTTAGTTTTAAAACAATGGAGCGTTATTCTCAGACCAGTGAATCATCTTGGAAGTCCGTTGTTCTGAATTATGTTGATCTACTTTTAGACAATAGCATAAACACAACCAGTTAGTGTGTATTAAAGCATGAATAGTTTTGTGCTGTGAACTTGCCCTATTTATATTGTTCTTATGAAATAATTATTTGGCCAGTAGTATCTCCTGACTTTGGAAAAGGGTGACTGCATCCCCAAAATAAAATAATCTGCAATTCCTTAGTTTTACTGAAAATAACATGTAGCTGAAAAGAACTGTTGAGGGAGAATTTAAACATTTAGTCTTAATTTAAATTATCAGAATGTTGTATTTGTTCCAGTTAAGAAGTGTTTTGAATCAAATGGGCTTTAAATTAGCCTTTTCAGTTCCCCCAGGGAGCTGCAGTCAGGTGCTCCATGCCTTCATCTTCCCTTCTGTGCTATGCTACCCAGCTGGGCTGCATGCAGTCGCTGCTGCCACGGGGTTCCTGGCTTGGTTGTGGTGAATCAGCAAGTGGGAAGCCCAGGTATCATAGGATATCCCCTTCCGACAAGAAATAGCAATTGCACATGTAGTTTCTTTATTGTTAATTTTAATTACTTAACGTAGTGGAAAATCAGTATTTTTAGCTATACTTTGCATAATCTTCACTGAGGCAATTTTGCTAACTTTTCTCTTTCCTAATGCTCTAAATCTGGATATTCTGTCTAATAAGTAGTTAAAAAACTGATCTTACTGAGCAGTGTTACTCTGCTGGGGTAGCAGTGAGCTTGCTCTGGCTACTTGGATTTCAGGAATGGACACTGAGAAGCCAAATTGTTTGAGAAGCCAAGGCAAACCTGGGTTCAGGAGACCTCAGTGATCTTTCCTTTGTAGCTTTGAATGCAACATCAGAAACCCTCAGGGCGCAGCGTGTGCCAAAATGGCCGTGTACCAACGTTCAGTGCTTCCAGTGCCTTTTAATGAAAGGATGTCTGGGACAAACTGTCTTCCCCAGAGTCTTGCCTTTCCATGTTCATCGTGCTGTACATGAAGAGACTCCTGTCTCCCACAATATAGATTTCTTTCCTGTTCTTGTGTCAGTTCCATGAGGTCTGGGAGTGCTTCATACGTTGGTTTGAGTTGGATTCTTTATTTCTGTTTAAGCTACACATTACGCTGACAACACAAACAGACCAACAGCCTAAGCAGAAATGACCTTACACAGTAATAGGTGCAGGAATTCAAATGTGAACGTTTCATTGCTCTGGGTATTTTCTTTCCAGTCCTCTGAGGACAAAGGAGTCTTTAGCAGGAGACTCAGCTTGAATTCAGGTATCACCCTGGGAATAACCCTCTGCTCCTCTGGTTAACATGGAGTCCCTTAGCTGATGGTAACCTGCTTTTCTCTTACTGTAATTTTAGTTCATTTGTTCAGGCTTTTCGCAAGGACTTTTCCTAAAAAAATCAATCTCATTAAATTTAGTAAATAAGAGCTGTTTCTCTTGGCTGCATGCACCACTGGTTCAATTAAATAACCTATTAGGTGCACAAAGTGTTCCATAAAAAAAAATAATTACACTTTCTTAATTCCATAGCCCAAACTGTCTGGCAGTTTCTGTAGCAGTAGTGAAATAAAAGTAGCTCGAATCTCCAGGAAGACACTACATTTGCTATGTAGTAGATTGTAATGGTTTTGTCAATGAAATATTTTGAAGTGGAGGATTCATAGGGATCATAATGTCTGCAGGTTATTTAATCTCTCTGCAGTTATTTGAAAGGAGCGTTCTCCTTTGCAATGAAAATTCTAGCCTCAACATTTTGTATTTTTGTCATTTTGCTAGTTTAAGCTTTTGTTTGGATCCTTTTACTGATGGATTATGCTAGCAGCTGTTCTTTGATCACAGCATCTTTGTCCTTTATTTTGACTAGAAGTTTCAAAATGTGCCATTTGTGAAAGGTCTAAGCAAATGGATTTCTTTTGTTTGTCATGTTCAAAAGAAAGTAGTTTGAAGACTACTAAGAATATTATTTTACTACTGTCGGTGTTGGTACAGTTTAGGGTGCATCATTGTTTTCCACTAACAGTACATGAATTCAGGGAATTGGTCAGAGGTGCTGCTGCCTGAGAGAAATCGTTATTTAGATGTTCCTTAATGAAAAGGATTTGCAGTAATTTTGCTAGTTGAAATGCCAGTATAGATTGATTTGATCTCTAGCTAAGAGTGACAGAAGAGAAGGGCAAGTTGTGCTGATAACATTCTTTGGGCACTGACAGCAGAAACAAGAAGCAAAAGGAAAACAGCAGCCATCTACAGAGCAGAAGGTCCAGGGGCAATGAAAATGAAGAGTTTGTATGTCGACTGTTAGAATTTTAACTCTGCATGCCATTATTTTTTATGTTTTTGTTGTTCTGTGCTTGCGTCCTATGTGGACACAGTTTATGGTTACCTAAAAACCTACCAAAAAAAGCATGCAAGAAACTTACTTGCTTCTGCTTCAGTTACACAATTCATCACCTCTCCATCCTTTCGTAAGAATTTTTTCTTGAACACCCCCCTGCATCTGCTGGGAACTGTGGCAAGGAGAAGGAAAGCTGAGCGCCTGGCATGGAGCAGCACGTTTAATTCTGCGTCCAGGCCTGGGGCCCCCAGTACAGCAAGGACATGGAGCTCTTAGAACGGGTCCAGAGGAGGGCCACTAAGGTGATCAGAGGGCTGGAGAACCTCTCCTATGAGGAAAGGTTGAGGGAACTGGGCTCGTTTTGCTTGGAAAAGAGAAGGCTCTGGGGAGACCTCATTTTGGACTTCCAGTACTTGAAGGGAGCATGTAAACAGGAGGGGGAATGGCTGTTTATGAGGGTGGATAGTGATACCTTGAGACAGGGGAGGTTTAGGTCAGATATTAGGAGGAAGTTTTTCACACAGAGGGAGGTGAAGCACTGGAACAGGTTGCCCAAGGAGGTTGTGGATGCCCCATCCCTGGAGGCATTCAAGGCCAGGCTGGATGTGGCTCTGGCCAGCCTGGTCTGGTGGTTGGCAACCCTGCACATGGCAGGAGGTTGAAACTGGATGACCTTTGAGGTTCTTTTCAACCCAGGCCATTCTGTGATTCTGTGATTCTAAGATTCAAGTGCTCTGTGGCAGCCTAGGCCGGGCCCAGCCTTTTCTGACTTGCTAGAGCTTTCTGACTGGAAGCATCACTTGTGGCAAATGGCAGTGTGGCTGGGAGTATCAGGAGAAATAACTGTCGCTTCACTGCAGTAATATAAATGACCTAAATACCCAGTTCTACTGGAGTCTTATCATGTGTTAAGATAGATCTTTTGTAGAGCTGAAATTGCGCACAGAAGCGCACAGTGTGGAAATGTCACTGTAATAAAATACGCAACAATCTTTTAAGTGGCCCTATTAATCAAAAGTGTTCTCAAATCAACGGAAAGCCGTTTGTATTATTAATTTGCTGATGGTTAGTAGCATGTTGCCATCATGACCCCTTTGGAAGAATGTTGTTTTTCATCTTTTCAGCATGCTGGCACATCCCCAGGGCTATGAAAAATTGACTCTGTGAATGCAGGAATGATATGCATTTCAAAATGCTGCTTTTTCCCCTACGTTTTGTTTTGAGCCAATTTGTTGAGTGGGTTTTTTTGGTTATTTTTTTTCAGTTTCAAGACATTGCTTGTTTCACATTGTTTCTAAAATTGGACAGCAATTAGATCCCCTAATGTTAAGTGATTCAGTTTTAATATTTTTTTTTCCCTTGCGAAAGCACTGTGGAGGTTTGCAGAGTTGCTGAGCCCCCACCTCTTGTGCTGATTCCAGGGGGGAAGCGGCCATCTGGGATCAAAATAACTCAAGACGTCTCCAGTGGAGGACTTAAAAGCAGTTGCTCCAAAAATCACAGCTCACTCCTGAAAACAGTTGCATGTTCACAGTGTTCTGGGTATGTTTTAGTTTCATTCTCACCCTGCTTCCTGTTACTTCTGGGGGAGTAGCTGTTTGGTTACCAAAAGGAGAGTTTTGGCAATGCAGATTGGGCCACACCTGTCTGCCAGGGCAGGGAGCAGCCAAACTCCAGGCTCTTCTCACCGCTTTTGAACAATTCTTACTGCATTTTCAATAATTGATTGTGCAGAAGAGCTACTGAGCGAGAGCATGCATTTGCAAATGTAGTTACTTTAGTACTTAAATAATACATTCAGGTTTCATTTGGAATAAAACATATGGTGAGTGCTGAAAAGGGAAAGGAGGAAAAGGAGCATCCTGAATGCAGAGGGCAGCACAGTGAGGTTAGGTAGGGGCCAGGCCGATGCCAGGGCAGTTGGCCCCACATGTGTGGATCTGCAGTGGGGAGGCAGTGACAGGATGCAGCGTCAGCGCTGTTTTCTCTTCACAGCTCTGCTGAGTCACAAACAAAAGGCTGAACATCTGTACATTTTGAATTAATGGGATCTGTATTCACTAAACCTCATTTTTGCCAGAAAGATTTCAAGTTAATTTTTTTCCTTTTTTTTTTTTTTTAACATATTTTAAAATACATTTTTGCATTCACATTTTTTATTGACTGATGCGTACCTTTTAACTTGCATTCAGAACCTCTTTCGATGCTTATCTGGGCATAGATTTTATGGAAATTCCTCTATCTCATTACTTATCTGGAGCGGTACACGTGCTGTGCTAGTGGGATTTTTAATTCTCATTTCCTCCAGCTTTGCTCAGCCAACCGTAATACTACAGAGAAATGTTCTGTCCTGAGGATGGGAATAAAATTTATGGAGATAAAATTGGTGTCTGAGGACCACTCTTGAAGGTCAGCTCTGCCTCCATCTGCCCTCTGCCTGCTGCTGTGCGGGGCTGTGTGTGTATGGAGGGGGCTGAGGCTGCCTGCTGGCAGGGCTTCCTGGGCTCACTGCTCAGCACTGGGATGTGACCATTGTGAAGGCGTGCTGAGCTGCGCCACTGAAAGTACAGGTCCCAGCTAACAATTATGCAAGGTAATTGCTCTTTCCTCAATTGTGAAAGGCTTATGTAAGGCTTTCTTTTTAAAACATGTATAATTGCCTTGAAGGAATAACTGCTGGTATTTGTGGAACACTGCATGTAGTAGAAGTCAAGGAAAGGCTTGCTCTCACTGCAGTGCTTTATCCCAGGTACCCAAAAGTCAAGTAACGAGGGGCAGTTCAGCTGCACTTGGAACTCGGCTGCATGATGAGGAATTTGTGCAGGGTCAAAGCCTTGCTTTTCCTTGGGATAAACCCTGCCATGCGAGCAGCTTGCTTACTCGTTGCCTGCCTGCCCTGCAGTGATTGCTGTCACCGCACCAATGCTCCAAAGCTGGCCTGGCTGCTCAGCAGCAAGCAGCGCATCGCTTCATTCCTGGCACGGCTGCAGTCAGTGAGATGCCCAGCATTTGGGGCACGGCAGTACCCATCCCAACCCATGGAGCTGCAGGCCATGAGCTGACGGATGGTTTTTAAATCCAAGAGTTTTCAAATATATTGAAGTATTAATCTTCAACCAAGAATGGCACCGCTTCTGAGTTGGGAATATTCACAGAATCCACAGTAACTGTGGATGTTTAAAACATGGCTGCTGCAAACATGTGTTTTATTATAAGTAGTTCAAAATACAGTTGTTTCTGGGCTCAGTTTTGGAAATGTAAAGTGTTTTTTCTTTTTTTTTAAAAAAAAAAAGCCACTAAATTCAGCAGAAAAGCAGTAATTATATTCCCTCTGGAGCCAAGCTGGTGTGTAACACAGCTCCTTTTGACTTTTACTATCTGTGGGTTTTAATGTAGGCGGAAAACTTGCCACAAAATGATAATCGGATAGTACTCGACATTTCTAAAAAATGTTTTTTTTCCCACCAGATTTGCAGCCTACACAGTGAAGTTATGCATTTGTACCATGAGAAATATAATTTAGGAAAGCAGGAACTCACTGAGTACAAAGTCTAAATGGCAGAAGGGAATACAGTTTCAGCACTAGGCTTTTATAAGAGGAGAAATGTTTATTAAAGCTGTGGCAGTGTCTTATTCATGCAGTTATGTTTTGATTGCTTACAGATTAATATAAAACAATGTACTGTGTGGATGCGTTTTTCAGTACAAAGCGGTAGGTATGAAATTCATAAGATAAAGCGGGATAGAAGGAAGAGCTTTCCTGATCTCCGGAGAAAAAAAGTCCTCTTGACAACCACTGGTAATAAATAGGATGGGAGATGGGCAGCAGTATAACATGCCTAATGTTACCGGCATGAAAAAAAATGCCTTCATTCCCTGCCTTTAGCATTACTGCCTGCCATCATGGCCAGAAATGGGAGCAGGTGAGCTGATGGCAGTTGTGGTTTGGCTCAGAGAGGTGTTACTGTGGGGAGGGCTAAGAGAGAGAACTTCTCAATAGATCTGGAGTAACTCAGGAAAGGAGAGGTACGCTCACCGGCTCCAATCCAAAGTTATTATCTGCTTGTTAGCAGCATAGCAAGAGGGAATATCTCAGTACTGCAGTGGGCTCCGCTCCCTTATACTGCGGTAGATCGAGACCTTCCAAGAGAACTGCTTGTCAGGTATTGCAGTTTGTCCCCTTTTAAAGTCATGCTGCTTTTGGGGCTGCTGATGTCTGAGCATGCTGTCATGTAATTGCTGGTTTGAGTGCAAAACAATGGAAATACACAGCCAGGGGAGAAAGAGGATGGCATTGTTGTGGAAGCAACATGAATTGCAGCAGAACCTCATCCAGTTGCAGCAGATCTTTGTCACTTTGCAGCAGATCTTCATCAAGCTCATCCTGAAGCATCACCTTAGCTTTAGGTTGGCTGCTGTAGGAAATCTGCATTTTGTTGGCTGTCAAATGCCTGTAAATTTACAAAGAAGGGTCATTTCTTTAACAGGGAGGATTGTTTGTGAGAGAAGATGAGGAACTCATTGCTAGAAGTGTCTCATGGAATTTGCTGACAAAGCCAGCAAAAACAAGTTTTTGGTACATTACTTTACTTGCTATGAAGGTATTATGATACATTGTTTTAAAGAAACAAGGTGGTCCTCAGTCATACTTTCTATTAAAAAGGATAAGGTGTTTGCAGACAAGGACCAGAGAATTTTGGCTATCTGGGTCATTGTGGCTTGAAGGAGAGTTTAAAAAAAAAAAAAAAAAAAGAAAGAAAAGGAAGCACTGCGTGGAATGCAAAGCTAATGCCAAGGAACGGGGTTCAGCTGTCCATTTTACAGCCATTTTCAAGAGCAGTAATTGTGATACATTAAATAGAGGGTGCAGTGGTTTTTAACCATTTGAGAAGCATCCTTTTCAAGTAGTTCATCTAATAATGGAAAATGCTAAAAAGAGACCTGGTTGAATGTTTCTGTCCAAAATAGCCTTTTTCTCTCAAAATGAAAGCTTGATGTGTATTGTTCTTTCTCTAGGACAATTTCAGATAAATTCTAGCTGTATTCCAAAACAAGGAAGTAATACGAACTCTTAAATTTCTTTAGAAATATATTCAGTTTATTTGAGAACACATGGAATGACTCCTAATGTGAATCAGACATGTTTCCCTGGGTTTTGCTATTGCACTGGTTCTTTGTACCTCCTGGAAGATACAGTAATGACACACCATCACCTTGGTCTTGGTACTTCAAATGTGTTAAAAGGAAAAAATACTTTAAATGCGGTGGATAACACAGCAGTAAGGAGAAGAAACATATTTACTGGTATTTTTCCAAATTAGGACAAATGTGATATCAGTTTTTCCATGGATTCTGTTGAAAGGTACATTGGAGAGGTACAAAATTCTATGTCATGGAAACTAGCATTGAAGGAAAGTTGCCCTGAAGTCCTTGAGAGGTGAGAGGAATTTGTGACAGAACAATTGCCAGCAATTACAGGGAGCAGTAAATTTCAATGCGTTACTATTGTGTGTTAGAAAAAAGAAAAGCTGCATAACTCTTAGAGGCCACCTGAAAGAACATTGCGTGTGACAGGAATTTTTCTTCTTTAATGTTGGAAGACTTTAATTGGAATGCTAAGAAATTCGGCATGGACGTATGTGCGTCCTTGTGCATGCACGTGGCTGTGTATTGTATATGAACACCTGGAGGCATCCTAGAGTGTGTATACAAAAATTTATTGAAGCATGAAGTGAAATTTATTTTTAAATAAGAGAACAATCTGTAATGGCATTCTTCGGGCAAATATATCTGCTATTAAAGGGCTGTCTACAGCTTATGCTTTAAAACAGCTGAAAAATACGATAACAGGACCTTTCTGGAATCTCTTTGTAGCTTTTGTGGAATTCTCTCCATTAATCTCAAGGCTGTAGATTTACTGCATTTTATGGTATTCAACCATGATGAAACCGGTATAAAAAGCTCCTGACCAATCTGCCCTTAATGACTTTGCAAGGGAGTGCATGGAGAGTAAATGTCTTCAGGCAAGCCCAATAACTGTAGTTATTTAAATAAAGTGATCTTGCTTAAATTAAATGTGTGCTGCATAATCGAGACAAATAATTACATTACTGCAAGGGGATTTTTTATCATTCTGGGGGGAGGGAGGTTGAAAAGAGAAGGATGTTCCTTTTGCCTAAACTTCTATTAACTTTCACATTGTCTAGTACAGGCAAAGAGAAAAATAGTTGTGTTTTTTTTCACCTTTTTTTTTTTTTTTTTTTTTAATTCCAAGCAAGTTTTCTCTTAGAAGAATCAAAAGCGTGTTGCTGGTGGTAAGAGGAACGGCGCTGTTAGCAGTCAGCAGTAGTTGAAGAACTGCTTTCATATGGCAGTACCGTGCAGAACAGGATTTGGAAAACAGTGGACATTGAAAATAGAGTCAAACAGCACATCTGAGCAAAAGCCTTGCTGAAAGGCTCAGATTCTGAGAGAATTTCTCCTTGATGTTTATGCGGTAGTTTACGTCAGTTTTCCATTTTAAGCTCTGTCCAGGAGCTATTAATTCAGGTGTGAGAACTTGCTTCAGGCTGCAATTTTTAATACAGGATGTCAAGACAGAAAACCTACAGAAATTGTTTCATCAGGTTTTGAGCTCCAGGAATCTTAGGAAAGCTGCTGAGATCAGTAAATCTATCAAAGTCTCATTGAAGCTCTGTCGAATCAGATATTAAGTGGATTTCAGCTCAAGCCTCTTGGAAATGAATAGATGGAAAATATTTTAAACTAAAAGGTAATATATTTCTTAATATTTCAGCTAAATCTTTGAAGCAGAGACCACTCTATGCAAAATCTATTCCAAGGTCAAAGCACAAGATGCTCCACTGCTTCTTCAGCATGTTCTGAAAGAATGAAAAGTAGGAAGGAGTGATTACCTTCCTTTAGATTTCTTGTCTGAGAGTCTATGACAGCTCCTCCAGTCTGTTCTGATAGTGAGCTGGAAGGGTCTCAGTTGTGGTTCAGAACTCAGTTGAATATCAGTTGTTGTCTCTTGTGGTGGCTTTGTAATTGAGACTGTAAAGCGGCCTTTTAGCTTTTCCTGAACACATTTCTGACAGGTCACTTGTCATACAGGCCTGTGGGTTTTGGAGGAGCATATGTTAAGTCAGAACTATTTTATTTTGTTTTATTTTATTTTTTATTTATTTATTTAAATTAAAAAAAAAAAAAAAGGAGCGATTTGTTTAGAAAGCATCATATTCTATGTCCTTGCCTGTGCAGATTTCCACTTTCTTTAATTGTGACTATAAGCAGTAATGAGCTTTTTGTCCTGCTTTGAGTTACTGACAGAATAGTTTGATTTTCTTCTATTGGCCTTTTGGAAAAACTGGGAACATGTCCAACATATTAGAAATCACAAATCTTGGTTGCAGCCTCTGCTTGCAGTGTAGGCACCTACAGTCCCTTCCCTTAGTCCCACAGCTTTCCCTTGCTGCTGCGTCAGATCAATTTTAACCTGCAGGGGTTGGTCACCCCAGAGGCAACTGATGTAATGTCTGTCCTGTTCTGTGTCCCATCAACCACAGTTCTCACACTGGATGGAAAAACAAGTGCTTCTTCAACAGGACCCCACTTTGGGATGGAGAAGGGGTGATGATGCTGTTGGATATGTCCTTCATTTTGAAGGTTTTTGTGAGAGTTTTTTGTGTTGCCTTTTTTGATTCTATTTAGGAAGCAGGTATAAATATTGCTCAGAGGGTAGGCTTGAAGAAAGGGAGATTGCCTGCCTGCCTTTGGGTTGCTGGGAGTGAGCAGCAGGCACTGCTGGAGAGAGCAGGGAGTTGATGTTCCTCTCTGGATTTCTGTTCTAAGTTGAGGGCTGGATTCAGAGGTGAGATGCTACTCTCATTGCTTAAATAAGAAAGCTAATTTGCGAGCCTGTAATTACATGGTGTGTGCACTCCTTCCCTCATAATGTCACATAAGGAGAATAGGAAAATACAGCACAAAAGAGAAGAGCCAGGAGGACTTCAGTGGGGTGGAGGGTTGCAGAAACAACCAAAGCAGTGCAGGTGAAAGCAAATAAAAGATGACTGCAGCAGAAGATAAAGCAGTTTCAGCGAGTGCCTTTCTGTGGGTCTGTCCCACTAACAACCAAAGGCTTTTCAGGAGCCTTAGGTGGAACTTTGACTGTCAAAAATAGTGCTACCACCAGGTCACTGCTGGGATGTTTGAAAACACTTGCTGAGTTGAATACTCAGTTGTTATTAAACATCATCTTTAAACAGCCAAGGAAATTAATGCTTTACAAAGGGATTTATGTTGTAACAGAAGATGAAGGCGATGACCTTTGCTTGAACTCAGTAATTTAGTTTAATGCTGCTGTGTTCTCTCTTGATTGGGATTTTGGAAGGTGCTGATTGTATCAAGTCACATAACTCAGTTTAACATCGTTTCTCTAATCCTGTTTACACAAAGGTTTGGAAATATGTGTCATCATCTCCACATTATCATTGTGTGCTTCAGAAACCAGGCATGGTTCTGACACATGCATACAGTTCCTGCTGCAACACAGACTCCATGGGTTAGTTTGTGCTGTGAGAAGCATTCTCCCTGGCTCTCAGAGTAAGAGAAGTGGATACAGCATCTGGTCACCATTGTGCTCAATGGTAGGGCTTGTCTGGAGCTCAGGGGTGATTTTAGCACTCCAACAAGTATGGCGAAAATAGCAGTGCTTATATTGGAGCTCAGGCTTCCTGGGGGTAGCCTGCAGCTCTGGAGGTACTACCCGGGCTGCTATGGCTTCCATGGGGTTTTGGTACACCTCTGTTGGGCTTCAGCTGAGTGCCTTCCCCTTCCACTGTGGGCCTGAGTCAGAGGAATAATTGGGATTAAAAGCAACCTCACAAAAGCTGCCTGTTGCAGACTCCTAGAGATCAGTTTACCTGGCACAAATAAGCGAATTTCTAATCTCTCAGGCTTTTAGGTGGTACTTAACATCCCAAGCACAACCGCAGAAGTCAGGTGGCGGTTCTGCTCTATCTGCCGGAAACACCCAGGATCAGATGCTGCTGATATTAAAATCACAGTCCCTTTTCAGGAAATCTGACTCTGTATCTTCCCAGGCCAGCGACTGCTATTTAAAGCACGAGCAGACAGGAAAGAATGAAGCAAAATGCTGCAGAAATGAAAGGAAATATCCTGAGCTAAAAGCAAAGTTAGCAAACTTTAAGCTTGTTCCCGTGAAAGTAAGACAGTGATTGTGATTGCTGGGCTGGAATGCATTCCCTGCAGAAGTTCCTTTGGATTTATTTCCGTAGAGAGTTTCTTTCTAGTGAGATAGTTCTGCAGCTTTACGTTTCTGTGTTAAGTCCCCAAATGTAGAAGAGAAGTTAATCTGAAAGTCCAGCTGTTAGGGTAATTCCTCTCTGCAGAATTTCTGTCCGTCTAAGCAAGCCCATTCTGGATGTAGCTTTAATTGTTTTCATTATAACATTTCGTTGCGTGACACCTATGGATTTAACAGAACTGTTAGGAAAGAGGAATGCTGAGTGCATCTACTGATGTTATCTAAAGGGAGAGTACGGCTTTGTTTTGCTTTTCTGAAATAGCTCCCGCTTCTCAAAACCATCAGAGCCAGCCAAATACAGGGTGTACAGGAAGCATAATTAAAGAGCTTCTCTTTGTTACGAATGTGTTTGCCTTCAGTAAGTTGTCACAAGCTTTCTGAGTTGCTTTTGAAATGAAATTTGACTGATCATAAAGCTTTAAACTTCAGAAGGTGACGTTTTAGAGTGTTGTGCAGCAATTAGTGTCTGGAAAGAAGACTTCAAGAAGAGCAGCACAGGTCATGGCACGTTCCTTCTGCATATACATTAAGGAAGAACAATCAAATACACGCAGAATTTGTTTAATCTTTTCAAACTAGGAAAAAAAAAGCACCTGTCTGCTTGGGAAAATATAAAGCTTGTGCATAGCCAAAATGATATATATAAGATTTTGAAGGTGAATTGTATGGAAACTATATCCTCCAAAGCAGTTACATCTGTTTTGACTTGGAAATTGGTTTTCTAAATTAGCCTACAAGCGTGCTGTTGTTACTTCATTGATGTAATGAGAGTTGAGAGATTTGCCTGCACTGAAGTACACACAGCTTAGAACTGTCAGTAATTTAGGAGTGGACTTAGCAGCCCCAAAACTGGTACATTAATTAAACATCTGAATAGTAAAGGCTGTGCTGGTGAATGCTTTTGCAGTTTCACTTCTGAGTATCTACAGTGCTGACGTGATTGTTATAATTTAGTGACAGCTGTCACACAGAATTAATTACTATTTTTCTTTATTCACTATTTATGGTACGCAAGTTGCTTGGTTGTACTCCTGTTTGTGGATTCCACTTGCCTTCCTGCCAGAGCTTCAGTGGAATATTTGTTTTGGCAATTAATCCTTAGTCTTTCACTTTCTGTGTCTAAGTTTGTGCCTGATGGGTTTGTTGTCTTCGTATCTCCTTAAGAACAAGTTTAGGTCATTGTTAAGGATTTTGAGGGGTCCCTTCTGTTTTGCTTCCTTCTGTTGTGCTCTATACTTCCTTGTTCTTTTTTTATCTCCCTTAACAGAACAGTTACATCCCTTCTCCTTCGCTGGCATATATTTCTGTTTTTGTGATTTTTTTTTTAATGGCTGACAATAGAAGGAAAGAAAACGTAACCTAAACCAGCTGACCTGTAACGATTTCAGGAGCACTTATACTGTTACAGACTTGAGCTGCTTCTGTACATTTCAATATGCCTGTCAGCTTGCTGGTGGGATGTTTCCTGTGCAAGCGTACTGGCTCGAGCACGCATCTAGGACAAGGGTTAGGTGGGGGAAGCAGTGAGCAAAGCTAGGACATTTCTCATCTGTTTGAAGATGATGCTCGGCACAGCCTCTGGGCTTTGGTAAGCTGGAGCATTCTGCAGTTGCTGAGCTGCTTATAGAAAGTTAGAGCCGCGACAGGAACTCGGGTGGAACAAAAATAGCTCTTTTTCTGAGTTCAGATACTACTGATCATGGAAAGCTCTCAGTGGTGGTAACATTGATCCTGCTGGAGGGTGGGCAGGGTCACCAGCTGGATACGGGCTTATGGTAAAGCAGGTACATGCAAAATGTCGCTTTGAACAGTGAGTGTTCTTTTTCTTTCAACATCACACTTCGTTTCTGCTGCTAAGATTAAGCAACATATTTATGCAGACCTGGGTTTTCGAAACGTACCCATACATACCTATGTGGTCTGATTTTTGAGTGGTGGTATATGGAGCCAGGGATAGGACTCAACAATCCTTATGGGCTCCTTTCAAATCAGAGTATTCTGTGGTTCTGTGAGTACACTGTGCATAAGACTGCTCTTATTTGGGAAGCTGTCACCCAGATCTGTCCTTGAAGCAGCAGCCCTGCTGCTGGGAGCCTTTTCCATGCGCCAGTTTTCTTAGAGCAGACATCACAGATGGAAGTTTGCTGGGACACAGACTGTGGTTTGTTGCCTCCGGGTGGGTGTTCCTGGAGAAAGGCATTAATGGAGGGTAAATGGCCCAGAGAGTGATGTGCATTTTGCTGGATACCACTCTCAGGTTGTTTTGGTCAGGCATGGTTAATGTATGTAGCAGGAAAATGCTGTTTGCAAGATCTAGTGTCTCTGTACATGAGGGTTGATTGGTTTGAAGTGTGTATTTTAATAAATAGTAAACTGTCTTTCATTATATCTCAGAGACGAATGTCTGTTAGCAGACTCGAAGAGAAGCTTTTGGACTCCCTTCACTTCTCCAAACTCAGGGGATAAAAAAAATTCTCAAGCAGTGATCTGATTTAGAATAAGCAGATTCAAAAAGAAAAAGCAGACATGAAACAACCTCTCTGGTGCTGAGAAGTCTTGGAACGGGAGGTGCGCTGAATTCTTACCTCAGAGGAACACGTGCTTTTCAGGTGCCTTGTCTGTGTGATTTCCAGAATTCTATTCTGTACGGAGTTGTGGTGCCTCTCACAGCTGCCTGCCTGGGCACAGGGGCTCTGCGCTCCTCAGTGGCTTTGCCTGCAGCCAGGGCTCAGGGAGACAGATGTCCTGATATGTGACATAGACTGTAATGTGTGGGGGAGGTTGTTGGGGAAGTTTTGCTGTCGTTTTATTTGTGTGCTGTACACAGTAGAAGTAGTACTCCTATTTTTTTACCACATATTGCTCTTGTTATTCTGAAAGTCATAACTGGCTATTGTCTTTGATTTTATTACAATGTGATTTCTCCATTTAAATACCTTGAATATTGTTTACTTCCGGACTGTGAGTGTTAGTTCTTATGTGTAGAACTAGCCATTGTCCCTTAGGAAGAGGAAATGAGAGCATGTGGGCTCTTCTTGCTTTTCATATGTTCAAGTAATCACAGAAGAGACACTTGTTGGCTGGATATAGCACTGTGGCACCTCCTCAAGCAGGAACGATCTTTGCATTTGGACAAATATCATAGAAGTCCATATTAATTGCGTTTACTTCTTGTTGACATTATTAAAAAACTTCCTTGTTAAAGCACAAACTTGGTGTAAATGGGTCTGGCATAACCACCAGAGAAGCGATGATTTCCTCCAATCCAGGATTGACAATATTAGGATTATAGTTCTGGTTGGCATCCATTTAATTATTTGTTGGTGCTATGGTAGCTGCTTTTATTTTGTCACATGCAGTTTAGTTGCAAATCAGCTAGATGTTTTACTTCTGTCCACACTTAATTACAGCGGGATTCATTTTAGATGAAATCATCACTGAGATGGTAGCTCCTGCGGTAAGAATTGAGCCAAGCGTGCTGATGCCAGTTTGGGAAGCTCTGCTATTGTGATGCATATAGTTGCTCTCCAGTTGTATTCAGTTTTGACCAAAGTTTGCAGTGTATCAAAGGTGTTTAATGGTTTAATGGGAGCCATCAGGAGTGTTATTTGAATAAGTGCCCAGATGGTGTGCCAAGATAGAAATTAAATTAGAAGCCACCGGTTTACAGCAATCCATTTATTTTTTTTAATTTGTTTTGGTATTGTTCTCTTTTGATATGGCTGGCTTAAATTAAAACAAGTGTGCTGGGCTTCCATAAATATTGCTTCTTGCAACAAAGTCAGAGTAACAATACTACAGATACAGGAAAGGAAAGGAAAATTATCCAGCCATTTTCACATATTAAAGCATTCCTGGGAAAATAGAGCCTTGAGATGATGTTCTTCAAGCTCTTTCTAATGCTAGATGTATTTGGGGTTAAATTTAGAAGAAATTAGTTTAGCACTTTAAGAACTTGATGGAAATTCTAAATAGTGTCATTTTCTTGAATTATTTCAATATAACTATTTAGATGTCAAGGAATGTAGGTGCTTAACTCTGCTCACAATGAAAGTTGTTACCTACGGCCTTTAATTTTCTTCCAGACTCTTTTTCCTTGCTATGTGAACATGAAAATACATGTAAAATCAAATGCTTGAACAAATGCACATTTATTATATTTGCTTCCCTTAGCAGGTTTCAAATGCGATTTGAAAATGTAGTTTTAAAAGTTTTGCAAATAAAACATTCAGAAACATAAAGCATAAAAGAAACAAAGAGTCTGTGTTCTTTTTGACAATAACTACCTTGGGTCTGTGTGGGGAGCCCGTGCCCTGACCACAGCCGCCCCCAGAGCAATGTGGCACTGCAGTCCCAGCACTGTAAGAGCGCCCTTGCTCGCTTTCCTGCGGGTCCATCATGGTTGGGATGTACTCGTGGAACGCGGCAAGGAACGCGCATACTGTCTGTGCTGGGGATTTCTGTGATAGTTTCGTCATGGTATCAGTTGATACCATGATGAGCTTTGCTAACTGTAGGCTTGAAAGACCGAATGATCTCATTCTGAATGAGGAAGAGATCATCGTCGTATTTGTCCTGCGACAATGAAAATGTAGTTTGGGATTGTTTGTACATTTTAATAACTCAGGACATTGTATTGTTTGGTGATTTCAGTTTTGATGTCCATTGGGATTTTTCATGTAGGTCTGCTTCCTTCCTTCAAGATGAGTTTTTGAAGCCTTTCTCAACTGTTGGTGAGGCACAGTGGCCGGGCAGTCAGCACAGACTTGGGTGAAAGAAAGGGAGTTCAAAGAACAGCTATTAATTTCTGCAGTGAATAAAATCCTTTGTAAGCAGCATAACATTTGGAAAGGGAGCAAGTTCCTGCATACTCAACAGATCTGATTACCATGTGACAATTACAGTGGACCATTGTGGAGGGTGAAAAGGCGTTCAGAGACACAGAAGTGTATAACAATGTACTGGAAGTCTGTTTAGTTTATTGATGATATTCAATTCAAGGTTAGGTCTTACGGCACCTCTTCCTTCTGCATATGCTCAGCTTTTGTTTTTTCTTACAGTGCTAGCCTTTGTGAAGGTTAATTGTATTTGGTTTGACTTTCTGTTCTACCCATCCCTTTTTATTAAAAGAAGTTCTGATTAGACTCCCAGTATCTCTTCATTTCCCTTAAATGTCTGTGGCCTATTTGGTGTTACAGGAGTGTTTCTCTGCAAAGCTCTATCTGTCCTGTGAGACCAAGCAGGGCATGCACACAGCCACAGGCCCTGGCATGCAGCATTTTGTGCTTTTAAGTTGTTGGTATTAGTTGCAATTTCCTAATACAGATACAGTCTGAAGTCTCAGCACTTTGAGAGTACTGATGCCAGGAGGGGCACAACAGACCCTGGGATATATCTGGTCATCAGCAGATATGACAGGGAAACCCCTACCTGCGCTCTGTGTGCCTGGCCTGTTCTTCTGACTCAGGATGGGGAGCTCATTGGAATGTTTAAGATCTGCTCTCAGTCTTCTGTTGCTACTTTGGCAATACGGGGGGACCATTGTAAGTATAAAGGATTTAGAATAAAATGTGAAGCTTCCACCTGGGGAAACACAGTTGTAATTACTGTCTCAGAAGTGCCACTGTAGTGGGTTAGCAGTGTGTCTGGATGAGCAATCACAAGCTCTGAACAAGCTCAGTGATTTACCTTTCTCCATGTAATGTCAGTGATTTACCTTTCTCTGTGTTTGCATAGGATGGTAGGTTTCTTTCCCTCCCATAAGGAAAAAGGTACCTTTTATCCTTCTGAAATTGAATTTAGGTAGACAGTAAACTTTGACTTCCCTCTTTGTACAATGAGATATTTGAAAGAGATACTTTTACAATGTGACCAAAATAGCTAGGAACACTCCAAATAGGAGAATTGATAGGTGAGGACGTGGTTCTCTCAAGAGCCTGTGGCTGACTTTGTGCCCTCCTTGCTCATTTTGTAAGGAGTTGCTACAGCGAGTCCTGCATGAGAGGAGGTTTGCTCTGAGAGCTGACAGGTGAAAAAGCTTTGATGCTGTAAGGTGCAGAAATGCCATGCCAGGGCTTAGGGGACTCGCGCGTGAATGTACATGAACATTTAATCAGTGTGTGCAGCACAAAGGAGTTTTCCTATTGGAATAAATGCAGAGGTTTGGAAGATTGGTCTTTGCTCTTTTTGTGACGCTTCAAGCAGAGCAAGTATCTTTCATAGGCAACTTTTACATTACCAATCTATTTTTAAAAATGCCGTCCTGTGTTTTATTCTCTCTTGATTCAGTGTCCAATTTTTATTTCATTTCCTTGCCTTTCTATGTCTCTGTTTATTGCCCTACTCAGTGTAATAATCTTATTCAAACTAGACAGCCTATTGCTAACATCTTGGTTTGCTACCGAACAGTATTCTGAACAACACTGATAAATAGTCTAATGCTCCTATTTTTCTTTCCTGCTTCTTGGAGAAATTGCATCAGTGATGATGCAAAAGAAATGTTTTTGGAAACAGATTAAAATCTTATGTGAAACACTTGACCTCCTGGTGTCTCTGACGTCAAACTGCGATGGTAGTTGTCAGCACTGATGGCATTTGAAGAGACGTGATGTTTATGCAAGCAGTGATAGTGGAAAATGTACCTTGGTAGGCTGCAGAAGGATATGAAGGAATGCATCACACACACAGCCTGAAAAATTGCTGTTCTTACAAAAAGAGGGAAGAGAGAAAGAGTATGTGCACTGCGTGATGAAGAATTACAGGGTCTTGAATTGCAGTCTATTACAAGGAGCATGAAATACCCTTCTATGTGTGTTCCATCCCAAACGATGGAACACCTCCCCAGTAAGAACAGGCTGAGAGAGCTGGGGCTGTTTAGCTTGGAGGAGGCACCAGGGAGATCTGGGAGCGTTATTTCATTGTCTAAAGGGTGACTGTAAGAAAAAATTGGACAGACTCTTTAGCAGGACAAGGGGAAATAGCTTCAAGCTAAGAGAAGGGAGATTTATACTGGGTGTAAGGATGGAGTTTTTTCTAGTAATAGTGGTGAGGCGTTGGCACAGGTTGCCCAGAGGGGTGGTGGATGCCCTGTCCCTGGAGGCATTCAAAGTCAGGCTGGACAGGGCTCTGAGCAACTTGATGGAGCTGTAGGTGTCCCTGTTTGTTGCAAAAGAGTTGGATTTCATGACCTTTAAGGGTCCTTTCCAACTCAAAAGATTCTGTGGTTATGTAAAACAGATCATGAACAAGTGAGGGAGATTCGTTCTTTGGTTGCCAGAAATTGAACTATAATTTGAATAACTTCTTAGGTGAACTTGCCATAAAGAAATCGTGCTAATTAATTATAAGCAATATTACACTGTGTGGTGTTTAAGTAAGGAAGGCAAAGCAAACAGTGTCTTTAGTCACTTTCTTCCGTTGAGCTTTTGGTTTTTAAAATTCTTGCAATCTGATCATCTGTTAATCGTTAGGGAATACTTCACAAATTGATAAGCCACCTCTTCCTTATTTCTGTATTTTGGATTACAGATCATTAGCAATCTTTGGATTCCAGAGCAGAGGGACACACAGTGAGAACTGCATGAAGACACAATACTTAATAATGCAGTTGTTGAAAGAACCAAGTTGTTAAGCCACTTAGGTACTCAACAAGCAGCGGAGACTAGGTTAAGCCTTTCCTGATATAACATAGCCCTTCACTGAATGTGCACTGGATCTGTTTATTGCTTATATTCTGATTAGATCACAGTAACCCACAAGGTACAAATATAAAGTGTTACAGGACTGATCTAATCAGTCTTCTACATAAATCATTTGGACAGTGTGCTGCCAGCAAGTTGAATGTTCTTTGCATGAAGTTATAATGCTTGTCTGTTTCAGTACAAGATTTTTTCCCCTTTTTTCGTTGTAACATTCAATTAAATATACTTAATCCTACTACTCTCTAAAATTAGTATATTTTGACTCCAGCAATATCTATGCAGTAATTAAAAAATAGTCTAAATGCTGCTTTCATAGTAGATTTCTTAGAAAACTAACAATACAAAAGCAAAATTAATGTTCTTCTGCAAAGCTTGTGGAAAAAAATGGGAGATTTTCTTTTTGTAGGTAGTCCTGTTTCTGTCTCCTTGAAGTTAAAGGTGAGGAGCTAAATTCTTATGCACGTATGGCAGA
The DNA here is from genome assembly GCF_019238085.1 of Lagopus leucura. NCBI lineage: Eukaryota > Metazoa > Chordata > Aves > Galliformes > Phasianidae > Lagopus > Lagopus leucura. Next base: position 27,534,815 of record NW_024962334.1, on the reverse strand, counting down.
TATTTTAGAAATAAATAAGAAAATATTGTCTTAGATGGGGTTGTTTGCTACTGAGGAGTGTTCTTGACTCTTTTGTGAACTACATATTCCCTACAGAGTGCTATTTTAAAACAGCTAATCCAGAGAATTTCTATTATTATTTATGTTAAATTAAAAACATAGTGTAACAATAAAGGATTGTCTGGCAGAGCTCATGAGTAGAAAAAATGTGGCTGAAATAGGAAATTCCTTAACTAATTGATGAGTTCCACTCATTGCAGAATGAAATGTTGTTGACAGGTGGGCATTTGTAGCAGCTATAGGACGTGATCTCTGTCACTGAATGCAAAGTGAGAACTATGCGTGGTACTTGACACAGGTAGAGGGAGGAGAAAATAAATCACCTGAATAAGCATGGGGGTTCTTAAATGAAAGGTAGTAATGGCATTACTATTGCTGTGAACACTTGATGGTTGGCCGGAGAAGCATCCTGATAGATAGAATCATAGAATGGCGTGGGTTGAAAAGGACCACAATGAGCATCGAGTTTCAACCCCCCTGCTGTTTGCAAGGTTGCCAACTGCTAGACCAGTCTGCCCAGAGCCACATCCAGCCTGGCCTTGAATGGTCCAGAGTTGGGGCATCCACAAAATAGGTTCATGGACAATGAAAAGTTTGCCACGTGCACCATGAAAGAGGATCTGCAGCTTTTACTTGGGGATTTATCTTCATCTCCACCACCAGTGCAGTGCTTGGTGTAATTTCCTGATGTGCAGACACCAATTTTTGTCATCTGTGGAGGCACGGCCTGTGGGCTGGAAGGGGCCCTGGGGCCTCCCCTTGTGCAGGGCCGGTCAAAGCAGGACCTGGGCTGTGCCAGCCCAGCACTGCATCCCCTCAAAGACCAGGGGGCTCAACTTCTGTCATCCTTTCTTTCTAGGAATGATTTGTGGCAGATCTGAGGGCCCACTGAGCTGAAGAGCTCTGTGTTGCTTGGACTGGTTGTGGTGGTCTGCCTGGAATTCCAACAGGCATTCTGGGAACCTGTCCCAAACCCTGGAAAATCCACTGAGGAATAATATAGCACCTTTTCTTTTATATACGTTACTTACTTACTTGTATCTTATCTGTATTTTCCTTCACTTTGAAAGATAGCTGTACTTTGTATGTGTCGTATCTTTAAATACACATCACATAAATATATGAAAAAAATCATACAACATAAAAATATTGCAATATATTAATATAGATTAATATCTAAAATCTATATTGTATTAACATATATTTGTTATGCATTTTATTACAAAAATTAGTTTTTGGAGGGGAAAGGTTTCTTTTCAATTTAGCATGTTTAATGTTTGTTTCCTATTTTCATTTAATGACTATACTACCGCATGGATCTTCACATGCAAGCTAACTCCTGAACGTAAAATCCCAGGCAAGGATCGGTAGATGCCACGGAACACTGACACAGTTTACTGTAGAAAGCTCACTGATGAGCAGAGGTGATCTGCTGGCATTTAGCATGCCAAACAAATTAATCGGTGTCTTAGGAAGTAATAGGATTAGCTCGTGTTTGATGCCCTGGACAAGGATCCAGGTATTGCAGCTTTAACTTAATCTTGCAGCCCTTTCTACTTCAATAAAAATGTGTCTGTAGGGTTTATCCAGTGTTTAGTCTAGAAAAATATGTTGAGGGATGCATAACTAGACATCTAAATACTTTTCCCATATGAAGACTAAATTAATCTCCTATCCTTAACAGGAAATGTTGAGGTTATTTTTCCATAATGTATAAATGCATAATTTTTTTTTTTTTAAATGTCTCTCTTAAAAGCTAATAGAGAAAAAATGCAGTGCTATGATGTAGGAAATGTAGCTTGCAGAGTGCTTGTGTTAATAGAGGTCGCTTCAGTGGTCAGTGTACTGTACAGCTATACGGTGTATTTTAAATAGGAGATTACCTCACTTACTACCTCCTAGCAAGTTTTTAAGATGTGTCAGTAAACAGTGGGAGTCAAAGGCTCAGAGAATGAAAGTTATCTGCTGGACAGCATTTATACTTTAGCTCTCTGAGCAACATTCGGAAATCAGTTTTTACTTGCCACTGTCAAGAGTACTGTTGCTGATTAGCTGACACATAAACTTTATTTCCCCTGAAATATGGAAAGACATATGTTATTTGAAGCATACAAGCACAGTAACTGAAACAATGATCTTGTAAAACAACTTTATATTTAATTGTTTTTGAGAACCAGCACTATATTTACTATGCAAAATTTTATTTGCAACATTCCTACCCAGCAGAGTGAGTAAAAGCAAAACAGCAACGTAGAGGAATTTGTGATGTAAAATATGCATTCTGTTCTCAGGGCACTGTATGCAGACATTACATTAAGGGATTATCTGGCTAACCAAAGAAAACTGAAAACATCTGTTCTAAAGTGCAAAAGATGTGTATTAAATTGTGCTTCTTAAATCTTTAATGATAAAACATAAGAAGAAAATAGTGAGGAAAAGGAAACATTCATGTGTCAGATGCTAAAGGAAGAAGCCATGTGATACTTTACAAAGGGATAACTTTTTCCTCTTACTGTAAAAAGAAAGAGCAGCAGTGCAGCCCTATTACAGTTGCTTTTTGGTATAAAAATACAGAAAATGATTTTGAGTTAGGAATTGCTGTTAGGTTGAGGAGAATGTTTTCATAATGGTCTGCTTGTGTGTTTGGGTTGGGAAGCAGGGCAGGGCAAAAAGGAATTGATCAAAATGTTTGTGCTGTTCCTGTTGATGTATGAACAGTCTTGCCTGCACTCAGCATCAGGTGTTTATAACGTCATCTTTGCTTTTCATATAGTAGTAATTATGAAACAAGATTTGCACAGGATGACTTACTGTCTCACAGAGAAGCTTGATTTTACTTCAGAAGAGATGTTCTCTGAGTGCCTTACAGTACAGTCTAAGTGCCTTCAGAGTAGCTGTGATGTATTAACTGGTGCTGGGCCACTGGAAGAGCCCCAGAGCTTTCCAGTTCAGCCTATGCCTGTAATTCCTGAATGGCTGAAATCTCTAATGCTAGGGCAGCAGGCATTTTCAAACCACTGGATATTGGCCTGGTATTGATTGTGTTGAAAGAAATTAAAGATGTCTCTGTAGCTTGTATGGAAGGCAGTGCTGAGCATATTTAAACTTGTTGTGACGTTAATGGGTTTTTCAGGAGGTTCTGCTTGTTTGTGTGATTGCGTTGGTTCAGTGGCATGACAGTAGTTTGCATGGGGAGAGTGATGGTTTGAATTTCTCCCTACTTTCTCATTACTCTGTTACAAATTGCTGCACGTTTCATGGGAGGGAGAGACAGTGGCTTTTTAGACGTACAAAATGCTGTCTTACGTTAGAAAAAAAACCCTAAAATTAGGAAAATGTTTTTTATAAGTTTTTTTAAGGGATGGCAAAAGGAAACAAGAAATACATTCATGTACCGTTATTGTAATAATAAATAACTTGATATGTGGACAGTTACAAACATTTATTCTGAAATGCTTCTCTACTGGCAGGGTGCTGGGCAAAGTGGTTTGTATCTTGTTTTAAATTCTGTTCCTCTGACTTTATTCTAGAGGAAGAAACATCCCAAATCGGTTCTGATCTTGTGTGATCTGAACTCCTTTTCATGGGTTGGATAGACTGCAGTGCCTCAATCACAGTACTGGCTAATACAGTTAATAAAATATATATTTTTAAAATAGTGTATATATATATGTTGCTTTTCTAAAACTTACTAGTTTTGAGCTGAACAGTTTGGATATAAAATACAAAATGCCATTGGTAACACTGTATCTTTGCATCAGTACATACTTAGACCTTCCTGTCATTGTTAGGGTGCAACCCTCAGCTTTTTCCAGCCAGACTGAAGTTAGCCAGGCATACATTATTTTTCTGTTCTTCTCTTTCTCTTAGAAGTACTTCTAAATCTCAGCAAAAAAAAATCTCCACTGCTGTTCCTCTTTTGAAGTTGTGATTTTGGCTTTCAGATCATGCACTTCATGCAGCAAATTGTGCCACTATAGCCCCTCTGGCGAGAAACGACTTCTGCAGCTGGGATTTCTCCTCTTCTCTGATGTTGAGCATTCATGCAAGCTGTACTAAATGCATACCTTCTACCTTTCTGTTAGCTGGTACCCAGGTGCTTGTTGAGTTGATATACTGGATCTTTCCTCTCTGTAATTTATGGTGTTGTCAGGAGAAGTTTGGACTCTGTATGGAGGCGTTTCACAAAAGAACATTCCTAGCTGCTGGGGCACCTCATCCCACCTGGACGCTCAAACTGAGGTCAAAAAAGGTACTCAGACTGCAGAGTCACGCTGTAAGGTCTTCAGTGCTTATGAGGCCATTGTGAGAAAACCTTTCTTCTGTAGCAGATTGAATTTACCTCTTTACAAATATAATTTAAGACCTTATTGAAGACAGAGAAAATTGAGTGAGCCGTGGGAGAGTGGTTCCTCTTCTTACTGTATGAGTCAGCATTTGCAAACCCCCAGATGTGAGGGCTCTTCTTCTTTTGGCTTTGTTGGTTCATTGAAGGTGGTGTGTCTTTTACTTTACCTTGTTAGTAAAAAATTACAAAGTAGTTAAACGATTGCTTGCTTTTACTACTTAGTGTCACACTGTTTGTTTTTCACAACCATCGCTTGAGAAAAGCTTTCTCCAGTCTCAAAGGCTGTCTCCAGCACACAGGGGCTACGCTGCGGCTGTCCTGATCTATTGCCCTCACCATGCTGCTTTAATTCCAGAGGGCAAGATTTGACCTGCTTCATCCTTGGGACAGTGCTCATGGTTTTGTGTTTCACCATGCTTTGGCAGAAACTGATATATGCTGTAAGACTTTGGTAGAATAAGTGCAAAGGTTGAGTATGGAGAACCACTCTTGTATCCAAAATTAATATTGTGTGCACATAAAACCCATTTTGTGCATGTATTTTTCAAGCATTTGTCCTTGAAAGAGCTCATAAAATTATCTTGGATTAATCAAAGTTCTTTCCTAAATTGAGATATGATGGCTTTTCCATAAATCTCCTGTGTATTAGCTAGCTCTAATAGCATAAAGGGTAAGAATTACAGTTTGTATTTTTATTGTATCTTCTCTGTGGAGTTACAATATGACATTTCTTAGAGATAAAGCTTAGGGCATGGAAGATAGCATATCTTCTCCATTTGAAGGCAGTATGACAGCTGCCCTTCTGGTAGGACAGGCAGGCCTTCAGGCTAAATGAACGTAAAGTAAGAGTACTTTAACACTGCTTTTAGAAGGCCTGCCTAATCAATGCAAATAATTTTAAAAACTCGGGTCAGAGCAATATCTTGTACCTTTTATGATAATGGGCAAAAACAGGCATGGTAAGTTCATGTTGTACTTGATTCTAAGTTCTGTCACACAGCTTTCAGTTAATTGTTTTTTTTTTAGTAAAATGTCCAGTTCTCTTCATCATTATCTGCACCAGCCGTGTATCGTTGATGGTTCCTTTAGCAGCAAAACCATTCAGCCATTTGGATTAAAGTGTTATTTGGAAAGATAAAATGATGAATGCCATGCACTCTCCAGAGTTGCAGGTGCAATTTAAAACTTGAGTGCCGTCCCTTCTCCAGTATTTTCTGTACGTTTGTTTTTCATTGTAGCATCTTGAGTTTATGGTACCTTTTGCAATGGAGGTACTCAGACTTCTAGGGATTTTTGAATTCCAGAGAGGTGAAATTTTGCCTTTCATTTTTAAAAAGGAGGAGGGAACCTGTGTTGGATTTGCAGGTTCCTGTCAAAACTGCATGTAGGTTGAAGGCAGGAGACCTGCACAGCCCACGTGTGGCTCTTCTGCATTGTGCGTGCTGCTAATTCTCTTGGTCTTCAGCAGTAAATGTATGCTTTTTTTCCTTTTTTTTTTTTTTTTTTTTGGGATGAATTTTTACTTTTGACAAACCTTTTTATTGTTTTGACTGTTGGATAATTTGTGAAAACATTTCTCCCCATTGAAACCAAGATGGTCGGTAGTATCTTTTAAACACTGAGGCTTCTATTATTTAAGTGTAAAGAATTGAAAGTTAAAACTCGAGCTGACCTATAGACAGGTCTGTGGTTGCAGTCATTCAGTTCAGTAGTACAACAGAAAAAGCTTTTTTCAAATAATTATTTATGTTACAGTTTCAAGCACTTTATTTGGAAGCAAATGGTCCTCTTATGTTGTCTCAAAATGTCAGTGTTTAATCAATAACAGTGAGGTTAAAATGAAACATTTCGAGATTAAAGTTTTACCAGCTTGGCAGACTGCTCCAACATCCAACTACATCTTTATTTTCTCACAGTACCTGTATCTAAATCTCTCAATCAAAACAGTGCTTTTATTCACAGTTGTATCTGTAGGGGAGCAGAACAACTCAGGCTTGCACACGCTTTGCACTGATTGTCTCTCTCATGCCCAGCTTGCCAGTGAATGTTAACTTCATCGCTTTTGGTTTTCTTGAGCTAGTGCTAATTTGGTTCAGGATGCTGAAGAAGGGCTTGCAAAGCTTGTTTTACATGGTTTGGTGGTTTTCTCTGCATTTGATCTATAAAAGAATTTTTTGATCAAAGAAAAAGGAGCCTTTCAGTGTTGATAGGTTTTCTCGAAACCATAACTGTAATACTAACGTAGCATTTTAGAAGATGTGCTCCTTAAAAACACAGATCTGAACTTTTTTTTATGCAGAGATTCATAAAAATCGCTAAGGTCTTATGTTTAAATGTATTTTAGCAAAGTTTTGTAAGATAAGTTTGCTGAGTTCCTCTGTTTGCTTACTCGCAGCTGATAGTTTAGGCACCAAACACACCTTTGCCTGTTTTTTTTTAGGCAATAAAAATGGATTAACGTAACAATTTTTCAGTGCCCTAATTTTTTAGAGATATTTGTGTATGTTCTCCTTATTCATTGTCTTGGGTTGGGGTAACTATGAAAAGCCTGCTAAGATTATTGAAAGGCTTACTGCACTGGGTTTATAGCTGTCATGCACAGATTATACCCGTTCTGATTTGTTGCTTGGCACACATCCAGCTTCTGCTAAATGGTGTCTGCTTTACTTTAAAGAAAAGCATGCAGCTGTTTGCAGCCATAATACTGTGAGTTACTGTGAGTAACAGCAGTACCAGCTGTGTGGGAAATAACTGGTCAGCACTCCAGTGAATGCCTTGGCTTTGTTCTCTGCCCTGACATCATGGGGAGGGGCTCTGCGTTAGCTTCTGTCATTCTTCATTTCTGCAGATAATAAGCAGAGGTTTCTTCTCCATCACTTGGATGAACCTGGACAGAAAGCCGAACCTCGTAATTTATCTTCCCTCTCTAAGGTGGGATATTCGTCTTGAGCTGTACTTATTTCCGTCTGAAGCAGATCAGGAAGTTGCATCTGGAAGACAAAGAGCTTGGAGCAGTCAGGTCAGCTGGGAAGTTTGTTGGCTGCACACTTACTTCCATGGCCAGTATCAGGTGTGCCAGGGGCAGCAGGGGCTCACACTTAAGCTCATGTTTGTCTCTGTGCTCACTAAGAGATGTGTGTGGACAGGGTGCCCTCCTTCTGCTCTACTCATGTGTCTCCATGTGTGCTAGGATTGCCACAGACATGCACAAGGAGATGTTTGGCCAAGGCCAGGGCAGTAAAGCAAGGTGTTCTTGGAGGGAAAAACAAAGCGAACACCAAAACTGTACAGAATAAAGAAAAGCAAAACGGATACACATGCACAAGTGCATCCTCCCCATTTCCCACAATAGGCTGAAATAGTTGTCTGTTCTGAGATGACAGAGCAAGAGGGACTTACTTCCCCACTCTTGGTTCTCTTCACAGCTGTAGCTTTGCTGAGGTGTGTTCCTGAGCATGGCAGAAGTCAGGATTGTTTCCACTCGCATCCAATGGGGAAGGTTCACTCTTGCTCTCTAGCACACGGAGGTAATGTCAATGAGGCCAACAGTTTTGTAGAAGCACAGCAGTAGCAGACCTGTAAAGCAGCACCTCAGAGCCCAACTTCTGTGTTGTTGCTGGAGAAGTGGGTAAGTCCATACTGGAAGCTTTGGTGCCAGCAGCCTGGGCTCCACAGAGCTCTACAAACTGACTGAAAGAATGGATGGCACTAGGTGCTGTGCTTTGCATTTGGCTCTGCAGAATTTTCAGTCCACCACAGACTGATAGGTAGGAAACATCTACAAAATCAATTCACACAGAAAATTTGAACACGAAGAGTAAAACTGTGTAAATACTTCATGTGAGCAGAACTCACTGCAGATTCATTGTAGTTTCCGTGCTCGTTTTGTTGCTTTCACGCTGTAAGGGGTGGAATGAAAAGCAATCATAGAATAGCCTCCCACCTCTTCCTCTTAAGGCTGATGATGTCAATTTGAATATTGATTTCAAGGTAGTAGTATCAGACTTCATGTTGATGTTGTAGCAAATCAAGTTGAAAATGTCCAAGAACAGTGTGGAATTGAGTCACTATAAATGTATTTATTTTGAATCCCCACTTTGTGGCATTATTGCTGTAGTCTCATCCAGAGCTAGCATTATTCATTAATACCAGCTTATCCCTGTGATCCTTCTTTCTCTTTGTCTGTTTGTTCAACTATACTGTATGCACACATTTGCAACCTTCTGTTTCTTGCTCAGTTAATACCATTTTTTAAATTGCACTTACAGCTGGCATGTTTGAACCAGTTATGCAGCCAGACCAGGGAACCCTGTTCTTGGCTTCTGTCAGGGTCTCTTCTACCATGCATACAACATTAGGAGGCATTAGGGAGACTAAAATCCCTTGGAAATAAAAACTGTCTGATTTTTGAAGCATTGGTGTGATTAACTGTAATGTAATACACTCTATCTGAATGCTCAGTGGATAAACATTCTTTTGCTTACTTCAGGCAGTTTTGCATCTTACTAGGATGCAATTCATTGTGCTGAACAATGTGAAACTATCATTAGAAGAAATGAAGCTAGCCAGAATGAATTCTGCCTGCAGGTGCAATTAAGGGATTGGTAAGTCCACCATGTGAAGTAATTGAGTAGTGATCTGGCACTGAGACTGCCTTGCACTTTACATTTAGAAGATATTTACAAAATACAGCAAACGTTTGGTGTATTACAGAGGCTTTTCCTTTAATCCTCTTAGCTTCTGCCTGTTTGTCCATTTTCATATACAAGCAATAGCATTAACTGGCTGAGCAGCTGGTTTTTGGTGGGAGTGGAAGCAACATTCCTAACCACATCGATGCAACACTGCACTAGCTGATTTCTTGTTGTGTTGCATGGTAATGTTAATGTGAATATAACGATAGGGTAGCAAACGCTTTATATTCCTTAGAAACACAAGCATTTTAGCCGAAGTACAAAAATGCAGGCCCTTATAGAATACCCTCTGTAACATGTCAACTTAAAGCAGGGGATTATGTTTACCCTGCACAGAAGGGCGGTTGAAGGGCTGCCTAATACCCACTGTCATACTCAAGCTATATTTCAACTCCTAAAGCCTCTACTTAAGTAATGAAAGTCTGTGCACTGGCTCTGTGCAAAGTTAGAGTGTAGCACATCTTTTTCAGTTTTTCTTAATACAGTATAACAGAATTTCTAGCATCCTAGCTGTGGGAATTTCTGCATGTTGCTAAGCCTATCTCAGCTAAAGATTTTGTTGAGTAAGAATTTCTAATAAAAAATACCCAAGCATTTTTTCTTTTCAGATTTTTATTTGAATATAGTTATTGTGAAAACCGATGATGAGAAAATGAGACAACATTAGAGATTCACAGAGGCTTTCACCAAGCATTTGCTTGCTGTGCCTTAGTCAGGCTAAGCTGTAAAGTCCTATGCTGATGGTGCTGGAGAGCCAATCTCCTTGGCTCATCCACTCTGCTGCATCTGCAGCAGTATCAGTATCAGTACTTAATGCGCTATCTTCCAGGAATGAGGTAGTGCATATGGGAGAATTGTAACCTTCTGCATAGCTGCAAATTTGCACTCTAAAAACCAGAATAGCATTTGTACAGATAGTATAAAATAGAGAAAATTGGCACCAAGTCAAACAGTTTCCACCTAATACGTTGCTCCCACCTCTGTTCTCTTCTCTGCCTGAAAGGGGTAGGTAGCCCTACTAACCTACACTAGTAGAAGTACTAGTACCATTGTGTTCATTCTTATTTAGCTTATAATATATCTCATAACTTCACAGGAAAGCTACAGTTGGATGCATTGTCTGTCTTGTGTCTTTCAAAAAATCTTCTATTTTAATGTGCATGATTGCTTTTTTTGCATAGATTTTAAAGATTTTATTCAAATTATTTTTTTAAAAGTTCTGAAATCTGCAAAGGAGTAAAATGAATTGCTTGTCAAATGTTATTTATGTAGACTTATTTTTGGTGAATATGTGGATTACTGAATTTATCACTTCTGTAAGAATGTTCTATGAATATTCAGTGTTTTGTTTGAGTTGTTTGCCTTTGGGAGCATTTAGTGGCATTTGTACTGTGTTTGGATGCTGTGACTTCTTGACCGAGGGAGTGATGGCAGAAGAAATACTAAAGTGTTGATTCATGGTGACATTGCTAGTGTACAGCAGTCTGTACTAATTGGTACCAGAAACACTATTTATTCTTGGCCAGCTCATGTGTTACGCTTGTAAAGGCAGAAGAAAAATAGCACCCTCAGTTACGATGCAAATTGGCATTGATGTAAGGATTTGGAAGAAATAGTGCAGCAGATTCAGGAATAAATGCTTAGCGAAAGAAATTGGAACTTCTCTTTGTGCTCTCCTGTCCTTTGAACTCATTCAGATGCAGAAGGTCTGGCTTGGAGGCTGTGTAGTGAGGGCTGTGCCATATTGTAATTAATTTGTCAGACTTGGTTCAGTACAGACATTTTCTTTTGCATACTTATTTTCACATTCAGAAATACATGGAGATCTTGGACATATTAGTTTGTTACCTTGGCAATAGAAGGTCTTGCCAATGGAGTAATAAGTTATATCTACTGTTGCACTTGCGATAAATTTTGTTCTTAAATATTCTTACTGATTTTTTAATGTTTTTTTTATATAGTGTGGTTACAGATGTATGCTTGCAATTGCTTCTTCACTTCCCTGGGTAGAGAGATTCTCAGGGCCCAGACAAATGTTTTTACCTTGCCACAGAACAGGAGTGGAGCTGCAGTCAGACAGCACTCAGTCGAAGTTCACAGGTCAGCACCAGGCTGCTGTAGTCAGTAACTTCTACATTGCTGTACCAAGATCTCTCATCTGCCCAGGATGTATAAAGGACATCTGGGCACCTGATCAAGCTGCATCTGTCCCATATCATTGCTGGGAAGTTGGACTAGGTGACCTGTAAAGGTCCCTTCCAACTCAAACCATTCTGCAAGTGGAAGATTTGAACAACTGCAAAGTAAATGCTTGTTGGTAACTGTCAGTAATACAGAGTGGACTTTAAGCAAGGACGAAAAAAGAAATTACATCTGAAACATATCTGTGAAGTATGTAAAACTACAAAAGTCTCCTTGTGATTCATTTATAATTGGTAAGATGCTGGGAAGTCACTTCATTCGTTATTTTTTCATCCCATTATACTGTTGCTTTCAATATGTTACGTTATAAAAAATAACTCATTACCCAACAGGTTTTAAATCTAAAGATCAAACAGAATTCATTGAAAATCATTCATTGTGCACCCTTAATATAAGAGAAAAACAGGACAGTACTGCAGTACTGGGATTTCCCATTTGCAATAATGTAATGACAGAAAAAATAGTGAGGACAGGAAGAAAAATGAACAAAAAAACCAACACAGAATTGCAGTCACTATATGCAAAAAAACAAAACAAAACAAAACAAAAAGCAAACAAACAAAAGAACCCTGGATATTCAGATGAATATTGAGATATCTTTGTCAGCTGGAGGTTTCAGTGCACCGTGCTGTTTCACCATTACGAAGACAAGACTGAGGTGCAGTGACCTTAATAGCTATGGAAACAGTGAATTCCCTAAGCACAGTGTTTTAGGATCAGAGAACCTCTCTGAGTTTCATCAGGATGAACCTTGCAAAATGAGCAAGCCGAGTTCCTCAGTGTACCTTTTGGCAATAGATAAGGGGGTATATCCTATAGTTAGATGCCGAAAGCATGGAAAATGAGTTTAAAGTAACACACACACACACACAAAAGCAGAGAAATATTCTAAAAATGTCTTGTTTAAGTAATTCAATATTTGCCATAACAAGGGAACTGTTTGTTTTTTATAGGGGGGTGCCATGGGAAAATAGCTGACATTTTTCCAGTATTGCTGTAGAGGCGTATTTGCCTGCAGCACCCTAAAGGCCATCCTTTACTGTGTGTGTAAAGGAGAAAGGAATGATTTACCACCTCTTTCTCTTGACATGCTGCATGTACTGTCCCCACTGTTCCACACAGGTAGGGCTGTGGTGGCCCCAGAAGCTCTCCCTGAGGGTGCAGGCAGGCCTGCCCTACAGCAGCCAGCCCCATCTCCTCTGTCACTGAGTGCTGTGTCAAGATGGCAAACGAGGACCTGATGACGTACTCCTCATATCTAGACTCCTCAAATCAGCGTTGCATTTTTTATCGTGTGTGAAGTATCTGAGTATTAATTTGGTTTAAAAAGGACCTGATCTTGTCAGGTCCCTAAATACCCTAAAAAACATGAGAAGTGTGTGACGCAGTGCTGCATTTGGAGTGGTTTTCCATGCGGTTTGGACCAAACCTAAGTGAGCACAGCATGGGAAAGTTCATATTCTGCCAATGCAAGGTTTATTTTAGTTAAAGTTACAGCCTACAAGTTCTCTTTAGCAGAATTTCGCTTTCACCCAATTGGAGCAGCTCACTCTTGATGCCCCACTTCAGGACACCCTGCCCTTCCTCTCTTTTTCAGCCTCTACTTTTGAACTCCCTCACCAGCTGCTGTGGGGCAGGCTGCCTCTGTGCCTGTTTTGTTCTGTACAGTCATTCACTGCATTACTTGTCATTCTTAGACTGCCTGCCTTGAAGAGATCTCATGTTTCAAAGCCTCTGAAAAAGAGGACTGTTGCTTGGCAGTGAGCATGGCTGTAATTAGCAGAGGGCTGGAGATTATCGGTGTCAGGATTGCATTAGAGTGGGCCAGCGATACATGCTCTGTGTGGAAGAAAGACGCAGAGGCTTTGGAAAGTGCATCACAATAGAAAAAGATAGGTGAAGTCAGAGGGTATCTGTGGCCCTCAGGCTGCAGGCAGTGCTGCTGTTGGCCCAAGCTCTGCTGGCTCCTGAACAGAGTCCAGCAATAATTGCTATCTGAAGAGCTACACTTTCACAGGACTTGTTTTGTAAGAATTTCAGAAAGGAGGGAGTCTCTTTGTAAAGTATGAGGAAAGCACTTAGAAAAGAGCATCTTCTATCTCCTCACTGATCCTCCTTACAGTAATATACGCAATACATGATGATCTTAGTTGAGTGGCTGTTAGTAATTACTTAAAATTTTGACATTTTCAAGGAATAGAATTGTAGAAAGCAGTAATGTCAAAACAGCATTTTCAGAAGATTGTAGTCTCCTTTCTTGTAAAATATTCATCTGTAATGAATGTATTAGCTTCATAATGATCAGGAAAATGTTTTAGGTTTATTCTGTATTACCATTCTGTAAGATTGAATCTGTATTAATTTTGGTTTTACCCATCAGCACCGGTGCTTACTTTTACCTCTTAATTATTATAATCTATCTTAATTAAAATTAACAGCATGAAGTTCTCACATGGGGCTCACATGTAATTTCCAACAGCAGTGATTTTGTATTTTTCTGCTGTGTGGACAGATAGTTATGTAAATGGTAATAAAATTAATACATCAGCAACATTTTATACCATAACTAGTATAAAATGAAAAATAATAAATAGCATGTTAAATAATTACATGAAATTACTTAATAAAAACAGCTGTTTTAAAAGAAATCACACTTTAAAGTGAGCCTCGAGTAGCAGTAAGGTGGGATAAAAATCCTATGTGATACATGGGATAAAATGGGATACAATGGGATAAAAACCTTCTATTTGTTTTAAAGGTGTTAAAAGTCCAAATTTTTGTGCTGTATCAAATTTGAGCTAGGTAGAATTTTGATTACATTCTAACACAGAAGAAGGTGGGGGCTGAGAAAACAGTCCATACTTTCTGCACAAGATGATCTTGGAGTAAGGGTTTGTGGCCTTTATACCTGAAAAAGAATTAATATATTGGAAGTATGTTTAGATTTTGTTTTTAATTGCGTGATTTTATGAATGAAATTAATGAAATAACTAGAAAATACTGACTTTGTCAGTATTTGTTATGTTAGCATATGTTAATGTATTTTTATTTAATGCTGTAGTTCTGTGAAGTCATTTTGACATTTCTGAGTGTATAATATAGTTGTTACTGCTGGTTTTAGGTTACTGCCTGTATTGAGGAAAGCTTGACATGCTACAGATTTCACCTGAAATTAGAGCCAAGCAGAACTGTTTAAAGACTATCCCAGTTAAAATGTTGTGCAGTACAGTAGGAGGAAGTAGGGAACAGTTTTTCTGGGCACAAGCGTTGCTTGTGCTGGGGTGCAGATCCAAGACAGCCATTCCTCTGCTGTCATGGCAGGCACTGGTGGTAGCACGGTTCTGCTCTCCTGTTGGTGCTGTGCTGAACACGTGGCAGCTGTGCCTTCAGCAGGGCCAGAAGTGTGTCTCCTATGCACTTCTGATCCTCCACCCATGTGGAGTTTCTCTTTTGGAATGTGACTGCACAAACATATATGGTGAACACATCCTGCTTTTCTGTGCACAAATCCTGATGGATGTTACAGAAGAAGAGAAGCCATTAGTTCCTGGGGAGCAGGATTCCACCTTCTGGATTAGCCTCTGTAAGAGCATTAACTAAAACAAGTCATGCCTTTAGTAATAACCAGGAAATTTTCTGTCTTAAAGATACAGGATAAAAATTAAAGTCAGTTTTAAATACCCTGTCTTAGGCCACTGAATAACTTGGAAGACTAGACTTGGCAGCCTGAACTATTTAAGTATGTGAGAGACTGCAGGGAGCAGAAAAAGGAGAAAAAAAGAGTTTGGGGAGTGATTTGCTGAGCACATATAACCTTACAAGTATGGAATTGGAAGCCTGCTGGAAAGTAGGGAAAGACAAAAGATTGCTAAGATGCTACAGGATTGCTCAGAGAAGCTGCTTGCCCTAATAGCAAAGCTAATAAGTGTTTTGCGTCGTTCACAATAAAGTCCCCACATTAAATATTTCCTTAAGAAGACTAAGTAGAGAAATTATATAAAAATTTATTAGAAGACATGATATATTATTGAAAAAATGAATGGTAATAAGCCAGTGGAAATAAATTATATTTACCCCAGAATTGCAAATGAATGCCAGTATGAAATTATCATACTGTTAACCACAGAGTGAAATGTACTGCTTTGCCTCAGTAGCAGAGAGCAAGAAGGTGGCAAGATAATATCAGTTTAGAAAAACAACTCTCTATTTAAAGACAGAAAACCACAGGTTACTATTTCATGTACTGGGCGAATTCATAGAAGGAGCTTATTTGGAATGTGTGCTGACTGTTGTAATCATTTTGTAGGGGGATGTCATGGCACACAAATTCATTATAGTACTGTAAAGGCTTAAGCAGGATGACAGATAAGTGGAATCTGGTAGACGCTCTGATGTTTTTGTTTCAAAAAGACTTTCCCTACATCCTTATTGAGATGAAGAATATTAACCTATCACTGGATAAAATGGAAGGTCATTGCTTGGCATTGCAGGGTAGGAGATGAGAAGAGCTGGGGAAGGTTGTCACTTTTCATAATGAAGGAGGGTTACCAGTGTCACTGTGATGTAGTTGTTTCACTCTGTCTGGGCAGATGGTGAAAAAAATGCAGTCACAAAATTGGTGGTGATGGTCAATGTAGGAGAAGTCAAAACTTACTGAAGAGTTGCAGAACAATGTCAGTGAAATCAAGTCTGTCTATACTAGAGCAGTAAGTGCTTTGTTAACAATGACAGTGTAACACAGCTGGTGTAATAAGAAGAGCTCTATTTGTATGCTCTGCTGGGCTTTTGCTAACTGCAAAGGCTAACAAAAGGGATCTGAAGATACGCTGGAATTCAGTGAAAATGTGTGCACAGGACTCAGTAGTGGTCAGAAAGGTGAAAAGTATTAGGAAGTGCTGCTGTCATAAATGTAGCCAAGAAGAGACCCGGTCATGAACAGATGAGTGGTACTGCATGAAAGTGTTTGACAGATTTCTACCCACCTGTAAATAGTGCAAATGTTTCAAATGCCACCATGTGAATATTTTAAAAGGCTGAGGTAAGGTATTTGGAGTGGAGTATCACTGCCTGATGCCAGCTGAGATGTAGGGCATTGCTCCCAGGCAGTGCCATGCTGGCTTTTCACTAGGCACTGTCCTTAGGACTGTGACGACAGCCAGGAGACTTGACAGTGAATGCTAGCCAGCTGTTAGAAGAATATCTGGACCTAATACATTCCAGCTGTGTGCCCACAAATTCAGGAGTTTGATTATGCATGGCAGCAGTGGCTCCTGGCACTCTGTCATGTGTAAGAAGTGGTCCTTGTGGGGTTGAGACATCTGGGGCCCAGATACTTTTAGGATTTCAGAAAGTTAAATCTGCTGTATAGTTCTTTTTGCCAGTTTCAGGCAGCTTAGAACAGATCTTTACTCCTACAAAGCTTTCAGAGGGAAAGCCCAGACATAATTCTGGCGTCTGGTGACTCTCCATTTCTTTCAATGTTGTAACTGTCTGATTCCCATCTGTGTCTCATCCCTGCAATTGCTCCTTGGGAAGAGTTGTCTCCCTGGCGCTTTGCTTCAGATGCATGTGTGACAGCTGATGCCCATGTGGGCATTAGAGAGAGGGAAGCCAGGAAGGCTCCTCACGGTCTGTCTCCATCTTGCTGCAAGAAAAAGACCGTGTCACATGAGAAAACATCCTTTAAATAATGTGGATAGTCACCTATTTGGGAATTTGTTAGAGCTTCCTCTCCCCTTTGGAGCTATGAGGTAGAGAGACTTCTGGGCAGTAGTTAACAAATGGTCTAGTTTAGTATATTCAAAACAAAATAGCAGCTGGTAGTAAAACAACTATGAAATGGTTTGTAACAACCCTGGAAACATACCTGTTCTCACAGATGGCAGGGAGGTGCAATTGCTTGCTTTTGGAGATGTATAGACCTGAGAAAGGAGTATTGAGGGTGTCATCCACAGCTTGTACCGCTTTTCTGAATGTCCTATGGCCAAATGGTGTAGGTAATATTTCCTCATTTCTTCCTAACAGTTAAAATAGATCTCCTGTTCAGTCTCTGAAATTATACAGTCTGATATTCTAGCTGGAACCGTAATTAACAATAATATTGCTCTTACACAAAATATTTTATGATTTCCATCCATGTCTACATTAAAGACAAGCCTTGGATTTTTATCTTTTCTCAGAGTTAATGAGGCCAGCAAAAGGAAATTGTTATTACTGTTGTTATAGTGAAGGTCTGCAGAGGATGCATCCACAGAGTCAGGCTGATTAGTTTCCTTTAGTGTTTATACCTTTCAGTTTTCCCAGTTTCAGTGCAAGGCAAACACATTCATTTACTTGCAGGAGAAAATCTGTACAGAAAGGATTAGAATTGGGGCTCCCTTAATATGGACACTGCACCAAGTTTCATTCCCTCCACATGAAAGTCCTCTGTCATTATCTCTGTGGGATTTATGCTCTTATATGCCCTCCTGCCAAATACACAGCACACCCTGGGGACTTGTTATAAAAGACAAACTATACTGCATTTTTGTAATTATTCACCTTTCTGTGTTGAATGTTTGCAAAATAACGTTGCATGGCCAAAAGAAGACTGATGGAGCTCTGTGGTTATTTTTGTGCTAAAAGAATTGCTGATGACCCTTTCTGTGTCACATTAGTGAAGGTAGAAGTACGTTCTGTTAACTACAGTGTTTGAGAGAGCCAGCCAATTCTTCAGGGTCTGTTTGTGTTCACAGCACATGTAAATTTAGTGTCCCTTCAGTTTTCACCACTGTTGGTGGGTTTTGATTCTTGTGCTTTTGAGTGTTTGTGTAAATCCTTGTAAATGTCAAAGGTGAGTTCCTGGGAAACTTGCTGTTTCTAAATACTCTTAAGAGTTACAAGTGTAGATTAAGATGATGTATTCAATACTCCTTAGGTAAGCTTTCTTTAACTGACAGCTTAGTAGACTTCCCTGTGTGGCTACTTAAGCAGTGTGAGTGCAAAACCAACTCTATTAAATCAAAGGATTTCCTGCAAATCTGCAGGCCTGTGCGCACTCTAGGAAATACAGTGGTGACAGACTTGGTAAAATAGGCCTACTTAAGCTAAGTATACTTTGTGGGTGAAAATATTTAACATTTTTATTTTTAGCAAGCTAAAATCTAGAGTGACAGTTCTCATGTCTGCATAGAAGAAGCAGTTCATTAATGTGGTGGATAGATTGGTTCAGAAAGAAGGATTTCCAACCACAAATTTCCTTTTCTTAATTTCAACACCTGGAAATTTGTTTGAAAGAATCAGTCATCCATTAAATGTGATCACACAAAATGAGGTAAATGACAACTGCCTCCTCCCTCGTCCTCCAGAAACACACATTTGGGGCAGCGTGCAAGGTCGTATGACCTAAAAGATACGATGAGTTAATGCCAGGTAGGATAGATACACTGACTGTCTTACCCTGATGCTATCAGTAATCCTATAGTCTCCAATAAAGTGAGAGAGTGAGAGTGCTGTGATGTGTTTGAAGACAGTGATAACTGTATTCACCACTGCCACTATCATTAATTCTTTTCTTATTTATAAGTATTCTGCCAAAGTAAGCAAGATCCAAACCGCCAACAAATGGGGCCAGTTAACATGATGAAAAAAGATCCAGAAGTAAACATACTAGTTTTCTGATATGATTTTTCCCCATAATCCTTGTGTCCTGCAAGCAGTGCTTTCCTGCTCTTCTTGCCATCCTCCATCAGCTGGTGACTGCATCTCCATTTTCCTTGATAATACATCTTTGTTCCACAGAGTTCCTCATCGTGCTGATAAATCAGGAAACCCAAGCTATACTCTCCCAGTTGCAGTTTTTAATCTGTACTTGTTTTTGTGACTGTACAGCATTTCAGACCTAGACGCTACATGGCCAATCCATGGTAGCTAGAGCTTGTTCATGATTCGTCCTCTAAGTGAGGAAGCAGCAGGCAGAGAGAGATAATATAACGAAGGCTTTACCTTGTGGAAAAGAGGTCTTTGAAAAGCGTAAAGTAACAAAAGACTTTTGAGAACTTCTCTCTCAGGCTGCTAAATTTACGCTCTCTCTTTTGTTTTTCCATTTTAACTGGCAGTTCTAATGCCTGACAGCAGGATGCCTTACTGCAGCATTCAGGGCATTTCCAATGTGCAATTTCGCTTACTGTGTGCAGGTTCATTTACTGTGTCCTTCCCTAGACATCTAGGGGAGGAGCTCAAGGTTATTGGTACATGTTCAGTTTCTGGTTAGTTGCCCATCACTTGATCAGAAATTGCACATAGGTTTTGCAGGTTATTTTAAACCAAATGGTTACATTTCCCAATGCTTGTTTCTGCAAGAGTATTTTCTCCAATCTGAAACATGTATGCTAAAGTAGAGCAGAATGTACAGCAGCATTGCACAGTGTTTAGTGTGTGACCTATTTTCTTTATCTTTTAGATATATTTATGAAGGCCTCTGAGGATTATCATTTAGTTAAAACAATTTTTCTTGCATCAATATTGCTAGAAATCAATGCAAGATATGTTTATGAGTTCTTGTAAAATGTTTATTTATATGTTATTATATTATTCAGTATTCTTGGAATAGGTAATTTTTTATTGTTTCCCATTGATCTAAAGTAGAGGAATTAAAATTTCCATACAGTACAAACATCTCTCCTATTTCAACAACTTTATGTAAAACTGGGAAGTTTTTTGCAGCAGCTTTGTGAGAAGCATAGTACAGTTACTATACTTACAGCAGACTTGAATAGTATTTTGTATTGTAATATTAGTAGTTTATTATTTAAGATAAATTAATGTGCAGAAGTATCATTAAAACAGCTTTTCAATGAAGATTTTCTTGTGAACAACAGTTGTATGCAGCACTTACATGGTGGTCTTTTCCTCCATTCCCCTGCACTATTTGTAAGGTTTTCTTAGAACTCTTTTAGTTTTTAGGCGATGGAGGGTTCTGCCAAGCAAACCTGGGACAGATTTACCCTCTCTGAGACAGTGTCCCCTGGGCATACATTGCAAGCATAGCTTTGCCAAGACATCATTTAGAATTCAAAATACCCTCAAGCTTGTAGGCTTAAATGTGAGGTGGAAAGGCTTATTACTGGAAGAGGCATTTTCCAGACTACACAGTGAATGTGAATCATTACTGTTTCTTCTTTTCCTCTGGTTTGTCACAAAATATCAGACTTAGATGGAAAGCAGGATTATTTGGTTTTAATTTGCTTTCAAGTGTGAGTGAAGTGCATCTGGTTTCAGGAATGGAGCCAGTTGGTCACTGGGTAGCAGTGGTCACTGGCAGCAGGGTAGGAGAGGCTATAATCAATGATGGATGTAATCTACTGGCAGTTGGTTTTCTAAATTCATTTTTGCAGTCATTATTAGTGGAAGATGCTCAAAAGAAATCTTCAAAGTTGTTTTCATGTTGTTAACCATGATGTTTTACCTCTATTTTTCTGGACCACAATCTAAGATGATTATTACTAGCTATCCATACACACTTAACTGCATTTGATAGTAACAGATTAAACAGCATTGTTCTTGAAATAGGTAGAAAGTTTGTATCAAAGGCCCGTGCTGCCTCAGGGAAGCAGCAGCAGGGCAGCAGGGATGCAGCTGAAGCCTGGCCTGGCTGGGGGCAGCGGGCGCCTCTCGGCACCAGTGAGGTCAGAAAGGCCTCAGAGCAGCCATCAAGGTGTGGTGTTACAGTACCTTCTGTAAAGAAGGAAGAGGAGATAGGGAACATTATTTTCCTTTCCTTTCCTTTTTTTTTTTTTTTTCCTGCATAACTTGATACAGACTAAAGTTCAATGCAATTATTGACGCTCAAAGTGAGGTTTCAAGTCTCATGACTGCCATCACTGGGCAGTTACATGAATGAGGCTGCAAACTCTGACACCTGAAGTATGAACATAACCTTTTGCTAGTTTAATATCCCTTTGGCCACTTTATGTCAGCTGTACGAGATGCTGAAAAACTGAAATGTCCTTGGCTCTGCAGCAACTAAAACATCGATGTGTTATCAACACTGTTTTTCTCATGAAGCCAAAAGATAGATAAACTCTATGAAGAAAATCAACTCTGTCCCAGCTGAAAACAGGGCAGTGTTAAATTACTGCCTCAGAGCTGAACTAGAACTGTGAACATAGCTTGTTTTAAAAATACCCAGGACGGTGTACTTTGTTCTCCTAAATTTACTGCATATTATGGAGTATGGCGTGCAGTGGTACACGTAGGTGGTGTAACAGTAGATGGAGTCTTCAGGTCTAGCTTTGGTTAGATGAATGCAAACTGGAATTTTTTTAGAAATAATAACTGAAACAGAGATTGTATACATATTTCAGTATATTTTGCTTTTTCGTGTCTGTGAATCATTAGTGATGATGCGTTCTTAATAAACTGAATTATGTGTTTTAAATGTTGAGATGGAAAGACCAACTTATTCAAGATTACCTTCTGCATTTATAATTATGAACAATACAAAAAAATCATTTATACTCAGAATTGGTCTTTGCAACTTTACTTGCACTCTGTGTAAAAAAAAAGCACAAATTTAAATGCCTGAAATTTTCATGAACAGGAGAAATTTGCCTTTACAATCCTTTCCAGACTCTGCAACATCACAGAAGAAAAGCAGTAGCTACTTTGCTCAGTTGGCACTCTTTCTGAGGTAGGCAGTTAAATGGTTTTTGATCTGTTTCCACAGGTTTTCAATACATACTCCAATGAAGACTATGACAGGAGAAATGATGAAGTTGACCCAGTGGCTGCATCAGCTGAATATGAACTTGAGAAGCGTGTGGAAAAGCTGGAGCTTTTCCCAGTTGAACTAGAAAAAGGTATGCAGTCTGTGCGCCCCTTCCAGTTCATATGAAATCGATCTACAAGTCTGAGATAATCCACAGGCTTTACATATCCAGTCTGGAGTTTCCTTGAATCCCTAATAATCACCTTGGCTTTTTGGATTTCAGTAACTATTCAATGAGAAATTAAAAGAACAGTTGAAAAACATGTAGCTCTTTAGTTTCCTACAATAATTGTTTTGTGTCCACTCCCCTAACACATGATTTTATGCAGTGGTTTATGTGATATTTTCATTCTTCCCTGGAAAAATAAAAATCTTTGATTATTGTTCTGAGTTCCTCAGGAGGGCAGAGGTAATGTTTTTGTGCAAAACTAATGCAGTCAAATAAAAAAAATTTTAAAAGAATCTAAAGGAATTGGCATTGTTTACATGGGAAATCAAGAGAAAACAAAGCATAGATGTTTACCTACCAAATAACTATATAAAATCAAATTTAATGAGTTTCTGCTTTCACTTTTCTTTTTCATAGATGAAGATGGACTTGGCATTAGCATTATTGGAATGGGAGTTGGAGCAGATGCAGGCCTTGAAAAACTGGGAATATTTGTCAAAACAGTAACAGAAGGTGGGGCAGCAGAAAGAGATGGCAGGTAAAGTAGACTCAGTATTTGGAAACTTTCCCAGTGTTAATTATCATGAATTATGATTTGCACAGGAAGGAACTGTTAGCTAAATGTAGATCATGATAACGGAAAGCAGTAAAATTCTGAGGCTATTGGTAAGGTTCAAATACCTGAGGTGGTATATGAAAATACACTATTTTGGTGCAAGGGTTAAACTGTTAAAGAAGAGTAGATTTGCCACGGATCCAGGTTTGTGGCTACCTGAAAACTGATGTGCTATAGCATGAGTAAAGCTGGAGATTCCACATTGTACATCACAACTGAAGGTAATTTTGAATGATTTTGAGCTTTCACATGCTCTCTTGGCTTCAAACCAGCTTTAATCAATTAGTGCTTATGAGGAACACTTCTGCTCAACATATGTTAGAAAAATAGTTCAGTGTTTCTGAGCTATTAACTTATTAAATACACCTCCTTTTAAGCTTAGTAGCACATAGTGTCACTTTGTATTTCTAAATATGTGTAATCTTCAAAATGCGGTTTTTACCCTTAGAGGACCAAAACTACACTGCTCGATAGAAGTGGGATCAGCAACATAAATCTTTCCATTAAATAAATGGGTTAGGTTTTACAGTGCTCGTGTAAAACCCGACTGCTTCTAAAATTGCTTATTTGGTATGTGCAATTCAAATAATTCCTTTTGAACATATGAGGGCTGCTCCAGAAGTACTGCCTCCTATATTATGCTGACTCAGAACAGCAGAGGCAGGTGTTGATGGTATGGCAGTCAAGGTTGAACCTTCCCACAAGTATTCCCACTGCGTTTTGTTGCCACATGAAAGGTGGCAGCGGAGGGACGGTCTGACAGAATGGTATCTGACATGGAAATGTGTATGAAACAATGGTAAGGAATTGAATTCCTTCTTAATGATGAATGCCTGTAACTTGTCCTCCTGTGCAGACTTTGGAAGCAGTGTGTACTACTCATACTGCATATTTAAGAAGACCAGGTTTCTGCTGTGGAAACTCTGTAAAGATTAAATCAGCACTCTCTACCTGTCAGGAGTTTACAGAGTTTAATAACACTACTCTGAAACCATTCAAGTATAGCCTCTTCCAGTCTGGGCTTTCAGTATCTCTACAAATTCTGGCAGCTTGAAGGCCAAGTAGTGATTTATCCCAGGCTTAAAAAATTAGGAAGGAAAGTAAAGATGCTGACATCTCTGGATGTCATGAATTCATTCATTACTTTAAATTTAAGTGAATGTTTATTCTGAAAAATATGCTTGAGCTCAGCCAAAAGGCATTAAGCTCACTGCTGGCATTCTGTGTGAAATTCTCTGGTCGAAAATCAGAGTAGCTCACACCTGGACTCTGATAATATGTATTTTCTGTCCTCTCATTATTCACATGTCTTGAGTGGGCTCCAGAAGTTAATGTTCAATTACAGGTCTCTTCTTTCTTTTCCCTAGATGGCATCTGAGAGGAGCTTGTCATCTGAGAAAAAAAATGATATGTTTCTTTGGCTATTCTAATAGTTGTGTTGGTGTCCAACTGTATGAATGTTCAGTCAGCTGAGAAATAGCCCTCTCATTTTCTCTTTGAGAGCCTGACCGATCATTCACTTGAGAAAGGGGTCCATAATCCTCTCAGTCAGGAGCAGCCAGTTCTGTAATAAAGTGCATCAACTGTAAAAGGTCCTGTTAACTTCATCCCTTTGAAAAGCTTAGTTAATCATTAACACTGATAGCAAATCAAAGTCTCTGAACAGAAAATAAAACTGGTTTTCAGCAGTTGGATCAGATATTCTGAATAACTTTACAGCAGTCTTGAAGCAGGCTCTCTGAAGTTCTGATTTTAAGCATTACAATATCTGTAGGGTAATGCCTATCATTTATTGAAAGACCCATCAAGTCATGGCATAAAGTACCTGAAGACACAGAATCTGTACAGAAGTATATCTCAGTGTTTGAGCACCACTGGATTGATTCAAGTTGATATAAACAGGTAGCATTCAGCTGTCATATTGAAAAGCATTGGGAAGTATTTAACCAAGGACAGTGCTTTGATAGAAATCCAAATGAAAGCACGCTAATAAGTAATGAGAGATTATTAATAGTGTGTAAAATATAAAATCAATCACTAGACTGAATAAGAAAAATAACATTCTTTCTTGGCCAGTGTGATAGCTTTTTCTTTCAAATGATGGTGGTGATGAGTCATCTTACAGTATCTTGAGAACATCAAGAACAAGTGTTTTGAAACATTACACAGTTACTAACATGAAAAATACTCAGAACTTTGCCTCTGCATAGGTTATGTTTTTCAGTTCATCACACAGAGCAATAATTATGCAAGTATTTGACTTCGTTTGGTTCCATTTCATAGAACTGCTGCTTCACAAAGGCAGAGTTTTAAGTCATAGCCATTAGAAAATAATTGTCAGAAGAATTACCAATTTAGTTAATGATAAAAGCAGTTAAACCTTAATAATCTAGGCTTTGCCAACATGGGTCTAATTCTTCTTTCATGTTGGAAATTAGATTTGAGGGACAGAAAGCCCAGAGCTGCAGGTGGAGGGGGCTGCTGAGGGAATTTCCAACCAAAAAGGGAAGGCTGCCCAGAGAACAGTGCTCAGAGGACATTTTGGTCCATAGAGCGGCTGGGCTTGTCTGGCACTGACCCTGTGCAGAGGCTTAGGGCCAAGGTACGGATGCAGGAGAAGTCTGGAGCTGCAGGGGACGTGGGGCTGGAGAGTGTTTTAGTCTGGGCAGCGCTGAACATACATGGCAACAGACAGGAAACTTCTTTTTGAATTACATGTAATTATACAATTGGATAATAATTATTTTAAATGTATGTTGTGTGATATATATGCATGTTTAGGTATAATTAAAATTTGTCTATGTATTGAAAAAGAGATTTTGAAGGCAATGGTAATAAAAATAAAAGCTGGAATTGAATATAGGAGCTGAATAGACAAGGAGATACAAATCACACCCAAAGAACAAATGGAATCAGAGTCAATTGCAGTTGATCAACAAAACTGCAGACAACAGTTCTCTAAAATGATATTTCATCACTTGAAATGCTGTGCTCTGTATCTGTGAGCAATACTAGTGCACTGCGTCATGAAGTGTGTAAAGCATGGGAGCTGAACTACCTTTACAAAGGAATCTGTTCCTCCGCTTTTTAGTTTTCAGGCAAGAGAGTGACAATTTTCTCCTCACTGAGCACCAACTTCTTAAATTTTCTTTCTTGGAGCACCTGCAAGCCATCTGACTGCAACTCACTATGCTAAATTACAAGAAAAATATTAATTTTTATATAGTATCCAAATACAATAGGTACAAATATGATACATGTATTTATTAAATACATACATGATTTAAATCAGAATTCTGAGATCAAGATGCTATATGTGATTTTTAAGCTAGGAGTTTGCAGGCTGTCCCAAGGATCATTTTTTCAAGGTTTCATATGTACAGAAAGGAGATCCTGCTCAGAGCACACTGGCATTCTGTGATGTGAAGCCTCCAAAGCACAAATCTCTTAATTCTTACCTCATCAGCAGAGTCACAAGAACTGGAGGTACTGTTAGAACACATATAGGGCTGCAAAGCATTGCCTCAGATTTGACAGTGAAATTAGTTCATCAGGACACTTAAGTCTCTTTCAAAGGCTCTGCTGTGAAAGTTTGTCTTTGAAGAGAAATCAAAGATATCCTGAGATGTTAAACAGTTTAGTTTAGTTATTTTCTTATTTTTTTTTCAAAGCTGTTTCTTGACAGTATGAACTGTACCATTTAGATGGTAACGTCTGTGTAAATAATTAAAAATTGCTCATTTTGATTACTTCTGGATGCAAGGTTTTGCTCTTACATTGTAATTATTTTTGAAACAAGAGGGGCGTATCACTAGAGGACAGTTTAACATAGCAATCCTTTTCTAAATGTTTTAATCCAGATAATTCTTATGCCAGCTCTAAGGACTCCATACCAGTGCTTATTTCAGATAAAAGCAGCATTTTTTTAATTCCTCCTAACTTTTCTGCATCAAACAAAGTATCAGCTATAAACCAGTATTTCAAACAGATAGTCCTTGTTCAAAGAGTCCAAGGCCTTATTGTATTGTGCCCGGTGATTGGTCTTACACTGGGAATTCATCTTTTTGGAGCAAGATAGATGAAATATTTTAAGAGAGTAGGTCACAATTAGATCTGATGCACACGCTCTTTTCCCTACAGATGAGCAGGTTGTTTTAGTTAAATATCACAGTTTTTTCCATTAATGTGAAATACCAAAGCTATGTCTTATGCTGTTTTCCAAGATTGGCTTCGGAAAGAATGATATAAGAACAGTTCAAGTTTCTCATTTAATTTAAGTCATATGACAAAGGCAGGAATTGGTATCGCTGTATTTATGCAAAAGGAAAATGATTGGATGATTGAAGCTGTAATGATAACTTTGAATCTGGACTTATGAGATATGCAAATGCAGTTTTTCATTGCTTCCTTGCTAACGTTTCCTATTATTTGCCAATATTTCAGATGGTACAGTACCAAATCAGGAAGAAAGTCTTTTGAATTGTGTGATTATTTACCTCAATCATGTTATGATTGAGTTTTTGTTCAAAATCAAACTAAAATCTCTAAGTTTAGTTGAAAATATTCCAAGAACTCCTTAACTTATTTATATATTTGTGTTTTTTCCTGAAAGGATCCAAGTGAATGACCAAATTGTGGAAGTTGATGGCATCAGTCTGGTTGGAGTTACACAAAATTTTGCTGCAACTGTTCTTAGAAACACCAAAGGGAAGGTCAGGTGAGTATTGTAGAAGTGGAAAGAAAAAAAAAAGGTGATGGAGTGCTTAAGGTTACCTGACTTCCCTCACAGGAGACTCAGTCTATTTAGGTAGAAGCAGAATTTTTTTTGTGTCTTTGTCCCTTCTCTGCTGGCTGTGGCACTGCGCCAGGGCTGAAAAGTAAGGCAGTGAGAACATCACTGCTCCCGGGTGCAAGCTTGGCAGGGAGAGGATGGTACTGGGGGCAGCAATCCTGAGAGCTGCTGGTGTGGGGAGAGTAACAGCCCTGTACTGATTCATTGTGTTGCCCCAGTCTCTGCACCATCTCTGAGCTTCTATCTCTGTGCTCCTATGCTGTGGTTAACTGAAAAGCATCACTGCAAGTGTCCGTAAAATGCTTAACAAGACAATGAATGTAAATGCAAGACCATAAGATGTTTGTAAATGTGTAAGAATGTTTCCTGAGAAATGAACTGTCGAGCCGTTTAAAAACATATTCTGTTACATAGATTTTCTGTTCAATAGCTTGTTAATTCCAGCAAACATTTAACTGTGCAAAATAATTCCAGAAATATCTTTGGCATATTGCAAATCAGCAGCCTTTCTAAAGCCACCCTTTGGTTCTCTCTCCAAATCCTCTCTGATGAATACAGCCGAATTCTTCTGAGTTCAGGCCTCACTTTTGAATAATGACTGAACTACTGGTTGCAATAGATGCAGCTCCCACAGCCTGTGGTGTTCTATGCTGCTGTGCAGATTTCCACAGAAATTCCATGGCTGTTCATTTACAACATTAAGGAATAATACTGAAATCTGAATTCTGTAAAGAATTGTGGAGGTGGTTGATCAAGGTTTTGCCAGAAGGAAATTATTTGGGAAAAAAATATTCAAAATTGTAGTGTAATTGCAGGCAAGTATATTTTTGTGTAACATTTACAGTTGTAGCTACATGAGTTTTATTTCTGCAAAGACAGAACACATGCTGTGAGTTTACCTACTGACTTGAATACAAAAATGAGTATCAACTGTCTTAGGTTTCTGCAGAGTTGGGACTTCTGAACATAAAATTCTTATGACAGAAAATAATGTATTCCCATGTTTCAGTGCACAGAGCAAATGTTACTGTATTTTGTGTTTGATGTTTCAACTCAAAAAAAAAAAAAAAAAGAAAGAAAGAAAAAAGAAAAAGAAAAAGAAAAAGTTCTGACCTAATCAGCTCGGTCTGTGTAATTGTTATTGAATAAGTTACAGAACAGAATACTTTCCTTTACGGAAGAATAATGGATTTGGGGAAAAGAAGAAATGTAGAATGATTTTCATACAGAATGCTCCCAGAATCTTCTCATGGGATATAAATTGCAGTCAGACTGGTTGCAATCTAGGCCCCTCTGTCATAAAATACCATGCACTAAAAAGTGTTTCTCCATGGTTGTTGAGCTCCTGTTGTAAAGCTGTAAAGCTCACTAGGTATCCTGTGCTCAGGGATCACTGGCTTCTGACAGGTCTCATTCATCAAGGAGAGATGTGTGAGTTTCTGCATCTTTCCTTGTGAGTAAGCTTTAGATATTGAGCTTTCACAGGAAAAATGTCTGCATGCATTAGTATCACAACTACATTTTAAAAAACACTTAAAAGCAAAAAGATTTTATAGATTATAACAAAAATATAACTGAAATAAGAATAATACTTAGACTATTAAATATTATTATAAATAAAACAGAAGTCAGAAGGATCTGTATGCATGCTGACATTCTTTATGGTTAGCAGCCTTTTACTAATTTATATATAATTAGACAAAAGAAACAAATTTGATGCTATTTCCTCTGGTTTTGTTTCATTTAAAATTTCATGGGGAAAGGAAAAAAAAGATTGTTCTGATTTACACAAGCTGGTTGAGAAGAACGTGCTTCTTTTTTCCTGGCTTACTATAAACTGGAAGTGAGACTGATGATACTGCTGAGCATTCTGTGGCATCAGCATCCTTCCCACGTTCTGCTCAAGTACTGAGTGGCCATGCTCTGGGGTACTCTGCTGACACTGGAGGACTCTGGTGGGTTTAAGCTACTCAAAATTAGAAATATTTCCAGTCAGCTTTCCTTTTGGGAGATAGAGAATGCAGGATGGTTTGATGGTCTTGTCTTTACTATAAGTTTAAACATTTGCTTGTTAAGTAAGCTAGAACTAATACTAGTGAATTCAGATATGACCAAAATTGTGTATTTATATCTTGGTAACTGTTTTTCATCTTCTGTATGATACAAGGGCTCTGCCTACTGTGTGTTTCGTGAAGAGAATGGTTGTTTTCTGTCAAATCCTCATTCCCAGGTACACCTGTGGAAGAGATGAGAGGGAAAAATTGTGTATCTCCACTGTCTGTGAACCAGAACCTTGGGAGCAGCATAGCAGAGTCTTTTGGGCAGAATCCCTCACATGCCACCAGCCTTTAGCTCCTGCCTGTCTGAAGTGTGAAGGGCAGTGCTACTGACCTTTGAATGCAGCCATTGCGTTAGTAGCTGCCATTAATGATCCATGTCACTGGGGGAGGCAGGAGTAGTGCAAAAGGTTGCTTGCTGAGCTATCTTTGGAAAAGAAGAGAGCAATAACCTGCTACGTAAATACCTGCTACATTTCCTTCTGCGGATGTTCCACCTGAACTTCAAGTGTGCAGGCAATGTGCACTCACACACCCTAATTCACACAGCTTAATTCAAAACAAGGCAACTTCCTGAATCTGTCCTTCACAGGAAAAATCACATACATACTTGTGTGCTATTTAACAGTGTCAGATTGATGGGTTTTACAGAATTGCTTTAATAAGCATAGTTATCTCAGTCATTATTGCATGAACTGCGTGTATCTTTCTTCCGCCTGGTATCCTGCTCACAGTGCATTTCACTGGCATCACCTCCTGTTTATACCCCACCGTATTACTTATATGCAATCATATTACCCCGATTCTAAGCAGAATGCATGCTAGTTTTGGTAGGAAAGTTTATTATATGTGATCAGTTGCAAGGATGTTCATGAGAAGAATGACAATAAAGCTAGATCTTAATATTTCAGAATCAATACCTCTTCAGAAAGCTTGCATAATACCAATACTTAGTGATTTGTTTTTCTCCTTTGATCCTTCAGAACATTTTGAACAATCCTGACAGTGGAAGTCATTGACCTAGAATAGATTTTGCAATGTTTCTGCCAGAAAAAATTATACAAACTGTCTGTAGCTGACATAGTAAGGAATCTGTGAAAATGGAGACATGACTTTTACCTTTTGAACTGTTCTAGTTGAGGGGGATGGGGGAAATGAGCAAACACAAGCATCATTATTATCTTATCCACTGTTTGGAGTACTGAACTATTTGGAAGGATTGTCATTCCACAACAGAAGACCACTGATCCTACCAATTTGGCTTCTCCAGTAACAGTTAATTCCTCGATTCTTTCTTGCGGTGTTTTAAAGGAAGATAATCAGCACCCACCAGATGGACTCTGGTAACCTATGAAATGAAGAAAGGAGTGAGTTCTTCTGTAATCCCAGCTGGCAATCAGCTTCTGTGTTTAGGGCTGAGAATTAGTATCCCCGTGACTCTAATCTGGCAAATGCAACTATGAATGCTATTTTAATTCATGTAAATATCACGTCTTCTCTATAATTTTGGTTAACTGTTTAGTTTACTAATATCTTAGAGTATTTCAGAATTTTGTTGTATAAAGGAGAGATTTTCTTTTGAAATTTGTGCTCTTTCTGATTCTGTTGAGTGTCGCCCCTGCTCTGAGATTAATGAAGCAGTCAGAGGGCAGCAGCAGACTGATACCACTAATTGTTCTGTGCATCTTCTGACCCATTTACAATCTAATCCTTCAACCTAAGGTTAGCTAGTGGTGCCTACTATAATACAATATAAAGAGGCATCTTGACTGTGGTTATCCTATCCTATCATGGTGATTCTCCAGCTTATTTTAGCTCCTAGCTTTCTTGTTCCTCATGGACTGTGGTGATGAGCAGCAGGTCTAAAGTTCTTCAGAGTTGCTTCTGAGGTCTTGAGTGTGTTCGCTCTTCCCCCATTTTTAATTGTAATTTAAGGGTGCTGGGGACCCTGATGGCATTATCAGAAAAAGTTCACGTGGAAAGTTGTATGCTTCCAGGGAGACTTTTTCTTAAACACAGTGCCACAAGAAAGAAAACTTAGTTTTTTTAACAGAGAAAACCATCTTTTTACCATAAGTACCTAGCGCCAGTCCTTCCTAGGACAAATGTGGAAGCTTTCAGTGGTGTCCAGAAAAGAAAGGAACGATTAGTGATTGGGTGTGACTTCACTTTGCAGTCTCACAAAATGCAAAATTTCATGCCATCCAGCTGTGGGAGGCACAAGGTCACAAGAAGGGAGAGTGAGATGCTAGGATGTATGACTGGATTGATAAGAAGAAAAGAGTATGATTCATCTGAAAATCCCAATTCTTCATACGCTGCTTGCATGCTTTTATTACTACTGCTTTTTTCTGAAATGTTTCTTTGAAGATAGTTAGCCAAATTCACTGTTTTATTGGAGAGGAAAATTTTAGATTCTGTGAACCTCCTTCCGTATCCTTCCTTCTGAATGAGGTGAAGCATTCTCTCAGCCTCCAAACTGTTGCTAGGCATTGAGCAGATGCTCTCATGGCACTTTCTTAGTCAGCCCTTGAGTTTTTGGGGAACCCTGCATGCAGAACCTGTACAAAAGCTGTCACTTTTCTCTTGATTGGCACCACCTTGAAATTAATTATATTAATTCTAACCTACCAGCATATTTACCAAATTCTGCTTAATTAAACTCCTCTGAAATGCCTCAAAGTCTTCCAATATTAATAAAGAAACTAAATAATTAGTTAGCAAATTTTACCACCTTACTGTTTAATTAATCTTCTCAATTGGTGAAGAAGAGGTTCCAACAATAGCAGTGTAGCTGTCAAACCCTGAGGCTTTCTACAGTGAGCAATTCTCTATTCTCATACAGAATCATTTATTATCATTTTGTGTTTCTTCCTATCTGGACAATTTTAATTCAAAGCAGGATTTTGTTGCAACCCATATTCCCAGTTTATCACCTAATTTCTTTATCTCTTTCTGTAATACAAATGCAATTTGAAATGCCAGAATGAAGTTTTTACTTTTTATATAGCTCTTACACAAGGAGCAGTTAAATGAGAAAGTTGAAATACTCACATTTTAATCGATAACAATTTGAGAAATCATTTATTCTTGCTTCAGCAAATTCCTCCCTCCATGTTGAGCTGATTTCTTTCTGGAAAAAATACTGTCTCGAAAAAGAGTAATTTGCATGCCTGCTGTTAGTTTTGTTTAACATCACAACATCTGGAAAGGTAATTTAAATACTCGTGTCTTTGCAAGCAATCAGACAGTATAGAGGACAAATGAAGTCAACAGCAGGATCTAGCCAACAGCAGTATACCCCTCTGGGGAATTATATTTGCTCATGGTAACAGTGAGCAGCATTGCTTTATTTTTGTGAATCCTTCCCCCACGTAATCATCTTCTCTTCTTCCAGCATGCCTCCCTGCAGATTTTCTCTTGTTCTTTTTAAATTTTTCTGCTTGCCCTCTTGCCCTGTGAAACAACTGTGTCCAAATACTTGCTGGCATTGTACATCCTACATACAAATCCATGCAGTAGAAGAGACCGAAGAAATTTCTCTTTCTTCCCAGTCTTGGGCAGTGAGGCAGGAGCCAAAAGCAAAATATGCTACCTCTGTATCAGATACAGAGGGCTGGACTATGTTGTCCTTTTTCCTGGCTGAAAGTGTTTTTGTTCTTCCTTTTCCTGCCAGTATCTGTTTCCTTTAATCCAATCCTGGAACCAAAAAGGGAGAAAGAGAATGAAACAAAAGTCTCTGCTCTGCAATTCTATCATGCTGGGGCTTCATAAATGGTTGCTTAAGAAGCCGTTTGTGCTTAGTGCATGCTCTGATTCATGGACAGATTGATAAGTCTATGATAAACCTGAATCAGGGACTCAGTAGATACTTCAATTGTGGTGCCTTGGACCTAAACAGTGTAAATTTCTCCTATTTGTTCCAGTATGGCAACAAAAAAATTACAGAATATGACCTACTTTCTTATTCCTGATCCTTGCAAAGAGCTATCAGCACTGGCAATCATTCTACAAGACTACCAGACATAGCATGCTGCATTTAACATGAGAAACAACTCAAAGCACTGTGAACTCTTAGCACTGGTGAGGTAAGCCTGGCTGTACTGCAGTGCTGTTTGTATTCCTTTGCTGTGCCTGTCCTAGCAGGTGCAGTGTGCCTGGGGTTGCCCCGCGGCACTGAAGCCAGCTGGCCTTGGAGCTGTCTTTGCTCATGCTGTTCAATGCTCTTACCTCACAGAGCAGGGCATCTGTGTCCAAACTGCCTGCTGGAAGCAGCCAAGCCTTTGCTGACTCCTCATCTGTGGCTGAGTACAGTAGGGTAGAGTACTTGTTAACTTGGGCCAAATTCTTCCAGAGACTGTCTCATCAATTTAACTGTGCAGATGATCAATTACTAGCACTTAAGAGGATTTCCTGGCACTATTTATTTTACTAGCATTAAGATCACCCCTGTGCCTGAAGAGCTAGCTAATTTGAATTTTATGGCAAGTAATTTTGTGAAATATTAGCACATTTGGATAGGAAATGATATGTTTTACCATAAAATATATAAATAAACCATGCAGAAGTTTTTGTTTTGCTAGGCACTCACAGCATTGTTTTAAAATACATTTAACATGAATTGGTAAGATTCAATAGGGCTGGATTTCATATGGAGCGGGTTTTCTTTCGCTTTTCTGAAAAGAGGAGTAGCCTGACAGGGTCTGAATCTCTTTATCCTCAAGTCACTTGAATCCAAACAAAAGCTCCTAACTCTGAAACTGAAATGCCACCATAAATGTTTATTTAGCTAATTTATTTGATCTTTCTAAGTGCAATTTGCTGTGGAAGTTCCTACCAAGCTTTGGTGCATCTTGGTTTTTGTGATACAACATTGTTGACAGCTGGGCAGAAATAGCCAACACTCATCCTTGCAGGATAACTCAGCATGGCACAATACAGTGCTGTAGGAGCTACCCCTGAACTGTGCTGCGAGCGTGGCTCAGCATGGCTAGAATCTGGGTCATGTAATTACCTAGATTGAGGACGTGGTCAGAACTCAGCAGCTTACTTCATATGCATTGCCTTCCTGGATTTACTTCCCACAGATGCCAACACCAGTGAGAATGAGGCAAGGCAGATCAACTCAATGCAGTTAGGTTGTAAAACATTCCCAGATAGCGCTGGCACCTTTAGAACAGAGGCAGCATGTGTGTTTCTCTTATATTCAGGAATGTTAAAACATAGTAAGTATTTGTAAATACTTTTCTTCGAGGAGGCCGTTCCCATAAGGATTCGGTGGTGCTACAGAGAATGCTGATCATCATGTATTCAAGAAAACTTCTAAGCAAGTATTGTATTGGGAAACTGTCAGGCTGACTGGAGGAGATGGAAGAGGTTCTCTCCCTGATTGTGCTCTGTGCAGAGCAGAATAAGAACCACAGCTTGGGAGAGTGCTAAAATGGTGAATCCAGTGGCTAATTTTAAAGTGGTTTTGAGTAAAGATAGTGTATCAGTGAGGCCCTGACCTAGAATTGATTTCTGTGGGAATAATTAATCCAAGTGCATCAACACTGGTGCATGGGTTTTCTACATGACTTTGTAGTTGTTTGGCTTTGATATCCTTTAGTGTTGATAGCAGTCTAGCTCATCAGGGGCTCATATCCAGGGTCCTGTGGAAGAGGCTGCTTAGGCTTTTCTGGGCCTTCAGCTGTTACTTTGCTAGAGCTGCTGAAGAATATCTTAACCATGTCACGGGGCTCTGGAGGCTACAGCAGACAACAGATTTTCTTCTCGATCATGCCAGTCAGATGGGACTGGATGCAGGTCAAGCCCAGGTTGTGCAACTGATGCTACAGGGAGGGTATTGGCTTTTAAACCAACAGACAAAATGGAGCAAGATTGTGTTTGCCATCAGGCTCTATAATGTAGTCAGAAGGGAAAATGACTCAGCTCTTGCTTTGAAATGAGTGACGTGTTTAGAAGTTACGGCTAGACACCTAAAGGGGACTCACAGTGCTCCAGCATCTGCTAGGATGGCAGCTTGTTTGAGTGCTGGTAATCCAGGAGAGTTTTGGAGTATATAAAAAACTTGACACAAATGTTCATTGAGACAATTAAGGGATGCAGTGTGCTAAATCTGTTACTCAAACTAGGGAAGAACTGCTCAGTTCTTCATTGAAGTTTGATGGCAGCTTTGACAGCATTAGCCATGCATACTAATCCCACAGGTTAATGCTCTGAAGGGTAAATGCACTCAAGAGACAAGAAGGGCTTCTTCAGGTATGTCAGCAGCAAAACAGGGAAACTGCGGATGCAGAAAAGTTGGGAGATAAATTATTGTCTGCTTTGTCTCAGTTTTTCCTGACTGGCTCTGTGGGTGAGGGGGCAAAAGATTTTGAGTTGGCTTTAACGAGGCTTTTGGTGTGATCTCCTCTAGTGTCATTATAACTGGTTGAATAGGTTGGGACTAGTTGGTGTCTGTGACGTGAGCAGAAAATCGACTGGACTTCTGGTTCCAAAGCATTATGATCAGTTTTTTCTTATGTGACCTTAGGTGACTTCATTCAGTCATTGCCTCTTTCATCCACTGGTGGTGATTACTTCCTCATGTTGTGTTGGGTGCTAATCTCCAGGCAGAGTTGTTTGCTTGTTTGTTCCCATTTTTTGTCACCACAATCACTAATCTCCAGGCAAACCTTATTTACTTCCTTGTTTACCATTCAAACCTCGTTTCCCCTTTGTTACAGCTAATAGCTTCAGAAATCGGTGTTACGTGCTTGTCTCTGACTGGGGGGGAGGCGGTGAGTAGTGGCATGGGTGGACACAAAACAGAAAGACCGAGAGGAAATTTGCAGGTGAAATGGAGCTGGAGAGAGTGACTGAGAGGCAGAAAGACAGCACTGTTGTGCAGAGGGGCCCGTGGAATTTTTCCATCCTCAGTGAGTTTAAAAACTGCTGAAGACCATAGGATAATAGAGAATACTCATAGAACCATAGAATGGCTTGGTTGGTAGGGACCTTAGAGACCTCCAGCCCCATGTGGTGGGTAGGGCTGCCACCCACCAGCTCAGGCTGCCAGGGTCCCATTCAACCTGGCCTTGAACACCTCCAGGGATGGGGCATCTACAGCTTCACTGGGCAGCTTTTGCCAGTGTCTCACCACCTTCCAAGTAATGAATTTCTTCCTGACATTCAACCTAGATTTCCCCTCTTTTAATTTAAAGTCATTTTCCTTTTATTTGAGGAAGTGTAGTGGCACCTCACAGTGAATTTCTTATGCCTGGTCCATGACCCCTGCATCTCATACTGCTGTTTTTTTCTTCTTTATGAAAAAGCATTGAGTTCCAGCTTGCTCTACTGTAACTAAATAAAACTGCCTTCTTACTGAGTTCATAACACTTGTAGCACTTTGGATTAATTATATGGTTATTAGCCTAATGGAACCAGCCAGAGAAAGTAATTAAAGACATCTTGAAATAAGTTGGATAAATGGTAGCAGAAGCGTTGTGCTTTAAAGCTCAGAGAAAAACCATTTTTAAAACCCGTCTTAAAAAAAAATCGGTTAAAATTCCCCAAATGCAGTGAAATAAACTATAGATTTTTTATTGACCAAATGATATTTTAGTAA
This sequence comes from Lagopus leucura, assembly GCF_019238085.1. Classification (NCBI taxonomy): domain Eukaryota; kingdom Metazoa; phylum Chordata; class Aves; order Galliformes; family Phasianidae; genus Lagopus; species Lagopus leucura. Next base: position 27,497,521 of record NW_024962334.1, on the reverse strand, counting down.
AGATTAGAAGATAAAATGTCAATGTGAATCCTATTGAAGTAAAAAGTCTCTTTATTTCTAAGAAAATCTTTTCTAAACTTTTCTTACTTCTTAATATTTGTTGTATTAAAGGAGTCAAAACTGAATTATTTTAACTGGGCACTTAAGGCTCAAAGTCTTTTTAGAAAAAACAGCAACTGAGAATCAGTCACTCAAAATCCATGCTGTGGAGCATCAGTTTTGTGTCACAGAGTTCATGCCTCCTTCCCTGTTTTTCTAGTACCGAAGTACATTTCCAAATCAAAATGCTGTTTAATTAAATTAATTCTTACAATAATGTTTCTGTACCACATTTGGTTTTATATATACATATATTCACATATGTATGCTTATGTACTTTGTTATTTCAAGACGTGCAAGTCTGCAGATCCTCATTTAATAAAAGCTGGCAATATGCAGAAAGCCATATACAGTGTGCTTTAAAATCATTAAATGCTGAATGGCTTGCAGGAGATGTAGGTGTTGCCAATTTCAGTAGAATGCTTTTCTTAACCACCAGCAGCTTAATTTTCAGTTTCTCCAGGTGTTATATTCTTTTACACTTCCTTACATCCGTGATAGGTTCAAGTAGTAATTATGTTCCTAGCTCTGTCCCTGTTTATTTTAACACCGTAACCACAGAGAATAATATTTCACAGCTGGTAGTTCAGCTAGATCCTGTGCAGCTGTGAATATCAAGGCCAGCTCAAGCCTTCTTCTCAGTGCTGTTCTCTTCTTCCCTCTTCCAGTTTTATGGACATCAGGAATAGTCAGTAGTGGCCTGAGATTTAGCACAGTTGTGCTTATAGTACAGCTTCACAGATTGGCCTGGTTTTATTTTGCTTTTCTAGCTTTGATAATTAAGGGAAATATTGTCATGATGAGTATAAAGGTTTTCAAACCCTCATTTGTCTCATATCCAGAAACATAACCAGCTTCTTAAGGATATTATTGCTGATAGAATTTATAGGTCTTTGTTGTAATACTTGTGGCTCTTGAGACTAATTAATCAAGACTGAAATGCATGTGCTTAATTTTTGTGAGGCCGAGTGATGGGAAACACATAATTAGCCATTTCACTCAAGTGTGCAGATGATGGTTCAGTGACTAATTTTGTGGTCACTGAATCACAACCTTATGTCTCTTTCTCATATTTAAACACTTCAGATTATGATAGTTCTTATATCTAAAGCCTTTCTAGGCTTAAAGATCTATTCATGCTTAGCATTTTAATAGCGGCCTCTTTTATGCTTTTTTAAGAGAGAAATATTCTTTTTCACTTACAAATTTATAATGTACGAAGTACTTTAGTTATAGGTTAAACATAATTATTATATATAGTTTGATGTTCTTAAGGTTGTGGAATGCAGTGTGACAAAAGGTTTGATTCTGTGTGTAAAATTTGTAATTATTTGCCATGTCATGTTCCATTATACAAGTTTGCATTACAAGTTCCATTATACAAATTCTGACATCAGTCGTAGATTTAATGCTTCCAAATGTTTACTTTCAGACACTTTGGAAATGTTTCACCTTAATGCAATAAATTATAGGAAAAGAAAAGGTTACTTGCATAATTTTTTTTTTTTGAAAACATTTGTTCTGTGCTTTGTCATTGCTCTGAGGCATTTATTCATGTATCATCAATAGCCTCAGGTGTCATCTAGGAACTTCATTTTGACGTGATAAAAATCTTGAAAATTACATCACTAAAATGAAAATGGCTGTTGGATGAGAAAAAAATTAGTAACTTGAAAAGTTTTTATTTCCTGCCTAAACATCCGTGTCTGTTTGAAAGCATTAATGCAAGGCAGCCATAGAATCATAGAATGGCCTGGGTTGGAAAGGACCACAGTGATCATCTGGTTTCAACCCCGTGCTCTGTCCACCAGACCAGGCTGCCCAGTGCCATATCCAGCCTGCCCTTGAATGCCTCCAGGGATGGGGCATCCACAACCTCCTTGGGCAACCTGTTCCAGTGTGTCGCCTCCCTCTGTGTGAAAAACTTCCTTCTGAGTCCAGAGTGCCTCTGCAGTCCACAGTGTCAAAAACATTCCTAATGTGGACATGGGAATTCTTCTGCTGGAAACCATAAAAACTTCCTTTTCAAGTATAAAAACTCCAAAATCTTTATGTGTTAGTCCCAAATAGTCAGGAGTTATCGTACTTCAGATTGATTATACGTTATCTGTCCTGGGTATTCAGCGTAGAAATTAATTTTTTTTGAAGTAGAAGAGATAAATGCACAGCAAACATGGATTGAATCCTTTTTTACTTCATGTAGCAATATTGAAAGTTCGTTGTTCCTCCCATGTGAGACTGAAAATATGGCTGTTTTGGTCTTTGTAATACTTGGCTATGAAATTAAAATTGAGGGGAACAGGATCTGACTGTGAGTCAGTGTGCAGAGCAGATGAAGGGGCCACAAAGAAACATCCTTTTCCTTTCAGCCCCAGGTCTTTATCATTGCTGTCATATTTTGTAATTGTAGCATATGAGTGCCAGACTGTGAGCTGCTTTGATTAAGATTAAAATGGTGGTGTTACTTGCTTTAAAGCTTTTTCCTATTTTCTGCTCTATTTTCTATTGATGTTTCTAAACTGAGACTTTATTGCAAATTATTTTCAGCGAATTGTCTCATTATTCTGCATAGAGTCATTCATTCTCACCTTTATCCTTTTGGAAGTAATTATTGACTCACATATTTTGATGTTGAAATAATCTCCAAATTGTGTTCCTTTCTGTAGTGCCTGACTTCATAGAGCCTGAAAAATTATTTGCCCTAGGAAATGGGTTCAGATTCATCCTCTCACAGAAACTTGACATTAATAGCGATAAACAGAACTAATCAAGATAATTCTCTTGCACAGGATATAATGCACTCTTCTACCTCTCATCCCAATAATCCATTAAATATGTCATTTTGAGCCAAATGTTGTGGAAACAGACAGTTTACCATGCAGTATGTCAACTGATCATAACTTCTCTGCTCTGCACAATTCTTTTTTCATCTGTGATTGCCTAATTGTTTTTCTAGCCTGCTGAGAAAATACTCCTTGGCATCTTTCAATTGTGCGTTTGCTCAGGAGCTTACAGTGTTGGTAATGCATAATGAGTGTTCATAATTAAAGCTACAGGTAGCAAAATATCTAACTATGGATAGGATGTTGTGCTGAAAAATAGTGTTACAATCAAAGCCAATCCTGGATTTCAGTTGCAGAAAGCAGAATTGGAAAGCAGACGTGGAAATCTTAGCCAAGAAAGAGACGGTGCTGTTGTCTTTTGTTAAGCCAATGAAGCACACACTTCCAGTGTTCAGAGCTAGCTAACAGTGGAGGAAAAAAAGCTCCCTAGCAACAGAAGGTTGTGAAATAAAAGATTTAAATGCACTTTAAAGTTAAGGGAATGGTATCTGTCAATTTAAAAATCTAGAAATCAATTCTCTGTCATAGCTGAAAGGCAAATCAAAGAGCTCAGAAATGTCTTCAGAGTGAAGATGGGGAAAAAAGTTTCTCCCGTGCGCGCTTCTTTCACTGCGAGCTGTGAGATGTTTGCGCTGTTGGTGTGCATCTGGACTTCCATAGGCTTCTGAGAAATGTCTTGCTTTTAAGGGAATGCAAGTGCTGATACATTTTTTATTAATGGCCCTGCTATAGGTCTGTGTCTGTGGAGTTCCAACTCTGCAGATCTTTTTTTGCTAAATTTGGACTGCAGGCTGTAGTCATCACTGACACTTTTGTTTTTTTTCATGCTGTAAAATGGCAATGCTGGAATCAGTCTTGCACACAGTGCCCTTCTGGCAAATGGACTTTGCAGAACACATGTAAAACAGTTACAGCCATGTAGTTTTGCAAAAAAAAGGCCAGTCTCTATTCTAAACACAGGTAAAAATAAAGAACTTTTGTAAAACAATAGGAGTAATCATTTCTTCAATGGTGTCTTGTCTAGGTTTGTAATTGGCCGAGAAAAACCAGGGCAAGTGAGCGAGGTTGCACAGCTGATTAGCCAAACTCTGGAACAAGAACGCCGCCAGAGAGAGCTCCTGGAGCAGCATTATGCACAGTATGACGCAGATGATGATGAGGTAACTTTCCAGTGTTTCAATCTGCAGAGGGTTTCAATGCTCTGCTTTCTGTTTTCCTGGTTCCTGCTTTTTAAGTGTCACTCAGAGGTCAGCTTTGCACATCTCCATTATCCCTGCCACTGATTTTTAGATTTTGGTGATAAGCCCAATGTGAAGAACAAAGCTTTATAGCATGGATTTAAGATATCTATTTTGTTTCATAAAAAACATATATAAATTGTGTTGATGTTTCTGTAAATTATTGCTCTTCCCAAGGCATCTGCTTTGTTTGAAATAAGGGAATAAGGCTGGTTTGCTTGTGCATGTTTTAAAACGTTCTTTTTCTGTGGACACTGGTAAAAGTCACCTTCCAACTGTTATTGGGAAGATTTAAACCTTATCTTTTTTCCTAGAAACATTAATGATGTTTGTGATTCAGAACATTAAGAAATGTTCTGAAAATTCCAAGTAAGACTTCTCCTTCTTTTTTTATTTATACGAACAGCTGTCCCACAGGATAAAGGATTATTCTTCCTTGTCAGAAGCATTTATTGATGTTCATGATTAGTGCTTGATGTCCCAATGCAAGGGTTCTGAAGCTATCAATTTTATTTAGTAAACTTTCCATATTTTTTCTGTTCTCTTAAAATTCCCAGCATGCCTGAATTCCAAGTTACTTAGAAGGACTGATGAGAGATCTTTCTCAGAGACTACTGTTTCACCCCTAAGTTAGCTGCTCGGTTACATTAAGGTAAAAGCAGTTGCTGTAGCAAAGCACTTTCACGTAGCCTGAGCATGCAACCTTCTTTTCACATTCTCTTCAACAATATTATTTGAAATTCCAGACTCCATGTATTAGTGAGTTTTTGCCCAGGCCGACATTTTTTTGTTTGTTTGGTTGGTGAAGAAGAACATCATAGAATATTTTGAGCTGGAAGGGACCCATATGGATCACTGAGTTCAACTCCTGGCTCTACACAGGACCACCCAAAATCATCATAGAATCATAGAATCACAGAATGGCTTGGCTTGGAATGACTCCATGGATCATCAAGTTCCAAAGATGAGGAGAGACAGAGAATCTGTGTGATGCATTTAATTCAGATTAGTTCTCTTTCAGGTCCTGAGACTAGGCTTCTAAACAGAGAAACAGGAGAAAAGTACTCTAAAGTAAAATAAGGATACTTTTATTTTGACACACACTGTTAGTCTAGCAGGTAGCATCTGAAGTATCCCAGAAAACTTGGTAAAAATTGTCTGGCCCAATGATGCCTTCAGTCACTTCGATTTCCACTGATGTTAAAAATAGAATATTTGAATATGTATTAGATTAAATCCTACCATAGGTGCATATTTAACTCATATGAATACAAATTGTATGTATTTGGAATGCACATTTGTGTGTGGCTGTGTGAGGCCATAAAGGCTAGAAAATCCAAATCCTCTCTGTTTTCTCCACAGCATATAAACATGCAAGTATTTTGACTCCTGTTTATTCTATATCTAAAATAAAGTTGCTGAATGATTTCTTGAAGGACAGCTAACCTCACCTCAGAAATAGAGACAACTCTCTCTAGCTTTTGGAACAAGAACCTTCTTATCACAGCTCTGTACTGAGGATGGTGCCATGTCTGTGACCATGAGATGTACATTTTGGCCGTTAGCTTATGCAGTGCAAAAGGTACTTTTATGCATTATGTGAGGAAAAGAGGAGGAAGAAAGGAAAAGGGATCTACTAGTGGAGATCCAGAGTGTCATCAGAGATCTCTTTTGGAAGGAGAAGTAATTAGGCTTCTGAACAAATGTAGAAATGCATCAGTTCTCAAAAACAGCCTTGGGATCACTGAAGGTCATACCCATTTCCTCCATGACTGTATGGGTGGGAAGTGGTAAGCCTTATTCTTAGAATAGACAGATATAGTTTCTAAGGTATGCAGTGAGGCATGTTTGCCTTCTGAACAGTATTATTAAGAAACCTGAAGCAGTCCTGAGTATGTTTCATTTTTTTTACCTGAGTATGCCTTCCAGGTAAACTCACATAACATGCACCCAAGCAATTCCCACATTGGGATCTGTACTGTAATGCATATTAGCCACAGTTCAAAGACATCTTTTGGTCACTACAAGCTCTTCTCCATTTGCTGTCAAATGCGAGCGCTGGTACTTGAGCTCACCTTACTCTGTTCGGTCAAATGTGGCTGTATCTGTACTCCACTACCAGTTTTGTGTTCTTTGGCTCTGGAAAGCATGCCATCCCTTGGGCAAGAATATCTCAGCTTACACGGTCTGAATGAATAGGCATCCATGAATGTACCAAAAAACCCTACAATGTCAAGTCCATTTGCTCACAGTACTTGTGTTTCTGACTGTGTGAAGCTCAGGAGTATTAGAATTTCCAGTGTAAGGAGTGTCTTGCTGGTATGAGATGGAATTATGCAAGAGTTGTTCACCCTCAGAGCTATCAAACCATCCTATTCATTTTCATACAGTATTTAAAATGAGGTGGCAGGGATTCCAGCTGCGCTGCCAAATAAATAAAGAAGAAAATTATCATTATTCAGCCCTCCACTGAGGCTGTCAAATTCTGAGCCTACTTTACCACAAAGACAGCAATGTCTTATCAGGTTTCCTGAGCAGGAAATCAGCAATCTGAGTCTGAGTCCTAGAGATGCTGCATGTGACTATGGTTGGTAAAGCTATGAGCTGATGAAATGACAGGCAGAGAGCATATTCCAGGCATGTTCAGGTCTGGGTATTTTATCTTGCTGGTTTATTAGCTGGTTGTCATTTCACTGATTTGAATATTAGTAGTCTTTATGGTAGCCCAAGCAGCATATAATCATTCCAGAAGAATCAGAGCTCTTTAACATAGCAGCATTACTGAGAAAATTTTGACTTGTGTCAACCGGCATGGCATCAGTCAGGTACTGCTTTAGATAGATACTTGTTTGTCTGCAGTACCTTCTCATTCCTTCACCTTGCTGGAATGTTTCAAGTGAATTAGAATCAGTAATATCAGTAATTTCTCAAGTACTGCTTAGGTGTGGCAGTGCTGGCAATACATACAGCAGGTCATGTTTCCTTATAAGCCTGTGCTACCTCAAATAAATATGAGAGAATATGTTGTTTCAGGTGCTGCCTGTGTATAGCCCGCTGCAGAATTTACTCATCACCAGTTCCTCTGGCTTTCTAAAACTCCACATACCTTTAATTTCTTGCATCCTGTCAGAAAACAAGCCTCTAAAGCTTTGAGGGAGGCACTGTCTTTGTATTTCCTACCTAGTATACTGAATTATCCTGAATCTGTATCCTTGACTGAAACCTTTAGACTTTGCTATGTTGATACCATGTTCTCTGCACACTGTAGTCAAATTCTGACATTTCTTGGAATTATAATTTGAACGTGGTACCATCTTCTTCATGTTCAGCAGTGAGGGGCAGATGTTAGATCAAGCAGATGACCAGCTCGCCTGAAAGCTGCCTATGGTAATGCAGGATGTGAGATTATTAATGTGGTGCAAAATTCTCTTCTCACTTTGTCCAAGTCAAGTGCAACGCAAGTGAAATCTTCATGTCTTTTAGTAGCATAGATAGTTGTTTGAGTGTTTTTTTCATTTTTAATTCTTATTTATCAAGACATTCTGAGAGGAGAGCACAGTAGGAACATTGAAGACAATCATGAGACACAAAAAGAAAAACAGAGCTTCAGTGTCTAAAATGCAAAGAATACATTGGTAAGACAAGATCTTTCAGGGAGTACAGTTTGTCTGACATTAATATGAATTAGTTCTATGAAAGCAATGATTGATACTATAGAATACTTTTTCTTTGCTCCTTTCAAATAATTGAGTTTAAACTGCAGAAAAATCAAATGAAGAGGTGGATTTGAGTTATTTTTATAGTTCTTCAAGTGGTATTCTCTGATGGTGGGACAGTTTCAGCACAAACAAAAGATTTAGCTTGATGTACCCTTTGTTACTGTGATTGGGAAAGGTCTGTCTGCATTTTCTTGGCTGGTGCTGCTGGTGCTTCTTTGTGCTGGTGAGGGTTCTGCCTGTTTCAACAATTTACAGCGCAGTTAAATGTGAGTACTGCCTTCTCCCTTTTAAAATGAGAAGTTGCAGTTCATGTTTATAAAGATAATTTCATGCTGCTTGCTATGATAGTGTATAGCAAAATTAAACAGCTACTAGCAGAAGCTGTTCCTCTGGCTGGGGAAACCTTGAGGTCTGTGTACTACTAAAATGATAAATAGGCTCACCTGTTGTGCATGAGTGAATTCTGCTCACCTGTAAAGACTGAAGAGACTGAGATTTTGCTTCAGGAGCATGTAAGTTTTCAGTTATTGTACAAAAATATTATTGTTGTCAACTAGGAAAACAAAATGAATTACTAAGAGCCTCAAGCAGTTACAGTAACAGCTGTTACTTTAAAAAGCTTTGTTATATTGAAATTAGGTGACCTTTGTCTGCTTCTAGCTGCTTCATGTAAAACACTAAATTCCTTGTTCTAATTTACTGGCACAAGGTCTGAACATCTTTTGGTAGGTTCATGTGATGTAAAAGCAGGGATAATTCATTCAGGGAAAGTATGTATTGTGCAGTTTAAAACATCTGTTTCTTTAAAGCATACATTGGTTCTTTTGAACCTGTTATTTGTGCTTTGTGTGATTATAAGATGGGGACATTGTCTTTTGAAGACGAGCAAAAGCCCCATTTGTTTCTGTCCTGTCTAATGTTTCTGTATCATCCCACTGCCTTGTTTACTACAGCAAACTGCAGTGTTTTGCTTTGATGACAATTTTTTGTATTAACTGAAGCAAAAATAACCTTGTCCGCTGACGCTCAGTCAAACACTTCACAGCAAGGTTTTCCTTTATGTTTATTCTAATCTGCCTGATGTACCTCTTCAAACACTGTGTCTCCTGAGGCCAGTAGAGCTCTTGAAATTTTCCCCAATATAACTCAGTTTGTTTTTTTTTTAATTATTTAAATCTTTGGAGCCATCAGTTGGACCAGTCAAGATGTGGCTTGTTCCTTCCCTTCCCTTCCCTTCCCTTCCCTTCCCTTCCCTTCCCTTCCC
>NW_024962334.1:27185267-27488348 GCF_019238085.1 Lagopus leucura | reverse complement strand
CCTTCCCTTCCCTTCCCTTCCCTTCCCTTCCCTTCCCTTCCCTTCCCACACAGAAGTGATAACTCTGCATCACCTTATAGATTTTTTAGGGATAATGACTGCAAATTTGACAGTACGTGAACTGTGCTAATGTTTTGTTCCCACAGTAATTCATTGAATGTGGGAACGCCATTGAGATTTTGGAGTTCTGCTTCTTGCCTGTCTGGTAGTGTGTGAAGGTTCTGTTAGAGGAAAGAGCAGTATAATTTTCTGTTTAGACAGTAAATGCACATAGCAATGGAGGATTAAGTGAAAACAACAGTTATCACAAGTGTAGCATAACTGGAGATGTGTGAGATCTACAACGAATGATAAACTTGGTTTCAAATATCATTTAGCTGTAGTGCTAACATGCCTGAAAACTCCAGAGTGAGATGAATTGTGTGCTTTGCCTTAAATAAAGGGAAAAGAAACAAAAACGTCTGCTCATTTTTTTTGTTGAAGACTAGTAAGATTTTTAATACATATAAAATGTGTAAAGTAAGTGATTATTGTATATTTGATTGCAGACTACATAGCTGTTTTTGTACAGAGACAGAGTTAGCTCTCCTAAGAAACTGCTCACGTTAAATGCTTAAAGTATGGCTGGGTCATACATGATGCCTTGCCTTCTTTATGGTAGTTCCTTTAACATCAGAAAACTTTACCAAATAATTTTGTATTTTCCATGCGCTACGAGTTTTTTGCTTTTTAAAACTTTAGCAGTTCAAACAAAAAAGAAAAGAATGTTGATTTTTCATATGCTATTTATCCAAGAAATTGTGATGTTTATAATGCAAATGTGTCAGTCTGTTGTGGCTGCATGCATACATACATCAATTCTGTCCGTGTGTGCATGCAAACTTGTGAATCTACACTTTGTGTGCTTCTGTGAACAAATTCTGAGATAGATTTATGTAAGCCTAAATGACAGTTGAGAAGCTAAATTAAGGTAGGAGGTTGAGAGTTGAACTGTTGTTTGGACATCTGAGTTCTCACCTTTGTTTTGAACAGTTCTTTTGAGAAAAGTGACACTAGAATAATTTGAGCTCTACTAGGAATAGAGTTGTAATAAAAGGATGATGTTCATTCACATCAGGAACTGTCGTTAAGACTTGTATAGTACGGTCAAAATTTTGTTATAAGCATTACTGTATTTGAGAAGGAATTCATCCCTTCTCCCTCCTTTTTTTTGTTTGTTTTTTTTTTTTTCCTATGTGTTTATCTATTCCCATGCTTTATAAATCTAGAAGTGGTCCTGAAGGAAGTGTTTGCTTTCTGATATGTTTGCACGCTAATTGTGATTTGTGTGCAATATACTGTGGCTCACAGAGGGAGCACTGCTGAAGTAGAGAGGTATCCAGCCACCTTTGGCACTGGGAGAAGAGCACAGGTGTACGTGTGAACGGTTTTAATATTGCCAGCTTTTTCTTTTGAATAGTATTGTTTTTGTCTAATTTCGAGATACTGCTTGTGGCTTTTAGGTTTGTTAGAATTATGTTTTGTCAGCAAATGATTCATGTCTCATAGGTTATAAGCCCAAGAAACACCCATGTTTTTAAAACTGTCTAAACCAGCTCCCTATGCAGAGTAAACATTCAGTAAGCTCTAATTTGTTCCTAAAGGTATCTCTGATACTTGGTTTCTTTTTCCCACTGTAGGCTTTTTGTGGAGGTGGAACTTTTCTGTCATTAATTAGAACATAGAGAACTAAGCAGTGGATTTTCAAATTCAGTATGGAATATCACTAGAGAATTACTACCTCCACATGACTTAAAAAAGGCCAATCGATATCCTGTCCACCTATTTAGCTTACATCTCTTTTTGGATGAGTTTCCTTGTTAATACTGAGATAAGTTGTGAGAGTTCTTCCTGTGGAAAGGAAAAATGTCTGTAGAAGGATGAAAACCACTCAGCTGTACAGTCTGTAATGCCAGCCCCTAGAAACCTGTACTCCCTAAGACACTCTTTTGTTCCATCTCTTAATGATCTGAAGTACTGTTGTGGAGTTATATTTTATCTTCTTAGATTATAGCAAAACAAAAATAGAACCTTTTATTTGTCTGTGCAGTATGCTGTATTTGCCCACTAGCTTAACTGCACTTTTAACAGTCTATGCCTAATAAGAGGATAACTGGAATTTCTTAAATGCTATAAAATTAAGACAGGGGAATATGCTACAGATGAAGAAGATGATGACATGGGACCTGTCCTTCCGGGAGGTGACTTGGCTATTGAAGTGTTTGATCTTCCTGAAAATGATGACATGTTCTCCCCAAGTGACGTGGACACCAGCAAGCTCGCTCACAAGTTCAAAGAGGTAAGTTAGAGAGCAGAAAACATTTCAAAAATATATGTTATGTTATTGGAGTTAGATTCTAGTAATCTCATTGCTCAGTGTTTGCCAATTCTCTTGAATACTAGAACTGATTGCTAAGTGTTTGTAGCATGGATACTTTCAAACAGCTGAAAACATTCTGCTTAAAAGCAGTGGAACTGGTCAGAGTTACTTTGACATCAACTTTCAAGTGACTATTACACTGATGAAAGATAATTCATCACTTGATTTTTTAGCAAAAAAGTTATTCTGCCTCAGCACTTAGTTTGCATTAATAGTTAATTAATTATTAGCAGGTAGCTTTGTTTTTTTTTGTTTGTTTTTTTAACCCAGTCAAAAGTGATCATGAAAAGCAAAACAAGTGCTGAATTTTAGTGAAAATTGGATTGTTTCCAGTTTCTGTAGCATTACACAGCATTGATCAATATACTTGCAGTGGTATGTTTTGCTGTGTGTTTAAAATAAACACTGTACTGGGGAAGCAAGCCTGTTTTGAGCTGGTGTTTTACAGAACTTCTATTTGGTAAAACAGAAGAGCTATAGAGTTTATTTAGCATCCACTGGTACTAACAAAACTTAGATCAGATGTTTATTGCAGTTATTGAGGTTGTATAACATACGAAAAAACAGAGAAACAGTCCTGTCTTTTCAGTTACGCTTTTGATGTGATTTATTCCTGAACTTTCCTGAATTCTCGTACAAGTCATGAAACAGGTGGATTTTTCTATCTCCAGAGCAATGGGCTTGGACACTAAAGAACATGTTTGTTTCTAAATGCAATGAAGACCAAAGGGCTGAAAGTAGCCAAAACATCGGAGATTTGAGCCTCTTGGCCCAGACAAGTTTTAAAAGAGGGACTCAGTGTCTATTTTTCTTCACCTGTCTTCTGTTTTTCCCTTTGTTCCATCAAACCAGGTGTTTTATTTTCCAGGGGGGTATAATGTATATTCTTACCATTCTCCAGACCAAGCAATATATAAAAAGTTATCAGTTTCTGAGGAAACAGTCTTTCATTTTTTTGGTGGTACAGTCTTCAGCCTCTGGATGCCTACAGTAATAAATACATTATTGTTTCCTGAAAGTTTTTTGGTTTACTTAACTGATTAACTTCTTACTCCATATTTCAAGGTCCTGACTGTTACATTAATTAGAACATTGAGTTCGTTTTCTAATACCATGGATCATGCATAATGTTTATATACTTTCTCAGTGTGTTGGGAGGGTGCTGCCATTCTGACTGTGCCACTGCAACAAGGCTAGGTAAAGCACAGATGTAGTGATAAACAAGCCACGGACCTTTGAATAAATTACCTGTACCACTGTGCCTGAATGTAATTTTAATCAGCTTGGGCTATATATGTATTTCAGCATATCCAAACTGATTTTTGGCTAACTGTAGATCTGTAAGATTGAATGGCCTTAAAATGTTGATGTAGGAAAGATCAGACTAAGGGTCTCTGGAATCCTCCAGGTTAAGAGCAGATAAGAACCCAAGAAGAAAACATGAAATGCTCCTATGGAAGAGTGGGCTCTTTTTCACTAACCCACGTAGTTATTGCTGTTAGGAGCATGCTACTTTTGTTCCACTGATTGCATTTAACAGTACACAGCTGCATTTTGTAGAGGCTCTGGCAGGGTGAGTGCATGCATTTTTCTTGGTATTTGCCCTGAATTCCTTCAACACTAGAGGACTTGTTCACTATCACGCTGCACAAGCCCACACAGTGTTTTCTGGAATTGTATTTAAAGAATAACTGTTCTTTCTTGTTCCTACTGTGGAGATTAATGAAAGTATTAAACAAGTAGGTTGGACCTAATCTTTAAACATAATAGTTTGACCTAATTAGTTGAATTTATTCTTTGCAAAGAAAAATGTGCTCAAATACCTTGAGAGCATTCTTACTTGAAATGCTTTGCACTTGGAATGGAAGTCAGAATAGAGGTGGGCATTCCTGGGTGAATCACTGTACTTCAGCATATTTTGTTTTCCTGGCTGTAAAACAGAAAAAAATGAAACCAATTTTCCTTGACTTCTTTGAGAGAAAGAACTAGAAGCTTTATTTTTTAGCTGTGATGACTGAAGAGAGACAGGATCTATAAAGAAAAGGAACACCTTGTGTAAGAATTAGGAACTGTATTTCACATCATAATGAAATCTATGAAAAACAAATGATATTGTATGTAAAAACATATAATGATATAAAAAAAAATCATTAATCTTATTAGATTTGATTGTTTCTTTCTCACTGTACTCCAGCAATTTAACATATACTAGCTTTTCATGACATTCCACCTTTTGCAGTCTTAGATGAATCCAAGCTATTTCCTCATAATACATATAAATATTTTAATTGTGTTGTTTTGAAGAAAATCAGTGTTTCAAAATATCCTTGAAAATGAAACTTGCCAAAAATTATTCAAAATACCTCTTGTTAAAATGAAGCCTTCACAGCTTTATGTTGACTTAGAAAACAGAAATATGAAGTAGTATCTGCCAAGAATTTGTCTGGCATTATATAGGACGTGGACTAATATATTTCTTCTTTCCTATTAGAAAATCTGCAGAGTCCAGATTTGCTTGTCAAATCATTTGCTTTGCCCATTGTTCAGTCTAACCCCTGCATGTGTTACTATTTCTCATCTATTCTGCAAGCATAATTAGTTCTGTTAAATTAAAAAAAAAAGAAAAAAGGTAGTTGTCCAGCTTACACATTTGTCTGTCTGACAGGAAAGTGTCTTTTTTCTTCTGCCTCAGTGGGGTCTGCTGTACCATGCACTGAGCTAGTGATCTGACTGCGTGCTCAGTAGTCTTTTTAAAAAGAAATTAATAACAGAGTGTAAAAATAACCGTTGAAACCATCTGTACCTGAGCAGATTGTCATTTATGCAACAATTTGGGGTTTCTGTGTATGTTATGATAAGCTGATAAAATGCTGCTTACTGGTTTGTGGGATTTTTAGAAGAAATGGCAATGGATCGCAAGCAGGTAGCCTGAGGTTCTGAGCCTTGGCCTTTTGATTTCATTATTATCTCTACAGAAGGCAAAGTCTAACTCATCCATCCTTGAGTTTACCTCACCCCAAAACAGTGAGGGTTTGGTTGCGAGATTCAATGACCTAAGTGATCACCTAAGCAAAGGTTGGGCATTTATTAAACATGATGAGGTTTTGAGATTATTCTTTCTTAATTTTTCCTCTTTGTCTTTCACTACTAAGAGAAACTATTTAAAGACTAGCTATTGATCTCTCTGAAAGCTGCAGATCAGAGGTTGGCTTTACTGAGCTCAAAAATTGCAAGCAACCTCTACCAAATATCTAACTAAAGTATCTCTTGTAAAGTGTCCTGAACTATTTATGATTAAATTCCAAAAAATTACATAGGGTATATAGCCCATCAGGTACACCACCAGCACTAGCCACTTCTTGCCACCAATGCCAGCTGCAGGACTTGTGTGTTCCTGCTTCAGCTATGTAGGCACCTGTCTGTCCTGCCCCTTCAGTAGCACTTGGTCAGGGACCCTGTGAGATCTCTGGGTTAGCTGCCTGCCTGGAGCCCTTGGAGTCTGGAGCCATGTATGCTCCACCAGCATGCCTGGTGGGCCTCCACATGTTCGAGTTTGTGCAAGCTGCTGCCGTCGGTCAGCGCTTTAGTTGGGAATGAGGTCTTGTACTGGCACTTGCTGAGGACTAGAACGTCCATAATCCGTTCTGGTGCAAAGTCAAAAGGTGAATTCACATAACAATTTGGGGAAACTGGGGACTGGAAGTGCTTAGAGTCTCCCCTGGAGACAGTAACCAAGACTGGTGGAAACACGAAGATTCCTAAACTGTTCCTCAGGTGGAACCGATTGCATCAGCGCATCCTTTATTTCTCCTGCCGTGTGTTTGGTTATGCTTCTCCAGAGACAAGGCACTAGACAAGTTAGGGCCAGTTTGCAACCCAAACTGTGTCTGACTGCATTTCCTGTGCTGCCACAAGAAATGGGTTCAAGAAGTCCCATGAAAGTGGGATTTCCAAGGCAGCTAAGCTTTTCTCAAGAATGCTTGCACCGATTGGCTCTGAGATAACTTCTGCTATCTTGAAAATTATTCCTCTTCTCCAAAATAACTTGCCTTTTGAATTGTCTGTACATTTTTTTTTACTAGCAGTCTGCCCTTCAAGAATGTAACCATAGCTTCACCTGAGGTGATAATTTCTGATTCAGCACAAGTCCCTTATGCACTCTATTAGCTCAACATAAACCATTCCCAAAGGCATCCTTCAGTCGTGTAACCACTATGTAGAACATAGTTTTCCATAACTATTCCTCGTATTCATAAATAATGAACTAAGGCTGTCTTCCCTGCAGAGTTTGCTCAAGCTGTAATTCAGCTTGCCCAGCACACACCAGTCACTGGTTCAGTGCTTTACATGTAAGGTTTGGGGTCTGTCAGAATTTGACCAAGCTGACTGCCTTAAGCAGTAAAGCAGCAGGGATGCGAGTGCAGCCTAGTATCAGGTGCATGTACATCATCGTTTCCATTTGGATTGGGGTTTTGCAGCTGTTTAATTCGTACTTCAGACTGTTCTTGGAGCAGATGAATAGTAATTCTTTGGGGTGAAACCAAACTCAAAGGATTCAAAAGTGCGAATGAGGATTCACTCCGCCAGATCAGACTGATGTGGGCTAGTCCAAAACAAGTCCCTGAAAGCATGCAAATGGGAGCCAGGTCCTCAGAACCTACCCTTTCCCTGCTCTGGTCTGCTGTTATTGTGGCACAGTGCCTGATGATGTAAATACAACCTTTAACACAATGCCTAGGCTGTTAATCTCCTTGCAATCATTTTCTGTGCTCATATGCTGCTTCCTGTTTTTTATGGTTTCCCAGTGTTACTGCTCTCACTTGAGATTAGCTAGCTTGAGCAGAATAATTCAGGTTAATGATGGAGAAGGATAGCATCAGTTTACCTTTTTTTTTTTTCATGTAGTAAACATGTAGAAATCTTCCCCTAAAGGGAAGATTCCTGGCTCCCTGAGTTGTTAAATCACTTGTTTCTGTATTTGCTCTTTTGTAACATGCCTGCTTTAATCAGTGTTGTGGGACTCTCTGACAGCACTGGGACATATTTCACATTCACATCAGAGGAGAGCAAAGCAAAGCCCAGCAAGGATAGCATCTTTTTTTTTTTAAAGCAGAAGACATTTGGTTTTGCTAAACAGATTGGATGTTCTGATTTGAAATTATGAGTGGTTAGATGGCATCCTATCTTTAATTAGATTGCACAGGCTGAGTCATTTTGCAAGCTAGACGTTTTAATTTACAATCTACTGCACTGCAGCACTCTTCAAGGCCTTCTGCTGTGTAATAAGGTATTCAACTTGCAGCACAGGCTTTAAAAATATTGGAGTACTCTGTGACTTCACTTGTTTATTTTATATTTTCAATTTTAGTTGCAAATCAAACATGCAGTTACAGAAGCTGAAATTCAGAAGCTGAAGACGAAGGTAAGAATCAATATGCAGATAATACATGCTGATTTTTTTTTTTTTTTGCTTTCATGCAAAATCAGATCTGAAGACATGTATCTTTATGTGGGTGGAGAAATCAACGTCCTTATTAAAGGCTGATCAAGAAACACGGTGGCTCAGCTAAATCTTGTCTTAGTGTATGTTCTCTATTCAAAGTTTCAAGTAAAATCTAAGTGCTGCTATTAAGAGAAACTGCCAACTTGTGCAGCTTCAATTAAACATACATTTTAAGAGCTATCATAATGACTAAATGGCAGATTCCCAGTTTTACAATTCCAGTACATTTTCTCAGGTTTTTAAATTGCATTTGGATTGAATATTCAAATCTTACTTATTAGGTTTATTATTTATTAGTGATAAGAAGATGTCCTGTTTATGTTAATTTATTTTCTTACGTTTAGAAAAAATTAATTTATTTAAACATGTTTAATAGAAAATACTTTTTATATAGAGAAGAAAAAGAACACTTTCTTACTGTTGCATTTCTCTTTAAAAGATGCTCTAGAAAGGAAAATGTTTACCAGCTTAATGGAAAACATCTTGCAATTGGTTGCTAGTTATTAGATTGAATTTGCAATAGCAATAAAAAGAAATTGTATTTTTTGTACTAGGATAAGCTTTATGGGAAATCAACTGATAATTCTGTTGTTGTGTATTAACAGGTTTTATAATGACATCCTTCATTTTGAGTTTGAGTACATTATAAAAAAAAATCAAAGGAAGACAAAGTAAAAATTGCACTTCAGACAAATATTTTTGAAGATTATTTCTTTCTAGCAACTATTTGCACTTACCATGTATTTTGTGTTGTGTTTATCAAATTTGCATAAAGTGCTGTTAGAATCCAGTTCTGAATGCAGTTATTTTCTGTAATGACAATTTCTGTTATACTATTTTAGTTCAAAAAGTCAGAAATCTTTTCTGCTTTCCAATTCCAGTGCAGCAATCGGAGCTGCATGGTCAATCCCTGGGGATTGTGCCAAGACCCGCTGACTTCATAGCATCGGTGTAAACATTCATCTGTGCACATCCATCTACAAGATTAGGGTTAATGTATCTTCTTGTGCTGTACTTCATTACGTGGTCTTTTGAATAGCACCGAAGAAATTATGGCTACTTCAGTTATATTACTACTAAAACTGCAAACAGCCTATTCTTGCTTTGCATGCATCATCCATGGTGCCAGCATACTGCCTACAGCAAATAAAATAATATTGATAAGCAAACAATGTAAGATGTGCTTTCCTTCCATAAATTCTAGCAGCTAAAATATCCTACCTTGAACGCTACCCTCATTCCGTGCCAAACATTGAAACTTGCAGCTAGCTTTTGGAAAGTAAGAAATCTAAAAATAACAAAATCTAACAACAACAAAAAATAATAACATGGGTGCTAAGTGTTATTATAAATTAAGCAGTGAAATTCAGGCTTCTCTGAGGTCACTTGGAAAAACTGGGCTTTACTGATGCCAAACTGGGCATAGAAACAGCAGTGATCAGAAAGCTAAGCAGCACTGATATTTGGCAGAATTAGCACCTTTAAGGGCAAAAATCTACAACAGCAAGGACATATTTTTGCTTTTAGTATTAGCTCCTTACAACTCACAACTCGGTAAGCAATTTTAAAGAAAACAAGAATAATATAACAGGTTTTCTTTGTCCTTGTAATAATTCTGGCATAGTTACGGTGTCATGTGTAAAACTCTATTCCTGCTTAAATGAGAAATAGTCCTAGGTTATGACCTGATGTTAAATTTTCTATTCTACTCCCAGCTTCTTTTCTTTCTGGGTTTACTAGATTAAGCAAGATTAGGACATTAAAAAAGCAAGAAAAATGATAAGAATTCAATAGTTACTAATTTGAAGGAAAAACAGTTAAATTGGGCATAATTGGCATTTTTCCTGTTTGTATTCTCATTGTTCTTAAATCAAATATAGAATCTGGAAAGCAGATTCCTCTCAAAGAAGAAATTTCTCATTTTATGGAAGTGTGTGAAAGCTTTCTAACACCTCAGCCAGGTATATAGAGCAACCAGTGCTGGTTGATTAATGCTGCAGTTTACAGAAACACTCCGCTATTGACATTTTTAAATGTGTTCACATTCGGAGAGCAGTGGGACTGCATTGTAACAAAAAACAAAGGTTCTGCTTCATTTTATGCGGAAAAATAATGTATGTATCAGCAGATGTATTTGTCCTGGAATGCTCTTTTCTCTGCTGGCTCATTACTTCTGTAGTTTCTTCATGATTTTTGCTATTCACATTGACTGAACTCAAACTAAGCTATTAAGCTGCACTTTGCACCCCTCTACTAACTGGGTTCTCCACTGTTCTGTTCAGCTACAGGCTGCTGAGAATGAGAAGGTGAGGTGGGAACTGGAGAAGACCCAACTGCAGCAGAACATTGAGGAGAATAAGGAGAGGATGATGAAATTAGAGAGTTACTGGATTGAGGCCCAAACCCTGTGTCATACAGTGAACGAGCACCTCAAGGAGACACAAAGCCAGTATCAAGCTCTGGAGAAGAAATATAACAAGGCAAAGAAGTTAATCAAGGATTTTCAGCAAAAGTAAGTAGCTACACCAGGTTCAGGAAATGAATAAGTGCCAGATAGGAAGCGTGTAAGATAAATTTTGAAATATGAAAACCTCTATTAAACAACTGTAAGGTAAACAGTATTTATCATTTTTTTTATCGTGAAAACCACAAGTTCTTTGTTGCAGAAAAAATGGCAGTATTATTTGAGTATTAGTTTAGCAATGCTAAACTACTTATTATAACTAAACAAAGATTTAATCTGCCTTATTCTGCATTGAAATGTTGCAGGATTACAAGATAACTAAATGAGGTTGCACACAGCCACAAGTAATCCTAGTAAAACATCTGATTTGAAATGTTTGCGGCAATTTATAGTGACATGTCAGTTGAATTCCCTCCTGCTGTATACTAATGTAACATCCAAAAGAAAATTGTTTTGTTTTCTTTCATATTCTATTTTTCTTCTTCTTGTAGATGCCAGGAGTGTTTGAGCTGTTGAGCTGAGTGATGATTACTGGCCCTCTTTGTTTCATATGTTCCCTCCTCCTGATAGCTAGCAAGAATAGCACTCTACATAGCTACCTTTCTCAAAACTTTCTTCTTCTGCAGCATTTTTTAAATTAATGCTAAAATGTAGTCAGTTAAAAAAGAATACCCAAAAATGTGCACCAGTGTTAAGCAAGAGCTGGGAGCGCCAAAGGGAACGTTGTTTCCCATTAAAAAGCATTTTAGAGAGTCAGTATGTTGTTACCTAGCTTGGAATTTCATGACTGCTCCATAGCTAATTGGCATCTCATTCACTTTCTATCACAAATATGATAGATTTTCAAAGTGAAAAAAAAATAGGGAAA
This sequence comes from Lagopus leucura, assembly GCF_019238085.1. Lineage (NCBI taxonomy): Eukaryota > Metazoa > Chordata > Aves > Galliformes > Phasianidae > Lagopus > Lagopus leucura. The sequence continues at coordinate 27,477,094 of NW_024962334.1, read as the reverse complement.
ATAGCTAGAATGAGTTTGCATGGCTTTTCTGTTGCTATTCTACTTTGTAGTAGTAAAAGATTTAGTCTGTTGTTTTAAAAATATCTCAGACTCCTAAAAAACACCTAATAGATTTCCTTTAAACTTAGTAGAAAATTAAATTTGTACCTGGAAACTCGTGGATTTCCTTTAAAAAAAAAATATCAGTCATATTCTCATAAAACACAGTCTATCCGATTTCCTGCAGCAGAACTCAGATTTTTATTTTTTTTCATTTTTGTGTTTTCAACTAGCATGTTCATATAGACTGATAAGTAATTATGTAGTTTCATAGTCGTTTGTAGGTTAGGAACTAAACATTTGTTACAGACAGAATTTCCAGATGCATAGCCAAACACACAGTATACCATGTTTTCTGTTCAAATCTGATTGTTTTGATGACAGTAAATGCACTTTTTTTTTTTCCCTAAGAGAACTTGACTTCCTCAAACGCCAGGAAGCTGAACGAAAGAAAATAGAAGATTTGGAGAAAGCACATCTTGCAGAGGTTCAAGGCTTACAGTCTCGTGTGAGTAATATGTACTCTTGTCTTTGGTGAATGAGATAATTCTGTCTGATAATCTGGGGGAAAAAAACAACAACATAGATGTGTATGTGTGCTAAAGGTAAAAATGGGCTTTATTTATTTCAGATACGAGACTTGGAAGCAGAAGTTTTCAGGCTACTGAAGCAAAATGGGAGCCAGGTTAACAATAACAACAATATATTTGAAAGGCAGACATCTTTTGGAGAAGTTTCTAGAGGAGATCCAGTGGAAAATCTAGATACTAAGCAAGTGTCCTGTCTGGATGGCTTAAGTCAAGGTTTGTGTGAACCTGTAACTCCTGTTAATGTGTGGATAAAAAATATCGTTATCATTTAGGATCTAAAGGAAACAGTAACAACAGGGATGTTGTTATTTTTCCAAAGTTCACAAATAATAATTATAAATGTAAAGGCCCAGGAAAACTATACATTGTAAGTTCTTTAAGAAATAGAAGTGACTAGTCTGTGCTAACAAAGCAAAGATGGTTCCTGATTTCTTGAAGCTTAAATGAATTTTCAATGACAGTCCACCAACGCTCAGGATTAATTCCACGCTTCTGTTATCTTAATAAGGTAGAAGAAAATTGTGCTTTCTTGTGTTCTTAACTTTGTTCTTAATTATCCAAAAACCAAAGATTGAACAAGAACAAAATTATCAGAATGAGAAAAAACAGTCTTGAATCTAGCATTTTGAATGGAGCTCTGCATGTTTCTGATCCTACCTTGGTACTGACATCAAAAGCAATCACGTAGGTGGAGCTCATGATTTCTCAGTAGGGAGCACTTTATGAGCAGAATGCAAATTCTTTACTAGCGCATTCATTAAAATAATAGTCTTCTATAGCTCATACTGATTTAAAACATAAGGACCTGTAAAACTTGGTTCTACATTACCAAAGCACCAAAAAACAATTCATGATAACACTAAGATGCTGTCAACAGGGTAACTGTAAGCTTTACTTGTTTTGCATGGAAAGGTAACTGCCTTTTTTTTTTTAAAGACTATGTTAGTGAAAATATACAGATAATATCCATTCCTTTGGTTAGTGTTTTCAGTAACTTCTTCAGTGAGTGGTTCCTCACCCTTGAAGTATATGCAAAATTGAATCCAAGTTTAGATTCACAGCCTTGGGATGAAAATTGTTCGCTGCAGGAACAATACTTGCTGCATATTTAGTGACAGTCTGTGAAATCAGCACCAAGGTCCATTCCTAGCAATATATTCTTTTTAAATAAACTATAATATTATTTATTCCACTGGTGAAGAAAAATGCATTGCATTTCCAATTAAACTGATTTCTAGCAATCACAGAGATGTTTTATTAGGGTTACTATTCTAGCAGTTATTGCATGTGTGGGTACAAATTGAATATTGCTCTGCAAACAAATCAATATAAATCATATATTAACATAATATATGTGCATAAAAAGGGTTTGTCCTTCTGAAACAGTATATGTGTGATAGATAGAACTTGTGGAATTGGTTTCCACAAATCTTTACATACCTGCTTCTTTTTAGTAAGTGTTTATTACCCTGAGATCTCAGGACAGCGCACCGGTTGACAGGGAAGTCCATAATTCTGCACTGAAACTCAGTAAATGTTACAGTAGATTGCATAAGTAAACTGTGCTTTACCTACCTGCCTTGGAGAAATCAGGTTTACGTATTTTAGCAGTGTCAGCACACGTCCATGGCTCAGGAGCTGAAATCCATTCATGAGCACCATCTGAAATACGTACTTTCTATTATTCAGTGAAACGCTCTGTTGAAACAAGACTGCAAAGCAAAATTCTGATATTACCTTTTTTTTATATATATATAGAACTTGAAATTTCTACTTTTAAAAAAAAATCTTGAAACATCTTTTAAAAGCACTAAAACTGTCAGTACTTCCAAACCAGATTTTTCAATTGATGTATTTGCATGATAATTTTCTAAGAGCTGCCATTTTTCTCTGGAAAAGCATTCCCTGGGGAAATGTTGACCAGTGTTTGGTACTTCTTCTCATTTCTGTTCTTCTTCAGCATCAGCATTAAGTTTTTACAGTGGATCTGGGCATACACAGCCACACACTATAATTTTTACTTTGAACTTTGCAGGTATGTCTTCCCTAACAATCAGTTTATATAAAAACTCTTATTTCAGATATCCTGATAATTAAAATGACACTAAGATGAGTTTTTGCTTCAGCGTGAACTGAGATCTTGATTATATTTACGTGTGGTATTTATGTTTGGACCAACTGATGGGTGTGACTGGCCTGTCATGAGAACAGGAGCATGGCAGCCCCTGCCTGCAAGCGGCCTGGGCACTGCAACATCCCGTCAGACAGCACGGCTCCTCTGGCTGCAACATAACCTCATGGTGGCAGGCTTCCAGGATCACCAGTGGAAGCTACAAGGAGAAAATCTAAACCATTACAGCCCAGAATCTTTCCTTTATTTTGCCTTGGAACGCCAGAAGACTGAGGGTTGTATTTCTTTTACAAATATTTGATTAGGTCTGGGAGTGCAGAAAAACAGATGAAGTGAAGTGTAACGTTCAGTTGTAGTGGTCATGAGCTATGTCTGCAGTAGAGAAACAAACTGTCTGTGGATGTCCTGGAAGGACCCTGTGGTTTGAAATCAGTTGACAGTTCACCGTTGACGCCAACTTGGCCAGTACTTGCTTATCTCTATGCAAATGCCCCTTTGAGGCACTCTGCTGGCTGTGCTGAGTGTGTTAGGATGCCCAGGGGTGCATCAGTTCACAGAAAAAGATTTTTAAATCCATCAGCGTGTATAATGGAAACTCAGTGGGTGGACAGGCAAGCTGTTTCCCACTGTGCAGTGGTATTGAAATAACGTAAAGGGAAGGCCCTTGGAGTCAAATGGTTTAAGGCCTGCCGAAAGAAAGTCTAATTAGAGTGTCTCCATGAGCAATGTTGAACCTGTTACAACTTTACTGTAAGATATTTGTCCGGCTCGACAGTAGATTGGAAGACTCCTACGTTACTGCACTTTCTGATGCTATTGAGCAGTTTCTTTGCAACATGTTGGAGCAAGGCTAGGTCAAGAGGTGGCACTGAGAGGTAGTAGCCCAGCTCTGGGAAGCAGAGAGAGCAGCCTCTGGGCCCAGGTGGCATTTTGCTTGAATAAGGCCAGTGTGACCACTTACATGAATCAACATTCACAGTAATATGTCAATGATTTGCCTTAGCTGAGCAACAAAAGGAAGGGTTGCATGGAAGTGTGCACCTGAAGGAAGAAATATAAGCAGTTCAAATTGTGATAACATGCAAATAATGGAAGAAATGGGCTGCACAGCAAGAGCTCTTTGTTCTGGTGGTGGTAGAAAGTCACTGAGATGTTTGCACCCCTGATTGAATCAGGTCTTCTGAGAGTGAGGGTCAGGATACTGTGGAAAGCAAGGGGAAGATTTCTGCTTTCCTAAAGTTGGTGATTCAGTGAGGCTAAGATGTCTCTGTTTCTTTGTTTTAAGCAAAAATGTCCGTAAGATTATCTTCCAATTAATTAGTGTGTTAGGAATAGAGTACTTAGATAAGTAAGTTAGCCTGACGGATGAATTGATTTCTACTTTGAGGATTGCCAAACAAAAAAAGAAAGTTGAAACCATAAAAAAATTCCTTGTCTGGCTTAAAATGTGAGAACACCTTTCATAAATATGTTTTAGCTTACTTCAGCTTTATGAACTGTTGAATTTGCTGAAATATTCAAGTATCATTTCAGTGGATGATTGATTGCTAAGAAAGCAGCTGTTATGTCAGCTTGATGTGTAGAGGCAAGTCACTGATTAAGTGTTTAGTCTGCTCACAAGGCATTGTTGTACGGGATGACTGTGAAACTAGGAGATAAATTTGTTTCATAGTTCCATTGTTTTATATGAAATACTTCTGTAATTTTCATGCATCTCGTAACGATGTTGGAGCAGTAGATCAAAGTGTAAAGATGTAAAATTGCCTTCAGAACAGAAGAAACAAGGAACAGATTTGGCTGTTTATTCTAGCAGAAAGCTACATGAATGAAGACAACAGCAAATAGGTGTGAGAGCGACAGTGTCCAGCTTTTTCCTGATTATATATGAATTACAGTTTTTTTATCATTTTGATCTTTTAAAGCATACATGGTAGAGTACAGCATCTCCTACACAAACTCCATTCATTCAGAAAGCACAGGAACTTTGTAAGGGTTAAGCAGTGTTATTGTAGAGTACATCTCTCAGCCTTCACACAAGTCTTCTGATGACTGTCTTGTTTTTTGTTGGGATAATTATTGCTTGTTGCAGATCTCCCAGTTTCTGAGCTATTAGATCAGTGTATTAACAGATCTAACAGCCCGTGTCCTGCTCCACACAGTATATAGTTGTTTTTCAAGTTAGTCAAGTAGAACAGTGTCCCTTCTGTCTTGTACACATACAACAGTTGGCCTTTCCATTCCTGTTCTGAATAGCTACAGTTCAGAATGTTTTCATGGAGCTTCTAGGTGGAATAATTTCATTTCATTTTGAATGTCGTTACAAACTCTGTTGAACACCACTGGCAGTTGGTTGCAGTGAAAATTTATTTCAGCCCACTGAAGCTGTAAAACAAGCTCACTAATGGTTTTGCCAAAACACATTGCTTGCTGTTCAATTGCTGAAACCAGTCAGCTGCAGTAGATTCTGGTAATCACAGTAATGATTGCAGCCTCTAGTCTCCTGCTAAGGAATAGAGCTTGGCAGAGAGCCTTATGTGATATGAGTGCAAGTGAGATACAACTCCACTTGAGCTAGATCAGTCTTAGTAATTGGTTTGTATTAGAGATTGTGATGTATCACTCTGTCAGTGGTGTTTTACTTAAGTTTAGCTAAATTTTCTTGCATTTTAGGGGTTTGAAGGAATTCTGAATACAGTAAAGAGGAATCTACAAGTACTGCAGCCCACTACTGTGGGCAGTGCAGTTAGGAGGAAATAACAAATGAGATTGCCAGGTACTAATAAAAAAGTGGTCTTGCTTGCAGAGGAATTGGAGCAAACAATTGGGGCACCTGATTTGTATTATCAATTTTAAACAACAGATGACCTCAATGTCCAGAATAGGGTGAGATTCCTCTCTGCTGTCCCCTCCTAAGATGGAGCACATGGCATAGCCAGCAAGCAGTTTCACTGTAGGTCCTAAGGAATGAGTTTAGCACTTGTTTCATAATCCTGTGAGAGGCTGCCTGTAAATCAATCCAATTGAAAATCATTATCTGATTATCTAGATACTGGCTTTATCACTCTTTCTTTGCTACTGACTACAGACATTGCTTGTTTATAACTTGCACATACTATACCAAGGTTATTTTGGGGGATACCTGGTACAGGAGAGAGAGCAAAGTAGGTTCTTTAAATTTGTAAGCCATTCCAGTTATAATAAAATGTAGAGCAGCCTGAGGATAGCTCTGTATATTTCTTCTGTAATTTGATGAGCAGCTTGCAGAACTGATGAAGTTATAAGGGAAACAGTGGGGCAGATGTTGAAGAAAGCAGCCATACAGTATGTCCTCTTCAGGTGACCGAAAAGGGCAGGATTGGAAATAAATGAATTGGCCCACTGTGTCTAAATTGAGATATTCATCCAGATGCTGGAAAATGTCTGCTGAAAAGTAAGGAGATGAGGATTCCTTTGCTTAATAGTGTGACGGAGAAGTGCTCTGTAGACCAAACACACGTTAGTAGGTCTGAGGGAGTCTGTGGACTTGTTTTCTGGGATAGGACAGCGTTTAACAGTTTTATTCTGGCGTGGTCCCATGTCACAATGGCAATCGTTTGCTGAATTTAAAAATCTCTGCAGTTGATTCTCCTCAATGCAGTTACTGGATATGGATCTGTTAATGGTTTAGACACATAATCACTTTTTTGCACGTGCTCTTTATTAATTCTGAATACAGGTGTGAGTAAACCATGCAAAGTTCGTGTGCTCTCAGTTGCAGGCCATATCTTCGGATAAGGCATTTAATTCCAAAATATATATATATTACAAATAACTTTAAATCATGTTTTCATACAGATTTCAATGAGGCAGTGCCAGAAACAGAGAGGCTGGACTCAAAAGCTCTGAAAACCCGAGCTCAACTTTCAGTGAAGAACAAGCGGCAGAGGCCAACCAGGACAAGGCTCTATGACAGCATCAGCTCAACTGATGGAGAGGACAGCCTTGAACGAAAGGTGAGAAGGACTCTGCCCTCTCTCAGGCTTCCTGTGGAACGCTAGGTTGCCCCTCTTTTTATCCTCTGTCTTTGTCCTTGCATTGTAGCACAGGCAGTATGTATTCCTCTGTGGCCAGTATGCTGTGACTGCACTTGAGAGAAGTTTAAGTCTCCTTTGATTCAGCACACCTGGGTTTTTTGTTGGTTTTAGTTTTTTTTTACATTTTCTTTTAACAGGAATCCTGGGTTTTCTGAAATAAGTGTGCTCTGTGATGTACAGTGGGTCCTTAATACATGCAGGAGGTGAAAAGAACTTGAATGCTACTTTCCTTTATTTCTTGTTATCACTATTGATATGATATTTACTCATTGTTTTATCTGATTCTGACTTCTGCTTGAAAGCAAATATCAATAAACACAGTGTGACATCGAAAGGTAATTACATGAATCACTAATGTGTTTCTTACAAATAAAAGAGTGAATAATGAATAAAAGAATTGCATGTTCATAGTAAACCTTGCTTATATCAGTTACTAAATGGTATAACCTGCTTTATAATCTCTTATGCCAACAGCCATCAAACAGTTACAGTAGTCCCATGCACATTTCAAAATCACCACTGCCCTTATGCATGAGAGCATCCTCACCAGCATCAGATTCTGGTGCTTCCTCCCTCTCCCCAGTGGCTAGCAGTGCAGCAATCTCCCTTGACAACCTAACTGAAAATCAAGAAGAAGGACAGCACCACAGAGGAGGTGTCCTTTCCCTGTGTGCTCGGGGAGACACTCCACTTTCTTCTCCTTCAAAATCTGGGCACAGCTCTGAAGCATCTCCTTTGCATCACCCAGCTGGCAGGAATGTTTTGCAAGATCAAGGTACTACTACTTTTTACAATAAATTGGTGCATCCATTTGCTTACTTACATCTACATTATGAACTGTTGTGTAGTTAAACCATAGCAACTAGGTCATCTTCTCATAACTTCTTTTGTCTACCTGGACATCAGAAAATTACAGCTGACCTTGTATGATGGTATAAGAAAAGGACGAAGTCAGAATTAGATCAGGAGCTGCTTTCTTTCTTTTTATTTCTTTCTTAGAGCTCACTGAAAAAAATAGGGGGAAGATTCCTTTAAGAAAATATTCTCTATTTTTTTCAAAACAATATTATTGGGCCTCAGTCCATTTTTGTGTTACAAACATGATTAATAAATGCATTGTACTTATGAATTATGTGATTTTTGGCACTGCTAAGTGCTTTTTTTGGAAGTTTGGAAAGGAGCATAAAGCAAAAATAACAGATTGTAGTTTTTAATTGCTGAGAGCCATCAGACTCTTGGTTAAACAGGAGGTCGGTGGCTGAGGAGTTTGTATTTATAGGAGAAAAAAATAGTGGTTAGTTAGAAAGGTTGGCCACATCATTATTTATTTAGTAGAGATTATTTAAATGTAAACATGATAAGACATGATACAATCATACCTAGTTCAGGTACATTTTTCAAATTCTTGTTTATTCAATGCATTCATAATGTGAGGCTTGCTTCAAAAGTACTGCCTCCTATTTTATGATGCTGCCCCATGACATCAGAGGCAGATGTTAGTATGGCAGTAGAGATTGAACCATCCCAGCAATATTCTGTTACAGTTTGTTGCCATGCAACAGATGGAGCAGAGGGGCAGTCTGACAAAATGGTTTCTGACGTGGAAGTGCATGTAAAGTAAAAGTGTGGAATTGAATTCCTCCGTGTGGAAGAAATGGCACCCACTGACATTCATTGATGTTTGCAGAGCATTTATGGAGACCTAGCAGTGGATGTGAGCAAACTCAGGTGGTGGGTGATGCATTTCAGCAGTGATGACAGTGACAGTGGGTCTCCTCCACTGGTACAGATTGTTACAAGTGCAGCAGGCTGGCTTTTGTTCATCCCTGGTGAAAATGCACAGCTAATGGTGTTGACAGTATTGAAGAGTAATGGTTTGTAGCTGACAACTAGCTCTATCAAATAATGTTACTATGCTCTTTGTGTCTGTTGTAGTTTGCATGTAAATAAGTAGGAGGCATTACTTTCAGAGCAACCTACGTGCACTACTGCACAGAATTTTGAGCCCTCCATTTCAAATGTCTTATGAAGTCAAAATTAGCAATTTAAAGCATTTTAAGCATTCTTGTCCATGCATGGTGTGTTCTCTAACTGTAACTTAAGCTAATCTAGATGATAAAATCGCTTCTAAGGCTGCAGAAATAGGTTTGGATAGGTTCAGAACAAACTTTGGCTAAATGGAAATAACTGAAATAAAGCACAACTTGTTAAAGATTGTTCTCTACCTTTGTAAATGGAAAGACTTGCCATTCATTTGCAACCTATTTTTCTTTATCATCATACAGGGCTTTCACAGCGATTCTTAAGACAGACTGATCAAGTTTTGTTGATTTTGACATAGGTTAATATATGCAGATGTTTATATATATAATGCAGTGTAATATATGCTGAATTCTAATATTCCTGATCTCATTACATAGTTGCTAATTGTACAGTTTTTAATGAATCAAAGTTAAGTTCGGAGCCAGAATTCTACAACTAAAAAATTAGGATGTGGACATAAGAACATGACTTGCTCAACTCTTATTTCAGCGTAGGCATGTGATTACTTTATCAATGAAATCTTAAATCCTGCTTTTACATCCGATGTATGAAAAATATCTTGATAAAAATTTGAAGGAGACTAGACCTTATATTTTAAGAAATAGGTTATTACATTCCACCCACCGTGCTCTTTCCTTCCCAACTTAGGTTTGAAAAATAATCTGTGTCTAAATAAGGAAGGGTGTCATGCTTTCCCGCTGTGACTGTTACGTAAACAGCCAATGCTTTTGGGTGTATTCTGATCCTAATGGGTACACGGAAGCTAAAATAGAGCAATTTGCTTTCAGATGAGGAATTTACATTTAATAAATTCTAGGAAAAAGAAACATCCTAAAGGAGTTGTTCTATAAGTGTCGTAGTGATACTATTTTTATTATCGTTGGGCTGTCAAACTCCTACATTGCAGAATATAAAAAGAACATAAAATGTTGTGTTTAGTTAGTTGGTTTTTTAGATAGAAGGAGATCACATACTTGTGGTCATGGGTCCATGGCTAGTCACTGATCAGCAAAAGTGAGCTTTAGCAAGTTCACTGTTTTTTTTTCGCATGATTGCTGTGGGAAGAGCTGAAATGGCAGGAGTTCCATTTCATTGAGAAATGGTGAGGAATTTTGTTTCTTTGTCTTCTGAGCATGACTTTTTCATATAGGAGCATGATTAAATTTCTTCAGTTCTGCTTGCTTTGTGCAACTTCATTTGACAAGGCAGTTGAGGTGATCTCTGTGGGCCATCTCTAGTTGGTGTAGGGATGGCTTCAGCTGTGCTGTGACCATGGGACAGAAAATTGGATTTGGGCTCCTTTGCCACCCATCAGCTGCAGATTACTTACACCAAGTCTGGCAGGCTGAAAGTGATGGGTTAAATGGCTTCTGTGTCACTGATCCTCAGGAAATAGAATTCCCTCAGCCTCTCAGAAGAACCTGAAGGAGGCAGAGAAGGTGCTCCTCTCCAGGGTGGTCAACTGTCCCTCCTGCCAAGGCAGGGACCTGCAGCCCTGGTTCATGGCTGCTGCTATGGGCTAAGCAGTGCAGGCCTGCACCTATGCGAGCCCAGTAGATTGAAATCTCTACTGAAGTTGTTGCTGGAAACTAGCCCATCCATCTTCCTCAGTATCTCATGGCCAGCATGAGTGCTTTTCACAGCAAATCCTCATTACCCAAAGTGCTCCAGCACGGCCCAGCTGCATGTGAGTGAGAACAAAGTAATACAAAAGCTTGGATAGAGTTTATACCTGCTCTGTGCTCCTGCCAAGCTCTGCAGAGTACTACCACAGCAGCAAAACCTCCAGCTACTAAATATATTATTTGCCCACCACAAAGTTAATGTATCTGGTAGTTTCATTTGCTTTAAGATGTTTCTCAAAAAAGCCTTCTGCCCCCCAGCCACTTGCCTGTGAGTACCAAGTGTGAAAGGAAGCTTTGCAATCTTTAATTCTTCCAAGTAGTGCTTTTGACAGTGGTTAGATGAAAAGCATACATTAAAGATGAAAGAGGAGCCATAAGCAGATCTTTGAGAAGAGAGAAGCGTGCGCAGTGTAGAGGTGATGCAAAGTATGCATTGCCTAAGGTTGCCTATTGCTTTTTTTTTTCCTCATGGGGATCTTCTGTGTGTTTTCTTTTTTGACCTGAGGTTACTTGTCAGTAGGGCTGATGTTAGTAGAAGTAGGATGCATGTCCTTTAGAGTGTTAATATCTCAGGAGCCTTGTTTTCTTGCTTTTTCCACAATGATTCATGAGTCCTTTCCACACTGAACTTTCTACCTGAATGAAAACTTGGCCAAACAGTATCCACAGAGCAATGTACAGAGTTCCTCTGTGTGCATGGTTTACTGTCCTGTGGTATTGTGGGTTAATTCTGAGGGTTTAATCTTTGTCAGCCTCCTTAGGAGAAATCCACAAACACAGCAGTGCTTTTAACCAAAGCCACTGTAAATCTGAGGTCACGTTGTAAAGTCACCAAATTGCAAGTGATGTGAATGACTGACCTTCATTTGCTTCCTCTAGAAGATTTGGGGGCACTCTTTGTGTTGAAGAATCACAGAAACCGTGTCTGCGTTATTCAGTTGGTGTGTGTTTTAGCTGCCATATAGATTTCACAGGGTGTTTTGGATACTTTGAGCTGTTATTTTGACTCCATAGGTTCTTGCAGCCTGTCCCTCTTTAGCTGTTAACAGTTTATGTAGAAAGGATAAGAAATCAGTAGAGGACTAAAGACAAATGTATTAACTAAGATACTACTTTCAAATTTTTTTTCAAATTTTCTTAGTGGAAGTGGTTGGATTTCAAGTTAAATATTCATTTTAACCAAGATATTCAAGCTAAGCAGATAACTATTGTCTAGTTTGTCTGTCATAAAAGTACCTTCTGCTCCAAAGTTCAAGAAAGAGTTTCAGCAATCATTTTTGAAGGAAAGCATACATACCACGTGATTTCTGCAAAGGGAGAAATAAGCAGCCACTGCTGAGTTTAAAAAGGGATTTGCTGTAATGTTTATCTTCTGTGTGTGTAAATCTTCTGTGTTGTTTTTCTTACTATATATTCACTGAAGCTCAACCAAGGTTAACTTTTGTCATTTATATTGATTAAAATAAGATTTCCCCATGTGTATTTTCAAGTTCTGAGACTGTTAATTTTTTATTGCTTTCTTCACCATCTTCTTAAAAATGAGAAGAATGCACCCAGTGAAACTGTGTACTTACAGATGTGTACATGTGTATATATATCTAATCCTGAGCAGATACGCAGACTGTTCTGGATGGATGGAAAGTGGAATAAGGATCAGTAGCAATTAAAAATAATAATGTACATTCTCCCGTGTACAAATGTATCCTAGATGGTGCCACATGTGCCCAGGCAGCAAGAACTACTCTTCCTACTATAGGGCATGCAGAAAAACTAAAGCGAAAACTTGCAAATCTTGGGTAAGCATTCGTTACTTAAAATACTAATTTTATATAAAGAATTAAAAATAAAATTTCAAGGACATTTTCTAATATTTTCCAATGTTGTTGTAGGGCTCCCTTGCGAAGGAGTTCAAACAAGGGCAAGAAGCGGAAAGAGAAAGAAGCTATTAGGGTGACCTGTGGCATTAGGTATGGTAAAAGATTGAGGATGCAAGAAATGGCAGAGCAGAAATGCTGAGAAAATGTAATATTCCTAAAACTTGAACTCTGCCAGTCCCACTGCTTTCATAGAAATAAATTTTAAGCCCTGAGGCAACCCGTTGAGCTTACAAACTTAGATTTCTTAACTAACGAATGGCTAACCGATAATCTAAAAATACTTGGAGATTTTCATCACTATTGCTATCACATCTATTGATCAGATTTGCAGAAATAGTTCATTAGAGCTGGCCTACAAGATGCATACACACAGATAAACACTAAGTTATTAATAGCCTTGATTCAGAAACCTTGACACAATTCCACGTATTTTGGAGGAAAAGTCCCAAGAGCAAGGTTGAGCAGCAGATATTCCCTGCAGCTTCACTGTGCTCACTTCAGGAATGCTTTCAGAAGGTTTTGTTTCCAAAGATGAACATCATAAGTTGAAAGCAGATAGAAGAAATACAGACTGCATTGGTCATGTCACCAACTCAGTCAAGGAATTTTGAATTATCTGTGAGATTTGATGAGACCATCAGCATCTGGCCTCTGAATAAATAAATGAGCATTCAAAATGGCAGGAAACAGTCTTTTCTACAGAGGATGGTGTGGATTTTTAATGAAGGTCTCCTTGTGTTAGTGATGAATCTGACATAATCCCATCCAGAGGGGCCATATGTGGCTCCAGGTATGAGGGGCAAGCATTCAGGTAAACATCAGGAGTGCTAAGCAAATGTAATATATTCTGAAAGTCCTAAGGTTCTAGCAACTCTAACTTTTTCTAACATAAAATAATACAATAGAAAGCACATACGATAAAAGAGCTTGCTAAAGAAAGCAAAGTTCACATGCTGTACCAAAAATATATGCATTTAAAAAACTGAGTAGCAGCTTGGAGAGTTTTGCTGACAGTCTGACACTTGTCCCAGGGACAAGTCTCTTCAAAATCACAGAAACAGAAGAAATGTTAGACTTCTGATATACCCCTTCAGGCATACTGTACTGAACTGCAAGTTTCCTGTTCTAACACAGCATACACTCACATTCTGCACATATCTGGCAGGCTCTTTGGTGATCTTATAGCAGTCAGCATCTCTGTGCTGGTGCCAGAACAAACTGTAACAGTCATTCTCTGCTTGCAGTGTGTCCTACAGTTAATGTTCATTGCTGTATTTCTGTACTGGAAGAGGGATTTGTTAACCAAACTCTGTGCACCTGTGCTTAGCTGTAAGGCAGCCAGTACCCTTAGCAAGGTATTAACACCAGGTGGCATTTAACTACCAGACAGGTTGGGAAGAAGGAAGGTATGCTTCTTTATAAGAAGCAGCCTCTATAGAACTTACGTTCCTCATACCAGCATAAGATGATCAGTTGCTTATGAGACCCTCTGATAAATCAGCTATTTGCACTGTTTGTCACTGAATACTTCTGAGTTTGGATACGGTTGCTAAAAACAAAGTTGAGGACTATGAAACTCAAAATTCACGAGCATCTGTAATCCTTGCTGTGCTTCTGTAAACTGAAATGTTGTTGTTTCGGTGTAACTTTTTAAACACCAGTTGTCACTTCCTTTGTTAGTAACTCCAAAGAATTTGCCTGAGAAAAATCTGAGGATGTTTTCTTTACAGTCCAAAGCTGTATAAGCTCTTTGAAAGAAGGAAGATGATGATCAAAAGACAGCATCCTGTTATAATTATTTTTGTCTATTAGTGCATTAGAGATTGATGTAGAATTAATCACGCTGTCAGATCTATGTTGCAAGTGTTATTTTACCATGTTAAAAAAAAAAAAAACACCACCAAGAAACAACTGAAGATGTGTAGAAGAAAATCTTGAATTATTTCTGAAGACTATCACTGATGTTAAACCTATAAACAAATTCCCCCCATTTAAGTAGAAAGCACATATTCTTACATTCCTTAGCCTGGAGCTATAGGTGATTTGGACAACGTCTTTCTTTCTGTCTTCTTTCAAGCAATATTGGAGCACAAGGAGGGAGCACAGGACTGTATCAGACACATCTTCATTTAAGAAGCCAAAGGGAGAGAGGATTCTGGTTCTGTCTTGCTGTCTGGGGGCTCTCTGGCAGCCTCCATTTCATCCATGCAGAAAGGAAGCTTCCCAATGCACAGAGCTAGTGATTATATCCGTAATGATTTAGAAGCTGACCATAAGTTAGAAGCTGAGGGAAGATTTATATACTGTTACTATGAAAAGGCGAGCTGATAATATCAAACGTTTATTTCATTTTTTTTCTATAGTTGTATTTTTAATATTTAATTAAACAAACAAAAAAACAACAACAGGATGTCTCTCAGTATTTAGCTGTTGTAACAAAGACACATCTATGTGGGTGTGTGTAGACACACCTGGTTCCTTCTGCCTGTGCTCCAAATCCAAACCAGACCCAGGAAAGCAGAGCCTGCCTGGGTCAGTGCTGAGTCTGATCATGCTGAGATACCAAGCCCCAGTGGTACCAGCAGTGTGTGGCTTCTTGACTGGAGCAGGTTCACACCAAAACACAGGGACACAGGCATTTTGTGCAGGCATCTGTCTCCATTTGCTGCATGCGTGTTATCTGAAGAACTAAAGTTAGAAAACAAATCAAAAGAACACACTTTTTCCTTTTGTTACAAGAGAGATCTCAAGACTGCGGTTACCAGCTGCATGCCACTGTGGTGATTAGTCACAGTTACATGGAATGTCGTATTTTTTTTTACAATTAACTACCTCTGTAGCATTTTTTTGTATTTTATGCTCTAACACAAATTCCTTTCTCTTACGCAGGACCACCAGAGAGATGCTGCAGAAATCAGCCAACAGTAAATCTTTAACAGAACGATCCTCCTCTCTCCCACACTGTGTACCATTCACATGGTATGGAGAGGGTGGCAAAGGATCCAATTCTTCTAGCAACCTGCCATCACCTACCAGCTCAACAGAACCTTCCTCTGAAAACATAAGCCCGGCTAAAAAAGGGTCAAAGGTAGAAAATAAGAACTACCTTGTTCCCACTGTGTTGAGTGGCATAATTGGCTCCATGTTTCTGGAAGAAGAACGGGCCAATATGTTAACACTACAATAAACAGTGCATGGTGTTCATTGTACGGTAAAAGCTCATCTGAACAGAGCATCTCCATCATTGTACCATTCCACATTCTACCTTTCTATTCTGTCTTTCTCTTAATGTACATTAATTCAGTAAACTAACCGTGCTGTGCTGTACTGTAACAAACACAAATGGTGCCAGTGGAAGTTAGCATTTGGATCCACTGAACAAATGCTAGATTTGTGTATTCAGTTATAGATACGTTCTGCATTCTTCAGGACTGATTGCAGGAATACCTACATGTTCTTAACGTATTCAGATGAGATGTTTGCAAGTGAAGAAATGCTGTATGCCATCAGTCATTTGCCTTTTTCTCCCCCAGTACTGAAATCTGCTCGTCATGCATGCATGGATGTTGGATTTAATTCTGTATATGAAGATGCTCAAACTATAAACAGGAACTACTGCAGTTTAATACAGCTGTGTGATTCCTTTCTGTGTGCATGGATGTTTCAGCATGATAACTCATTATATAACCCTTAGTTTTAGTACTGGCTTTTTCTTGTGTATTTTCACTTCTGGAAAGTATTTCTCTGCCTTTATCCTTTCTTGGATCCTCCATAACTTGTAACAGTTTACTTTTTGCATTGTCTGGTAAGAAGAAACCAGTTGAGATATAGTTCTCAACTTTATATACAGGAATTTGAATCAGCTGATCAGCTACTCAGTTTCTTTTTATAAGAAAGATGAGGGTTAGATGTGTAAATCCTGTTTATGCTGTTAAACAAACACTGAGTAAAAGTAATTTTGAAATGGGAAAAAGCATCGCTTCTTACAATTACTGTTAAGCTGTGAAAATTGTTTTGTTCTGTGTTCCTTTGTCCTGCTCTCCCATTATTGGTATCATCAGTAGGCTTTAGCTATCTTGTGTGTTTCCCTTAGACAGTGAAAAAAGCTAAAATTAATCATAAATGTGAAACTTACAGAAAAGAGAGGTAAAATAAAAATCAGAATAGTTGAGAGGAAGAAGGTGTTCTTCACAGAGCAGGAGTTGGAGCTGTTGAACACCTGGCCTGAGGATGCCGTCGGGGCTCAAAGTGTTCAGATTTTCTTGTCTTCTGTAAGGAGATGAGAAAAGCAGGACATTTATTCTGAAAGTAGGTGTGAGAAAACTGAACAGCAAAGCTTTTTGATTGTTTCTTGTCCTCTCTTAAGTTTGCAAGCTCTTAAATTTCCAGTACCTGTGCAGTTGGAATTCCAGCACACCTCATGAGGACCATCACTTGGTATTTTTAGAAGGCCTGTTGTTGTCAGATAAAATACATCAGATTTTGGAGGGGGGGATAAAAAAATAATTTATGTTATTGTTCTTTTTGGTTTTGATGTTTGGATCCATTTTTTAAAATTGAATGACAGAGATGGATCAGGTTTGTTATTTATATAGATGATAGAGGAAAAATTAGAGGTCTCAAAAGAGTTAACAAAGGTCACTGCATCATCAGCTGTCTATTCAATTGAAATGAAACTTCACGGTGACTTGTTTTAGGTTTTAGTTGTTGTGGTTCACAAATCCAACTTTCCCACTCTAAAATGTTAATTTTTGTACTCTTCTAATGATCACTTTGCTGCATTCCTGGAAAAAGGCACACAATCTTGCTATTGTTTGCTACAAGATGTGATGTTTGTTATTAATTTCTTAGGCAAAAAATGATCTTTGTTTTATGGTTATTACTTCAGTAATTAACATTCAGCATCCAAATGTATCTTTTGCTTTCAACTTGATTTTTTCAAGAAATATAGGCAAAGAGGGAGGAATCAGAACTGGGTTCACAAGATATTCTCCCTGCTCTTTTAATAGCAGTTTTCACTTCCCTCTGCTAATTAATCCTCTGGCCTACTCTTTCTACTACTGCTATGCTTGTCCTGACGATATGAAGGACAGCAGCACGTTACTGATTAACCAGCGGAAGCAATAACTTATCTCCACGATGATACCCAATTCCCTAAGTGCAAGCCTATGAACTGCTTTCAGACCACTTTGCTACTCACTGAGGCATTAAGCTGGCAGAGCAGTCTCTTGTACAGAGTGGTAAAGCATATAGCATGTTCTATTCATCATTAGCAGTGCAAAAGCAGTGCTTCCTCATGTGTATTTTGACTGATTCGGTAAGCAATCACTTCTGAACTGTGCCAACCTGGAAGACAGAAAAGCAGTTTCCCTTTTAGATGCACATTTGAGATCATTTGTTTATTCTAAATTATCTTTTTTCCCTACAGAATTTCACGTTCAATGATGACTTCAGTCCCAGCAGCACAAGTTCAGCTGATCTGAGTGGTTTAGGAGCAGAACCCAAAACCCCAGGTTTCTCACACTCCTTAGCACTGTCGTCAGATGAGGTATGTTGCTGGCATTGTTTAAGGTGGGAAATGATTGTCTTCTTTCTCCCACAGCGTTTCCCTTGATAATTACTCAAGCAGTGAAGGGATGGTTTTAGGCATATAAAGGGAGAAGAAAAGGAATTAATCTTGGTTTCAATATCTCAATTTTTCTTGTTCATACAGTAATTATTTTAAACAATTGGCCTGTGGCCTTTGGTATTATTGTAGGATCGTTGTGCAGTATTGTTAAATGCAGCTGGTTTCTTTAGAGCTGCTCTGTCCTCACACATTTCAATACACTGCTCCTGCGTTCTGTATGTGTACGTGTGGACCTATCTATACACTAAAATAAACATAATTGAGACAGTTTTCAGATGATAAAGATGCAGTGTAATTGGATAAACATAGTTAAAATGTAAAGCACCTGCATCTAGACTATTTTTACCACGATATATTAAAATAATAATGACCTGTACATGCAGTTATTGTGTATTCTGTACCTCAGTGTGTATATAGTGATTAGAGTGTGTATGTGTCAATCCAGTTTGCATTCTTTGTGCTTGCTTTGCACATACACAGTGGATTTTGAGTTTGATTCTTCAACTAGATGGCTTTTGACCTGTGAAAATGTGAAAAAGCGTTTCTGACCCTATAAACTGGTGACAGAATTGAGTGGAATATAATATATTGAATGCACATTTTTAAGATACTTGTTGTTTGGCTCGAGTCAATGAAACTGCACAGTTTGACAGCTCGCTGTACATCCTGTGGACTCAGGAAACCCATGCATTTGTCCTCTTACAAACGCTGAGTAAGAACTTCGTAATTTTCACTTAAGGTTTGAGCCAAGGCTTTTTTTAGAGAGGAGGAACTTCAAGAATCTGTGGCTTCCTTTCTTTTCAATGACAAGCTTGTGTTATTACTGCTGTCATGTTTTGCACAGGTTTAAAGAATGAGAGCCGTTCTGTACCAACCCCGTTTGCCAAAATGGAAGTCTGCAAGGCCAGTCATTCTGTAGCACTTACCACAGATTAGAAAGGGTAAACATTTAGAAGAATCATAGGAGAGTAGTAGGTAGGAGACTGCATATACTGTGAATTACTGAAAACAATAAAGAGATCATTTATACTTTGTTTAGTATTAATTCTACCTTGATAATACTTTTCATGCTTTTATAATTTTCCTTCCCATTTTATCAAATATTTTATTGCAACTGTTCCCACTGAAACTAACCAGAACTAGTAGTTGGAAAATGCTTTCATTTGGCTTGTTTCTATTTGGATGCTTCTAAAATGCCATGTTTGAATTGGTCTGTAAAAATGAACAGGTTTTCTCTGTACCCTGTATTGTACCAAGTTGTGCCCTGGCATGGTGAGGCTGCTGCTTGGACGTGATGTAGGGCATTGCTGCAAGTGCTCTCTTGCTCATGGTTCTTGGGCAGACTTCACATAATTATTTGAAGCAGAATGAGAGGAAAGGGTAGGAAGGGAACCCAGGTCCTGTGGTCTGTTGTCCTCTAAGTAGTTTTTGCTCTTGCAATTGGAGCCATCAGGCAAGGTCCCACTGGTTCCAGTGTGTCAAGACTATCAACTCATGGGGCTTCATTGGCACAATCTCTGGCTTAGCTGCCAAATCGTGTGTGTGCTGAGCTTTCAACATAACCTCTCTGCTTCTGGAAGTAATTTTTTTTCAAAGAAATCTCTGTTTTTTGAGTAGCCTTATCTGTTTTGCAAATCTTGGTGCTACCCTTACCCAAACTTTTACATGCTGTTACATGTTCTGTATTTTGTTTCTATAATGCTTTTCTTTCCCATTTCTTTGTTGCTCCCTCACTCAGAGCCTGGATATGATTGATGATGAGGTGAGATACCAGTGTGCTGTTGTGGTGAATTGTGTGACCATCGTGTGGCAATGTACTGTCTCATTTGCAGATTTGCTCTTCTTGTTTCCCTGTGTTGTGTGGCAAATGCCCTTGTTTGAGCACAACACACAGATGTCATTGGCTCCGCCTGCCTTGTCTTCAGCTCCCCTCTCTTTTCAAGGCCATGGCAAATTGCAGCTTTTGTGGTATGTTAGAAGGGGGAGGAGGGCCCGTGCCAGAGCACACCCACCAGGCCAAGCATCAGCTGCACTGAGGTTCTGCTGGCTGCCAGAAAAAGCTGTGCTTAAACTGTCATTTCCCCATCCCTGAGAAATGGATGGCCAGAGGCTGAAAGAACTCCCAGCATCATCTAACCCAGTGGTAAAGCTGTTCAAATAGGAGACAGCTGCAGCAGCCTGTAGCAGCTGCTGTGCCGGCTGAAGTTTCCACAGAGTGGCTTTTGTTTCAGACCCCACCAGCTTTCCCTTGGGTGGAAAGAAGTGGCAGAGAGGACACTCAGGGCTGAAGCAGCTGAAGGCCCACCTGCCCCTGCTGGTGCTGTTTGTGCTCTTCTCCTGGGCAGGACAATATTTGGAGAGCAGGGCGGAGGCTGTGGGATTGCTGTGTGTTCCTTACTGTTCCTGTGTCATTTCATAGTCTTCTGTAGGCAGCATTGGTCTCGCTGGCTGTTTGGTGTCACCACTTTGAACTTCAGAATGGTTTTTGTGAGGCTTTTTTTTTCCCCTAAATTTCTTGTTTTGCAGCTTAAACACACAATAAAGATGAATGAGTGTGCCTGGGAAGTGGATTGCAGAATACTCTGCGTCCATTAGAAACCTTGTAACTTGAAGGATAAAGATCTTGTGAGGGAGTGGGAGCTGTACTTGCTTAGATCTGTGCCACCTGGCCATTTCAACCCCTTTGGATTAAAAGAAATGCCAGTTCCTTTCTCCTGTCTATCAGTAGGAAAAGTTTAGGTACCTTGCATCAATTCTTAGATACCTGGTTAGATACAGGTGCAACACAGTGCAGATAATTTGTTGTTACAGTAGGATAAGGGTAGTAGGGGACCTGTGTTCTGACGCTGGTGGTTTGTGCAGAAAAATGCTACTGCTGGTCAGTGTTGCCCTTTTCGTAACAAGGCGGCACATTTTTGTCACAGATCCTCGATGACGGACAGTCTCCAAAACACAGTCAGTGCCAGAACCGGGCTGTGCAAGAGTGGACTGTGCAGCAGGTTTCCCACTGGTTAATGAGCCTGAACCTTGAACAGTACGTTTCTGAATTCAGCGCCCAAAACATTAATGGGGAGCATCTCCTTCAGCTGGATGGGAGTAAGCTTAAGGTAACTGACTGAGCGGAATGCAAAGTTAACTGTATTTATTGTCACTTGAGATCGAGGAATTAAGAATTCTGCCAGAAAGCAGAGGGCTTCTGTGTGTGGAATCATGATAGACTTGAGCAATATTCATAGAGTAGAAAGCCAGAGCAGCATTCAGAGAAATTCTCATGTGCACTTAGGTTCGGCAGCTTCAGAAACAGAGGGAATTGGCTTGGTGAAAACTCTGGGTAGGTACAGTGTACCAATGTTTCCTGCATAAATCATAAGGGACCATATGTAAATGGTATTTGCGTGCACATAGTTCTCGTCCAGCTCTGTTTTACAACAGGGCAATGCATAGAAGATTGTAAATAAAAATGCATCTGAAGTAGCAACTGTAAAATGTGGTACTGGAGAGTCAAAAGCTGGACACCAATTGTACTATGTTGGAATTAAATACAGTTCTGATGTATAAGAATGCATTGGTTCATGCAGTGAAAATATGAGCTCAGTTTTATAAAAAATAAATATAGGAAGGCGTTGGGGGAGGCTCAGCATATCTGAAAGTCAAAATTCAGTGTTTCCTCCCTGAAACATCACCCCAAAAAGTTGGAAGACAGCAAGGGAACTTTTGACTAAGGAATAGCAGTGAGAATTGGGAAGTCTTGTTCTTTGTAGACTTAGATGACCTCAGGCAAATAGTTTAATATTTCTTTTCCTTCTTGCCTCAGTGAAATGAATATAGTAGAACTTTGGTTGCAGAGAAATCTCCTTTAATATTCTATAAGTGGAAGGATGGAAACTTTTTCAGAAGTATAAAATGCTATTAAAATTTGACTTCGGTAGTCAATATCACAAATTCGTTCAGTTGTGATCATCTTCTCTCTGAGAAGAGTTTTTACCAGGATATAAAAAATAGGGAAAAAATGGTGATAGAATAAACTATATGAAAATCTTTTTAAATTTTCCCTATCTCAGGCTCTTGGTATGACATCTTCCCAGGACAGGGCAATCGTTAAAAAAAAGCTAAAGGAAATGAAAGCGTCTCTGGAGAAAGCTCGCAAAGCCCAAGAGAAAATGGAAAAGCAAAGGGAAAAGCTTCGGAAGAAGGAACAAGAGCAACTGCAGAGGAAATCGAAGAAAACAGACAAGTCTTCGTCAGAAGCAACAGAGGGCACTAATGAGCAGTGACAAGCAGAAGTGCTGCTGCGTTGTAACTTGGAGGCACTTCGAGGGAAGAGAAACTCCCACCTGCTTTGGTGCCCCTTCAGCTTTCTTGCCGTTCATTACACGAGTGTGTACAGAGAAATGGAGCTATACATAGAATGACTGGGAACTTTATCTTGTGTAGTTTTGTTTTCCTGCACATCCCCTTCTCGCTCGTTGTTGCCATGTTAAACAACCCCAACCCCTCGGTTTGTTTTGTTGTTGTTGACAGCTAACAGGTTTCATATTTCATAGAATCATAGAATCATAGAATCACTAAGGTTGGAAAAGACCTAAAAGATCACCCAGTCCAACCGTTCACCTATTCCCAATAGCTCCTACTAAACCATGTCCCTCAACACAACATCCAGCCTTTCCTTGAACACCCCCAGGGTCGGTGATTCCACCACCTCCCTGGGCAGTCCATTCCAGTGCCTGACCACCCTTTCTGAAATTTGTGTGGCAGTGTTTCCTTCCAAACTACTCTTTTCTTTTGAGCTCTGTGTGTTCGGTCACTTCAGTAACCAGCATGATGCTGAGGAGCATGGTCCACTGCATCACCTCTTCTGAACACGATGGCCAGTCGAAGCGATTGGTGAACATTTATACATCTGAGTAAAAGGATTTTTCTCTGTCTGAAAGATGACTTACTTAACTTTCTAACTGGAATTTGCGCTTCTCTGCAGTGTTTTGATACTCAATTCTGTCTACTGGAGTAAGTTTCATCTTGCAACAGTACATTGAAGGGACACTGCTCTGGAAACACAACTGTTCTGTGACTGCTTAATATACACTGGAGATAAAGACAGGAGAGTGGATATCCCCCCTGGGTAAAAGACAGGAGGTGGAACTCTTTCTGTTAACTGTACAGTAGTTAATCCAGGAAGGAGGCAAAGCCTTAAACGATTACGTGGGTTTACACAGAAATCTGAGGATAACATTTATCCTTTAGATATCTGAGCAAGGATGAATTTCTATCTAGAGCACAGCGTATAGATCTGTATAAATTTCTTTGTGCTCCCAGTGTGTAGGTAACTTTCTTATAGCACACTGTGCTTTCTTTTTCATGTATTTTGAACAGGAAACTGGGCTTGTTTTGTTTTGTTTTGTATTTTTTTTTCCAAGAAAAACACTTCTTCAGATGCGTTCTCCAGTAAGCATTGGAAGTGTATGTTCTGTGCTGTGCTGTTAGGAAGCTGTCATTGGAAACGATTATCAAAGTTGAGTCTGCTGAAGACTTTCAGTTTTTACAGAAGTGCACTTTAAGCAGAGGAAGAAGAGGGATTCTGGTTAGGATTGAATTCAGTACGTTGCTTCTAAGATCAGTGCTGCCTTGGAGGCAAAAGTTACTAAATCCAAAGCTGCCATGTATTAACTGTTTTGATTGATGTGTTGAAAGAATATCTCTACTAAAACCTGAATTTATAGGCATGGGCTGCAGAACAATTGGATGGTTTAACAGTCTTGTTACATATGCTAGAGGTTCCTGTTCTCCCAGCTTGTTAAGTCCATTGGCAAAGCCTGCTGAATAGTTTTGACTGTGACAGAAGCAGAGCATAACTCGCACTGGGTGATGTTACTGCCTCTTAAGAGTGGTATTAAAGTATTCAGCATTTCTTCAAAAGAATGAAAAGACAAGTGGCAAATATCCACCACAAGAAACAGGAGGTGTTACATTACTGCTTTTAATCAGAGCTAACTATGCAGCAGCATTTGTATTTGAGAAACATCACTTTCTGTTTGTGCATCCTGAAAGTTGCAGCCTTCATCTGGCCAGTCGTGCTACCATGGAAATTGTTTAAGATGTTGATGCAAAGGTACAAACTTGAACTTCAAATTTGCCAACGTTGAATTCCTTGGAAGAAAATGTTTGTTTTAGTTTGGCTTGGCTTCTCTCTTGCTCTGTACTTTATGACATTCAGATTTGCCTGTCAAGTTCTCTGAAATTCAGATTTGAAACAGTTGGGGTGCAATGTTTAGAGTTAAATGTCTTTGATCATAATCATTTCTTTGATGTGTAGAATGGTCTGTACACTGACAGAGCCTACTGCATTCAAAGCTACTACACAGCATATCTACTTAGTCTTACCTTAGTTTTTGCTTCTAAATCCAATTTCTACAAGTTTCTGATGTATATTTTACTCAAACATAAGAACAAAACTAGCATCAGAGATACTTTCTAATATTTCTAATGGCTTCTGATATTTTTCTTGAGATAGACCACAGGCAAAAATAGACGTGCTAACAAGAATTCCACATTGGAGTGAATATTTGTGCACTCTCTGTTGGAAAAAAAAATACACAAAAGTTTTAACAGGCTGATAAAAGTAGCATTCTGTCATCTGAGGAGGTTATAAATTTGTACTCAAGTGAGAGAAGTTATCTGGAAGAAACTGGAAATTTCATATTTTAAATACAATGTTGATAAAATGCATTTGATGTCTTTAAGTTGTGTTTACATTATAGTAATGTTTAAGTGGTTGTATGCAGTAATCTGAGGTGGTGTCCCTGCTTTATGTTGTCTGTGTTCCTAGGAACCTGAGCAGGCTGCTTGGCATTATATGTTGAGTTTTCATTCTTGCAGCTTAGAAAAGTGCCTCGTTAATCTGTTTGTAAATCAGGTTCTTAGTCTGCAGAATAACTAATTTGACCTACTGAAATCCTTACAGTCTTTGTGTGTTTTTTATTGCTATGTGGTAATGGTACTTCGTTAGTCTCCGATTAAAAAAAAAAAATTAAAAAGCAGTAGCTTAAAGTTAAAATAAAACCATAAAATGCATATTGATCAACACATGGAAACAGAACAAACCAAGCAATGTCAGGAGTTCGCTCCTCTTCCTGTGATAAAAGAGATTTATACGGTTCCTTTTATTATGATCACATTTTCGGGGCACAGACAAATGTGCTGGACTACAGACATAAAAAGCAGTGCAGTCTGAAACCTCTCTTGCTGTTCTATAGGATGTTTAAAGTTGTGTGGCATTTCTTCCCCTTTTATTGTGTAACGGCATCTATGAAACAGAAGATGAAGTTGTCTCATCGTCGTGAATTTAAATTTCCTGTAAACCAATGCTAAGTCAGACTAATGGTTTTGTGTGTGTATGTAATAAGAAACGCAGAACTCCACCCTAAAATGACTGCAGAGACTTTCTCTTGGCTCACCTGCAGGAGTATCTGTAGCCCATTTTTGCATCATTCTTGCAGTGCTGGATGTGCTGACAGAGCGCTGTGCAGGCAGCTCGGTGGTTCCATGCCTCTGCAATGCCTGCGCCTGCTCCATGCCCAGCTGCCCACGGCTGGCAGAAGGTGACTGCTGCTGGGGCAGCACAGGGATGCTTCTGGGACCTCTGGTTTGCTCCTGTTGCCATGGTGGTGCCCATCTGCCTGCATGCACACATCTGGCTTATGGAAGAGTGCAGGCTTAGCCCACAGAGGAGAAGGGAGAGCTACTGGAGCTTGGAAAAGCAGAAAGTGCTTGCAGCATGGCAGGTTACTGGAGTCCTGAAGTCTTGCACTGAGGTTCTGGGGGAGCGCAGTGGCTCTTTGCTCTATCCAGGTCTCTGGATCTCTCTTCCAGCTTGTGTTTTCCTCTGCGTGACATGAGTTACAGCTCCCAGTGAGGTTTCCATCTGCCTGGGTGGACCAGGCATGAGGAAGGAGCTCAGGCTGGTATGTGCAGTGCACAGAGCACTGCTTGCCACTGCATGTACTTCACCCAGTGGTTCCAGCAGGAGTGGTGGTGCTCACTGTTGGTAGAGCCTATTCTACCTCATGGGCTACAGTTGTGTAGCAGACCAGCAGCCATTACTGAGAAGCTGAAAAGAATTAGGCGATGTTTGTATCTCAGCGTATGCAAATCTGGTTTAGTTTTGATTCCTTTTGCAAAGGCATCTGTTGTGCCATGACTCTGGTCTGCTGCAGGGATACTGCAAGGATCCAGGTTTTACAGGAATTACTGAGCAGGCAACTCTGAGGTTTGCCTATCTTCCGCTCTCATTAGCATTCACCTAGCATCAGGATTTCTAACACTCCAGCTGCTTGCTTTCATCTAAGCCTCCTGCCTCTCAAGCTGCTCCACCTCTGAGCTGCTCGTGTGCTGGCAAGTAAGAGGTGGGTGACACTGTGTCACCCCAGCATTGAAAAGCAAAAGAAAAGCTTTGCATATAGCCAGCTGTGGGTCTTAGAAGGCTCTGCAATGTGGTCTGTGCTGTTTCTCAGTGCTGAAGTTTAAGGGAAGTTTGCAGGAATTAAATCATGTATTAATTATTTAGCCACATGTTTACGGCGGAAAACTACTGTCAGAAAGGAAAACCTGATTTTGTTTTTTTGAGGCGTGGCCTCTTCCCCTGCAATGTCATCCAAGTGGCAGAGAGGCTGGACCCTTTCTGTAGCAATTCCCTCCTCCCATGCTTCCCTCATTTAAAGCCTCAGGAAACCAAAGCTGTGAGCCAGAACACTGGGGAAAAAAAAAGGATAAAAGCAGGCACACGCTTAATGAACTTGGAAGTCTTTACCAGCTGAGTGCAGGCGGCAATTGGATGGGTCCTTTCAGAGTTCGTTAACAACACAAAATAATGAAGTGGCTCAGAAATGAAGAGGCCAAGTGACTGGCTTGGGTCCTCTTGAAATGAACAGGCGTGAGTCTGTGTGTGTCTGTGCACATGGATGTGTGCACCTTAGCAGCAGCAGGTGGGCTGCTGCAGGCTGTGGGCATGGAGCCGGCGCATCGGCTTTGCTCTGCTTGCGGGGCCTTGTGCATTTTGTGGCTCCCAAAGTGTTAAAAGTTCTGTTAAAACCTGGAGTGTTTTTCCGTAGGTCTTCCTGCGTGATGTCCTCGTGTTGGTTTTTAGGTGGGGGAAGGCTTGGCAGGGTTGGTGTACTGCATTGTTGGTATTCCGGGAAGAAAAGCCCATTCTCACACTTTATAAGCCTGATTTGTGCTGGAGCTCTTTGGGCAGCTCATTTCTGAGTGGGCTGTGAGTGACTTCCCCCAGGGTCACCACTGACCGTGGATCGCTCCTCTGCCCTTGGACTTCCCTGCACACATGTAGTGTCTGAATTGCTGCTTTTGTATCTTCCGACCACGCTGCAATGCTCACCCACCGGTGTACGTACTGCTAGAAGACCAGGCAGCTAAAAGACTAAAATGCACTGTGCTCACTGTAAAAATTGGCTTTGTAATGTTGTTCCTTTTTATATGGTTGAAGAGGTGGTTGCGCTTCACATTTTTTCCTTTTTTGGTTGTTTTTTTAAAGAGGTCAAATGTATATGAAGTGCATGTTTAACCCTGAGCTTTCTGTTTGTACATCTTGGTGTCGAATCATCTGCATGAAGGACGCGGTAGTGCCATGTCTGAGCTTGTCCCCTTGTGCTTTAGTCAATAGGAATTTCTCTAGATCGTTGAGTTTTCCCCCAGATGATTTTCTTTAATGTTTAGTTATTTGGAGACATCAAAACAAAACATCATGGTGGCCCTTTGTTTTCTTACAGTTTGAATATAAACAACAAAGCCTCGTGGTTTGAAGTTAATTTGTTAGTGTAAATAAATTTCTTGCCAATGAGTATTATTGTTGTTAGACAACGAATGCAATAAAATGAGAAATCCTGAATCTTTATTAGAATTTGTATCGAGTCCTCACTTTCCTGCCCATTCGTTGGTCATTCCAGAAGTAATAAATGGTAACACGGCATTTGTCCTCTCCTTCCTTCTGTGTTGTTCTGATCCCAGCTGTTGGCCAAAGTGTGGCTCCTGGGCCTCAGACTGGATCTCATTTATGGTCTGCAGTGATGCAAAAAGAAGTAAATATAAATATATACAGGGTAAGGAAAGAGAATGACTTTTTTTCTCGGTCCTTTTTTCTTGGTAAGCGGATGGAACACAGCACAGTTTTGCTGCAGGCTGCTGTCCAGGTTGGCTGCTCTCACACTGATGCTGGTCAGCATTTGTTGTTCTAAAAGCTGCTTTCATATTTTACATGGAAGTGTAGTTTAGCTGTAATGAGCGTTTCACACATTCAAAGCACAGCAGTTCACCTACTCAACACAGTAATCTATCTTCTTTCTTTATTGATTCTATATTAGTAAAGCATTAAATTAGGGAAGGGGACACACAGTGTCTGCTCTGTCGGTCTCTTGCTGGCTTCACCCCTGGCAGAACCCAGGCCAGGAGCTCAGCACAGGATGGGAAGCCTTGGGGCCTCAGCTGGGCTGCCCAGCAGCCACATCACTGATGCTTCCCTCCACTGACACAAACAACCCCTGCAGGGTGTAAGAGCAGCCCCAACCCATAAGCAAGAAGAACTTAATTAAAACAGATGCACTGAAGTGTTAAGTGTCTGGAAGTCCAAAACTGACATGTAAAATGTGTCTGCTCAGCAGCATCCTGAGACTGGAGGCGTTACGCTCATGTCCTTGCTGTGCCTCTACCTGTAGGCAGGCTGCTACAAAAACCTGCTGCAAGGGAATAGTTAACAGCCATGAGAGAACACACTCCTCATTTTGTGAATGGCCTAAAACAAAAGGAGTGTGACAAGCCCCAGCAATTTGTTGGTTTACACCTGGAGATGCTCCACACTGCTGGCAAAGGTGAAGTATATCTTTGATCAGCTGTTCGCAACAATGCTGAGGGAAATGCTGGCTGTTAGACAGCCACAAAGTAAATGCAGTCCCAGCACAGGGAGCGCTTCAGCTGTGTTAGCAGCTCTGGTTCAGGACGTGATCTCTTTATTACAAAGCACTTAATCTGCTGGAGAACAAATAGTGACACAAGCCTCAAGTGGCACTGCTGCCCAGAGAGCTGTGGAAGCCCCATCCCTGGAGGTGCTCGAGGTCAGGCTGGATGGGGCCCTGGGCAGCCTGAGCTGGGGCTCACTTTGCAGTGTATTGCGACAAAGTGCCCACCTGTGCTCCCTGTGAGGCCTTACCAGGACAGCTATAGCTCACAGTACAGGGCTCTGTGGAAGACGGTGCCAATGAGCAGTTTCCTGTTGTAGACTGTTGCCACCGAGGTCCCCTGCAGCACGGAGCCATTCTCAGCATAGACGCGCGTCACCGTGGGCTGCTCTGCCAGGATGTTCTGGATGCGCAGGACCTGCCAGGGACACAGATACTGAAACCTACTGTAGGCAGAGGGCACATCAGGATGGTAATTTAAACAAATGAGCATCATCTGCTGCTGCTAACCATGATGACTTCACCATGTGGCTCCTGTGATAGGACCACAGGTTCAGGGAAGCACGGTCCAGGAAGACCTGCTGTTTGGATTCAATGCAATAGAGAGGCTGCCCCAGCATGAGGAATGCGCCTGTTTTCCTCCAGGCTAAAACACCTTCTACTCAACATCTTCTCATTTCCAATCTCTTTCAAGACAGAGTAAACAGCCGCCCACTATCATAAATCTACAGCTACGAACGAGGACCGTTTCGACTCGTGTCTCATGGGAAGCCTCGGACAACACAACAATCAGCCACCTGCACGCCCTGCTGCCAGCACCTCACCGATGCCAGGAGGAGGAAGCACGGCATGTCACCTGCTGATGGACTGCGCCTGCAGACATCGTTCCAGGGAGAGTGCTCCTGGCCCTGCTCTGCGCTCAGCGCTGCTTTGGTTTGGCTCAGGGGTGCTGGCTCAGTAATTAACGCAGTCCATCAAAATCTGATTGCTCAGCCACAGCTGCACAGAAAGCAGCCTAAGGAGCCTGGAATGACTGAACTCCTATGTGAGAATTATTCAGCTGTCTCTTAAGGATCCAAATAGGTGTTTGTAAACTGAGTACGTGCTACTCAGGTTTCCCACGTGAGAGCAGAAGCTCTCAGCTAGGAGCAAGCACAGTCTTTGCCTTCACAGAGGCTGTCCAGGCACTTTTCTCTGTAACCCATAGCTAAGCTACACAAGGATGGTTTGGACAATGGCACTTTCTGGCGCAGAGATAACCCAGAGACATCTCCCAAAAGGCACCTCAGAGGCAGGAGGGTTATCTGGGTCATTGAAGAATAGCTTCATCCCATTTGGATGACATCCTGTCCAGATATCCCCAGTGTCAGGATCAACAGACAAGTTATCGGCAAGAGTGTCCAGCTGCAGCGTCTGTCCAGCACAGAGAGAGAGTAAGAAAAAGAGAGATGTTAAAGCTGTCAGAAGCCCTGGAAGTTAAATATCAGACTGTCTTATTTTCAGTCATAAACAATAAACCTATCCAAGACTCTCATCTCACATAACCTAGCCTGACTGTATGTCATTATTTTCTCCCTCAATGATCTCTTCCTTCCCTGCCCACTTTATCCCCTCCTCCATGCCGGAAGCCTGCTCTGAGATTTTTCCACCTTCTACCATGCTCATGTTGGTTACTTCTGTTCTCTGAGGACACACCCAGGCTGCCTGGAGCAGACTTCCCCTGCAAGACCCTTCTCTGATGGCGGGACCTGCTGGTAGGAGTCATACAGCTCTGCAAGGAGTAGGAGTCATAGAATCACAGAATTGCTCAAGTTGGAAAAGACCTTAAAGATCATCATGGCAAGAGCCGTTCCAACCAGAACGTCGTGCTTGAGCAGGTTAAAAGTGGAAGCATCATAGGGACTACTCTGTCCAAAATTCACATATGCTTTTTTTCTCTGGAACTGCAGCACCTTACCTTCACATGGGTTAAATTCCAATCAGCATGCTTTTCCATAACGTGGACATTATGATCAAATATATCTGCAATATAGATGTACCTTCAAAAGAAAGCGCCTCTTAGCAATGTGCACAAGTAAGCAAACACCAAAAACAGTCAGTTCCTCTTGTGTAAGCCCAGCTCTTCCTGCAAGGAATTTCACCTTATACTCCTTGTGTAGTAACAGAAATGTCAAGCAGGCCAGAGAGCACTGAGCCTGCTGAAACACTGCTCCACACTGTTCTTCTACTAAGCAGGCCTCGAAGGATCATATCTCCAAATCTTTTTTTTTTCCTTTTTAAATAAATTTAACTTAGTCTAAACCACACGACTGGTTCAGACACGGGGGTTCAGACTGTAGGACTGTACAGCCTTCCTCACTTTCAGAAAGCCTGCCCCGTTAATCCTTGGAAACAACACACATGACTTTCTGTACCAGCTGGTTAGAATGCAACAGCCTTTGCTCTCATTGCGTATAAACCACCATACAGAAGAACACACACTGCCTGCAGCTAAAGACAAAGACATGTGGCTTCTGTTCTACAAACCCATTGCATCACTTATGCTCTACAGGTAGCATCTTGCCTCTCATGAGCCAGGGCAGCCACTGACCACAGAGGGTCCTATGTGTCCACCTAGGACTTGGGGATTCTTATGTGTGGTTGAATAAAATCTGAGGCAAGAAGAAACTTACTTTTTGTCGGGTGAAATGTTAATTCCATTGGCTGAATAAAACCCAGCTGCCACTTCTTTAACTTCTTTTGGACTGTAGTAAACCACATTTGACCAAGTTAAACCCAAGTACATTTCCAAGAACATCAAGATGAAGTCAGAGAAGTAGTGGTCATTGGTAGCATAGAAGCTGTCAGGCCCCACAGCTACTACATCATTCACACTGAAAAAGAAAAGAGAAAGAAAGAAAAGAACGAAATGAGGGGTATGAAGAAGCACTGTAAGACTGCACAGAATCCAGCGAGAACACAGACAATCCATGGTCACAAAGGGGCTGCAATTACAGCTTTCACATCAAATTACAACTTTGGCAATCACTGTGTTGTTTAGAGCCTCCCTTTTTAGTTCTATGTTCCTTTTTTTATGCACCAGAATTATGCAGTGCTGAAAGCTGAACAGGATGGTACGACATAAACAGGAAATCTGGCTACCTGCTTACAAGACCATGGAAATTTTTCTCTTTTGATTACGTTCAGCTGGAAACCAGAAAACCAGTAGGAGTTGTGACAGCTTTATCTTTCAGGCTACCTTTATCTTACAGTCATTTTGTAGTAGTACAGACCAAGAAAATTCTGTAGGAAATGAGAGAAAAGAAAAAGCTAGAAGTATGGTTACTTTTACAAAATAACAATTCAGAATAAAAGAGTATCTGAAGATTCCTATCTGTGGGGAACTGAGAATGGGTTACATGAGAGAAGAAAAGGATGCCAAACTGAGCTAATTCACTGGCATCAATCACAGTGGAGCTTAAGACTGACTTAGTGATACAACTGTTAAAACTCTCACTACAGAAGAGACTGGAGGAATACCATTTTTAATGGCATGGATAAAAAGTCATTAAAAAGAGAAACCAGACATCTGGTTAAAGACAAATTAGCCTGTATTAATAACACCCTAACATCAAGAATATCCGACTTTGGATTTTACTAAAAAAGCTTGTTCTTTCAGCTCCAATACCTTGTCAGAAGGTCGTGTCGAATGGTTTTTAGATGTACAAGAGAATTGTCCTCTTCCATAAATTTAAACAATTCTACTGTGCTCTTCTGGTGTGGATGATTCACAACAAAGAGGTACACGGTGTCATCTTAAAAGAAGGAAAAGGAAAAAGCTGGATTGCACTAGATCTCTGCAACAGTAGTGTGGAACAATTTGGGATTTGGTGCATTTCCCTCCTGGTTCTTCGGAGGCAGAATGATTACCAAACTAATGCAGGATCCAATGCAACTGGATCCAGATCTCCATCTATCCACTGACATGGCTCAGCTACAGAGCATTGCCATGTAAACAAAACTTTTACTACCGTGTTTCTACCATGTGGAAGTAAAATAAGGACTTTTTATGAGTGCCCAGGCCATTGGATTTCACAGCTTGATGCCTTACAGTGGCTGGTTGTATGGAATATAGCCACAGTCAGCTAGGAAGGAGGGGCAGAACCCCAGCAAATTCGGTCCCTTTGGTTTACTTACCATGTTTTCCGAGAAAGCTGCAGTCAAGCCTTCGCTTTGACAATGTAATACTGCAGTACCTTTACCCAGCTGTGTTGGTGAGACCCTAAATTGGCCATCAATTTCTCCAGTGGAACATCTCTTAAAGGGTGCCTGCCTTGGGAAGCCAGTGAAGCTGCAGGAATGGCTCTCTTTGAGCATATTCAGGACTTCTAATTGCCTTACTTGAAGCTCCAGTGAAACAACAGGGGAAAAGAGGGGAAGGACAGCACAGAGGGGTGGTCATGGACAGCCACTTGCTGCCTCCCCGCTGTCTGGCCACTGCTTATCAGTGAAGCACGTGTCTCCTGGAGACCCTTGAACCCAAGGATGACAGATGTAAACTGGCAAGATTAACTTCACGTGGCTTTTGCCTTTTCAAACATCTCCCATGCTTTCTTTCCTTTCAGTATAGAGTGCATCTTTCTGTCTTGGACAGTTTGAGACCTTTGATGTGCAAAAGCTTTTGGTTCAGCAGCCAACCTTTAGAAAAGAACCCTCAAAAGACCAAGTGCCTGAAAAATGTTTTCTCTCCCACAGTATGTTGGTTACTGGGGGTACAGTGCAAGGCCCCAGAGAGATTTCTGCTTGTAGCCCTTAGGGTGAGGTTTACTACCATCACGGGTTAAAGTTCTCCTCACCTTTGTCTATGTAAGTGCTGATCCCATGAGGGGTAAATGATCCTAAATCAAATCCACGGCTGATTCTCAGTTCAGATGCTCTTGGCTTTTTTTCATTCAAATCCATCAAAAAAATTTCACCTGGCTTGTCTGGTGCAAAGCTCTTCAATCCTGGGTATTTCAAACCCTGTAAAACCAAAACATAAGCAGATCATTTCTGGCTGAAAGGCAAGAGGAGCACAGCACGACTGTAAATGCAGGAGCCCTGTTGGGAGTCTGCAAGCACACACAGATTTGCCTTCTGCTCCAGCCACCAGCTGCAGTGCAGCAGGGGGATAGGCTCTGCTGTCTCTGGTGAGCCCTGAGGCCATGGAACAGAGGGAACAAGCTGGGGTCCATGCTACATGGACAAGGCCTCCTACCCTGTGCTGGCTCACCTCCTGTACTTCCCAGGTGGGAACGGGACAGTTCTCCTGCTGCTCCTCCAAGCTCCTCGCATCCTACAGCTGCCATCAAGGTGCCAGCAGCCCCACCATGGTGCCATAACACCATACCAAGCATCCCTGGCCAGGCCATGGTGTCTCCATGGGCCAGCACTGAGCAGAGCCCCAGGTACAGGGCTTGGACTGCTGCACCAGGAGACGCCAAAGCCCAAGGCCTTCGCCCAACCACTGTGGGGCAGCACAGTTTATTCAGACTCTCCCTGTGCTTCAAACCACCCCATGCAAAGATGCTCTTGGGGGAATGAACTGGAAGACCAGCACAGCCAAACGCATCCAACAGAAACATGGTAAAGTCATGGTGAAGGGCAGGGCTGGGGCAGCTCACACTTCTGACACAGACATTCAGATGTGCCCAGAGCACACAAATGAAAACAATATCAGCTTCTGTTTTAGAAAATAATCTGTAGGCCTCTCTTCCTGATTACAAAGAGAAGTTTGAGAGAGAGCCTAGAAGCAAAAAAATCTCTCAACCGGAAACAACAAAATCACCACACAAAATCTGTGGTGTTGGTTTTGCTTTTATTTTAAGACAATAAGGAGTTAGCACACCTTTTCTGCAATGGAGAGGTTTTACATTTCAACATTTCAAGTAAGCAGCATGAACGAAATTCAAGGTTACACAAGTGCAATGGGATACATGTGTGAGATCGGCAGCCACCACTGTTGTGTTGAGGAGTGCACTTGCTCAAGCAAGGAAACACTGGTGAACACAAGTCAGGTCTGGGCTGACATCCAGGCTCATAGGAACTAAAGAAACCATTTTGCAGGCTTCACCTATTGCCTCTGCAGATCAGGCAGAGCCTGCCCCTGCACAGAGAGGGATACTTACGGAGCTGATGAAAGCCAGTCCATTAGGAAGGATGTCAATGTCTTCTGAACCAGCTTCTGCAAAACAGAGATAAAACAGTTTCTGTCAAAATACATAAAACATTCCCCACTGAAAAATCTCCTATTGAGCACAGTTCCAGCTCACACAATGCCACTGTCTCATACAGCTGCTTGATAGATAAAGCCCAGCAGAAAAATTCAGCAGAGTACTAAAAGCAAGAGTAGCACTCTAGGTTAAGCAACAGCTCCGGAATCACTTCTTTTTGGAGGCTAACATGTCCCCCCAGCACCACATGCCCTGTGTGATGCAGAACGAGCCGCCTGCTTTTGGCAGCTCTGCTCTGCGCAGGCTCTGGATTAAGGGATTTCCAGGGCAGCACTTTAGGGATCACTCAGCCCCTATGTGCACATAAGCCAGCCCACTGAATTTCACACACTGGCTCCTGCACTTGAGCTGGGACACTTGGTTAAGTATTATAAGCAAATATTTAGTTAAAGCTCTTGAGTGATAGAGAGCCTGCTCCATCATTAACAGCTGAGGGCTGTCTCAGTCAGACCACGCTTTTAACTGTGGGTAATCACTTCCAGCATTGCCAGTTCTTGCTAGAAAAAAAGAAAGACCAGCTCACAGAAGAGAGAGCTAATTGGAAATGGACGATTAGAAAGCACAAGTTTGGAGGACTTTCGGGAGGAATGAAGGGAGAGCAATGCCCTGAACTACTTACTACTGCTTAGAGGAAAACTGCAGAGCAAAGCAAATTCGGGCACTTCTCAGCCATCTCATGGCATATGTGAAAGAGGAGCATGGCAGGAAGAGCCAGGAAAGCTTGGCTTGTTTGGTGGTTCAGCTCCAGCAGGGAGAAGGGACCGTGGTGGGAGGGCTCTGTGTTCATTGGCATGATCAGCAAAAGAGAGAGGAACTGATTCATCATGCCTAATTGTGCCACACCAGAGGCTTATTCACCACATTATCTACGTAGGTTTTAAAGAAAACTTCAACAGACCTAGAAAGCTAGAAACATGATTTACTCTGCTCTTTATTTTATCTTAGTACAATGTCTTCTGCTGATGCAGTTGACAAAAGCCATATCTGGGTTTTGTGTCCAAAGGAAGTGAGTATCATGCCTATATCCCATGAATTTCTCCAAAATGCAAGTATTTCCAGAAGGTTCTGCAGCAACTTCTGGAACTTCAGCAATTGTTTCAGGACACACCATTAGTTTATTATGAACTGGTGATGTGATTAGACCCCCACAGAATTCAGAAGGTAGCACTGATTCTACAAACGTGGCCCTTTTCACATATTTGTGAGTGAAGTTTAAGATGACATGCAGTTTTTTTGTTTGTTCCATGTTGCCTATATTGCACAATATTGGACAAGCAGAACAGATCAAAGTCTTCAAAAAGAAAGAGAAAGGATGAAATTGTGCAGAAATAAAAGGGCCCGCTAGAGAATTCCATTTACTCTAGGTTTGCTTCCTTTAACACAGATGCATCGTTTTTAAAGCAATTATGACAGACTGCAGCAGCTGCCTGTTTTCATGTGCAGCTGAAGAACATTCTGCACCGAGCTGATCCAGCTCATCACCTGTGCCCCACTTACGAGGCCACAAGGAATATTTTAAATTAATATATTATTAATATTAATTAATATAATTAATATTTAAAAGAGTGACAGACTCTTCATTCAATGGTATCATCGCATTTTAAAGGGAAAAGGCCCAGGAGGACTGAGATGCACAGAAAAATACCTTTATGCAAAGTGTGAACAAACTCAGAGATATGAGTACAGCAAAAGCCCTGGTTTGAACAGCACTACCTATGCAGCACTTAGATGCTAGGGCTGCAGCTTATAGGGCTTAGCATCATAACTCTTCTGGAATTAATTTTGGAAGACATTTGCAAAATTGTTATTTCTATTTCTGCCAGAAATAGGCCAAGTTAGCTTCACATTTTGAATACTGCGACAGAAGGAAGCTGAGGTGAGGGGCAAGCTCAGTGCTCAGGGTCCAGTTCACAGAATCACTGAATTGTAGGAGCTGGAAGGGACCTCCACAGATCATCAAGCCCAACCCCACCTGCAAAGCAGCCCCCTACAGCAGGCTGCACAAGTAGGGGTCCAGGCAGGTCTTGAATATCTCTAGAGAAGGAGAATCCACAACCTCCCTGAGCAGCCTGTGCCAGTGCTCCGTCACCCTCGCTGTGAAAAAGTTCCTTTGCAGGAACAGAACTGAGGCTCTGTAAATAAATCTGCTGCAGCCTCCATGGAAAGCCAGGTGCCCAGAATTCACCTGATTGCCATGTAAACGTCAGGCACAGAAGTTAAGATACTGTTTGGAAATTAAACAAAGCTATAGCTGTGATTTCCAGCTCTTCTTTCCTCATCAGTGCGTTTTGCAAAAGTCCTGAAAGACTTCAACAGTAAAAGTAAAGAGCAATATGCTTAAAAGAATTACTGAGGACTGATTCTTGTATGAATCATCACCAAGCGAGCACGACTGAGTCCTGCATGAGTAAATTACAGCTCGGTCTTGAAGACTTGAAAAGATTTTTTCAAAGGCGATTTCTAATGACTTCTCCCACACATAACCTCAGGCGAAGGAACTCTGCACACAGCTATTCATTGCAGCAATTGGACTTTAGAGATGTTTGATTCTGACATGAGGATTTATGAAATGACACGGTGACTCAGCAAGCTCAAAGGCGAGGCTCTGCAGTCTCACCTGAAGACTCCTCACCCATGCAAAATCCATGCAATTTCAGTAGAATGTAACACTACAGGAGGGGAAAAAAACACCAATAAGCCTCTACTAAGCTTAAACAGTGCGATCCAGGGGAAAGGGAGTCAGATTGCGTGTTTAAAGGTAATCGTTTGACACTCGGGTTATACTGAAGGAGGAAAAAAAAAAGTAAGACAGAAACATTCCCATGCACTAAACACAAGACCTAGAGTTCAAAGTCAACATTGCAGCCATTCAGTTGAACCTCTTCACAAACCGGACTGGGACGACAAGTATGACCCTTCAATACATACGTATATACTTACTGAAGCATTAAATACCAATGAAAAAAGAAGGGTGCCAAAGGAATTTTTCAGTGTAATTTTCTTCCTGTGGCTTTTCTCCACCTGAAATTCTGCTTGGCAAAATACGAAAGCGTGCCAGCAAGCGAAATAACACATTGCCTTCGGGCTGAGGCTCAGAAGCTGCCTTTAGCAGTCAGTTTCAGAAGACCAGACAGAAGCAGCGGACTCAGGGGCTCTGAGCACCTACCGATCCCTTTTATGAGCTGGCAATTCGGGAGGGCTACAGGGTCAACTTCTCGTGTAGCATTGAGTCTGTTCCTGCAAGAGGAAAGAGCAGGTTAACAGGTTAACACGCAGCCACTGCCGAGCAGGTAATGCTCCTGGCTATCTCTGCTTTATTGCCTGCCATAACTCAGCCACGAATCAAACACTGAGCAAGCAAAACCCAGAACTGGCAATGGTGCCCCAAACAGCCGGAATGGTTACGTGCTTCCCGAGATGAAGCTTTCGTGATTTCACCCGCCCCAGTTAAAATGACAGCCACGCTCTCTTCAGGTTTCAGCCATTAAGTATAGCAGCATCCTGCAGCCAGGACCAGCACTGTGGGTGGGAAAGGGCAGCCTCCCACCCCAGCCCACAGCCATTCCCAGTGTGCCTGCACTTCTCCATTTATCATTCTGCATTAAAAAGCAGCAGCAGTGTTATTGCAAGGCACGACTGCTGACATCCTAACAACAAACAAAACTTGGCAGTACAGCTTTCAGGATTAATTTCCCTGTCCCTTCTCCTTTTCTTTCACTCACAGCACTCCCTGTCAGCCATTCTGATTTCGTAGTATCATGGCATCAGTTAGGTTGGAAAAGACCTCTAAGATCACCTACTCCAACCACCAGCCCACGCCACCATGCCCAGTGACCACGTCCCTCAGTGTCACATCTACATCATTCCTGAAGACCTCCAAGGACAGTGACACCTACCTCCCTGGGCACCTTATGCCAGTCCCTTCACCACTCTTTCCGAGATAAAGTTATTCCTAATACGCAGCCTGAACCTCTACTGGCACAATTTATGGCCTCTCCAGCACACCTACAGATCCCCAGGTCATGCTTTACAGGATGAGGCACTGACAGACAGGCAATTAAACAGATTTCTGTCTCTTCCTCTCCACCACTGCACTACACCTGCGTTAATACATGAAAGGCCCCTCACCACCAGGACTGCTGTCTTTCACCATGGTAGCATGCAGTGTCATAAGGATGCATGTTGAGTTCCTATGTAAAAATGTCAAACCGGTGTCCTAGATTTTATTTGCAAAAAAAAAAAAAAGCTTTTAAACTAACATTTACTCTTCCTTTGCATACAGTCTGTGCACACATGTTAATACTGTGCTCCACGTACAGGAAATTCCGAATGCAAAGATCTCATGGCAAAATCTATCCACATTTATATCATCGGTAGGTTGCTTTGAAAGTAATGCCTCCTATTTATTTTCATGGAAGCTACAACAGATTCAAAGAGCACAATAACACTATTTGATAGAACATGTTCTCAGCTACATAACACTGTCAACACAGTCACCACCGCTAGCTCTGCATTTTCATCAGCAGTGAACAAGAGCCTGCATACTCATAAACATCTGCACCAGCAGCAATGACCCACTGTACCACAGCCACTGTGGTGGTGTCACTGCTAGGAAAATG
This sequence comes from Lagopus leucura, assembly GCF_019238085.1. Taxonomy (NCBI): domain Eukaryota; kingdom Metazoa; phylum Chordata; class Aves; order Galliformes; family Phasianidae; genus Lagopus; species Lagopus leucura. The sequence goes on along the minus strand of NW_024962334.1, from coordinate 27,437,256 downwards.
TTGCCCACATTCCATCTTTCTCTGGCCCAGACAGACAGAAGTCAGAAGGCACCAGAACCAGACCATATGGTGCATGTGGTAGGACAGTCCAGCCAAGACTGGCAATGTGCCCCATGGTCTTCAAACTGAAACGGCGCATGGTGTTACTGCATTACAGGAGAATGATTGTTTTTTCTCTGGCCAGACTCTAGAAATTGGAGCCTTTAGCTTAGTCAGCATCACAATGCAGCGGTCAGAGCTGAAGGTTTTCCAGGTTCCATGAAATCCAGAAGGATCGCCCCTTTCCTACCTCAAAAGAGAGTGCACATCATTTTAACCACCAAGGGCTGCAGCTTGAGTATTTTCTTTGATGGGAAATTCACATGTCGGCACTCCATGGCACACTTTTTGACTCCAGCTCATAGTGGCTCACATCTCATCACTGGTAATGATGTGATCCAGAAAACTGTCACTTTTAGCATTGTATTGGCTCAACAGATCCTGACAAACTTGTATGTTCTTTCTGTTCCTATGTGAGAATTCATGGGACCCACATGGCACAAACTTTGGGATATTCCGACACTTGCACCAGCATTTCCAAAGCACTGAAACTAATATTCAGCTCCATATACTGTTCCTTGGTTGTTGTCAACTGATTCATGTGGATGAGATGACCAAGACAGTCTTCATTTTGTGGTGTGACAGCTGTGCATGGCTGTCCGGAATGTGGCTTTATCTTCCATGTTGCTGTTACCACTGCTGAAAGGCACCACCAAACACCTCATTGCGCTCACATTCACTGCTGGGGCTCCATAAACGCTCACCAAGTGTCAGTGAGTATCAGTGGGTGCCATTCCTTCTGCATGGAAGAAGTCAGTGTCACACCTTTACTTCATACACACTCCCACGTCAGACGCCATTGTGTCAGACTGCCCCTGTGCTGCCATCCGTCACACGGCAAGAACATGTAATAGCGTATTGGTGGGAAGGTTCAACCTCAGCTGCCAGACCACCAACATCCACCTCTGATGTCATGAGCCAATATAATGAAATAGGAAGCATCGCTGTTAGAACTGCCCTCGTTAGTTCAGGCCAGGAGAAAGGACAAATAGGGCAGAGGAGTGCAAGGGAAAGGAGCCAAGAAAAGCTCTTGCAGCAGCTCTCCCAGCACCCAGGGGGGATCTCAGCCCCCAGCACAGCAAGACCCCAGCTCAGGGCAATCATGTCCTGTATTCATGCTGCTGCTTTCTTGGGATTTCTGCCTTCCCTGTTGCAGGAGCCCTTCCCCAGTGGCCTGCAAGCCTCGCAGTGCCAAAAGCACAGCGGGAGCACAGCCAGCAGCCGAGGGGAGATGATGATATCCCGACGGCATTCCCAGGGAAACACTTTGTGAACTGGAATGAGAGTAATTCGAAAGGACACTGGTCACAAGCCTGCAGCATACACAGAGGCTTTTTCGAAATGTGTCAGTTTATCTAGCTCACGCAGCTTTAGCTACCGAGCCAGATGGCCTAGATAGCTGACCAGCCTTCCGAAAACATGTCGGACCCACAGATCAGGGGACACAGCTTCAGGAAAACAGGAGTTTGCCTCTTGGTGCAGCCCGGCGCCTGGCACCTCTCCTTGCTCCAGCTCCAGCCCCCCGCCTCCCGACCCACTTTGAGGCACACAGCAGCAATCCCTCTCCTGAGCAGCGACCCGTCACATATTCAAAGCCCTCTCTTTCACTATTCCCTTTCTCTAGGCTAAGCAGCCCAAGAACTTTCCTTCCTACCTGACAGGACTGAAAATCCCCTCTAATTGTTGGGTTTGCTCCCAGTTCCCTCCAAACTGCCTTAGTCTTTCTGGCAGCGTGCTGCTGCTTCAGCACAGAGGCTGGGGGGTACACGGTACTGAGTGTCATGGCATGATAACACTGCGTGTGCATGCCAGTGAACAACAGATATCCTTTACATACATACTGTTTCTGTATACACGTAGGAACACGGTGTGCGTATATGAACAAGTTACATATATTCTTCTGAGGAGAACAGTAACCCAGCACAACCCAGCTCAACTCCTGTTCAACTTTTACAAATTTGATCAGAGCTTTCTCTGGGGAACAGTTAGCAGCTGCAGCGTGTCGGCAAGAGAATCTGTGTAACTTTAGACAGAAGCACACAATAACTTCTTTTTCTGCCACAGGAACTTTACTCAAGGCCTATTAGGGAGATAATAGCTGTATAAACAAACCTGATTTAAGAAGAATGAGGTCTGTAGGATCTGTAGCAATTCCTCAAGCCTGATCTTTGAAGCACTTCAGGGACTCCTGTACTATGGCACAATATACCAAACTCAACGAGCAGCAGAAGGCTGTGCTGGGTTCCTGCCTTCCAGCCAGGTGGTCCCAGGGATACCAGTAGCTCCCTGGTGGCCCTACAGATACTGCTGAGAGCTCAGCGTGCAGGAAACCCACCCGCAGGCGTCGGGGGATCCTGTTTTTAGTGGGAGACCTGCCTCTACCTGACTGCCAGCAGCTGCAGGTTGCAGACCTGTCAAGAGCTGGATGCACATCCTTCAGCATTTGGATCCTAATGATAATGATGCACCGGCGTGCAACGAAGTACTTCAGCACCCAGGTGAACTCGTTTCAGCGCTGGCGCTCAACTCAGAGGGCACAGCTAGCTTCCAACTCGGGGTGCACCTCACAAGCACGCGGCCTATCAGCCAGAGCTCGGCCTCAGCAGGACGCAGCGCAGCAGCTGCTCGCAGCCCCGATTCCCACGTCCCGTTCGGCCAACGGGCAGCCCGCACACCCCGAGCGGCGGACCCCTCGCGGGCACGCGGCACGAGGCGGCGCCCCGCGCCCCGGCTGCGCTCCCGCCGTTCCCGCCGCGCTCACCGGAACGCCAGCAGCCGCTCCACCGCCAGCGCCGCCGCTATCCCGACCAGAGCCGCCGCCAGCACCTTCCCCATGGCCGCTCCCGGCTCCGCGCTGCCCGCCGCCTCCCGCCCCGCCCTGGGCCGCGCCGCACGGGGGCGGGGAGCGCGCAGCTCCCGCGGGGACGACGCGGCCAGCTGCGGGGGCAGCCCTCAGTCGGGTCCACGTGGCAGTACGCCAGCGCCGAGCTCGAAGTTTCCCTCACGTCGAGGGACGTGTTTTCTAACGTACAGGTAGGACAGCAAGAGCTGCAGACCAAGTGTGGCTGTGCTGGGTCGGACCCCGGGCTGTTCAGCGGCAACGCGTGTACACAGAGGGTTAAGGAAGAGTAAGAAAATGAGGGGCAAGTTGAGTACTTCCCCTCAGTCATTGTCAGCTCAATTTGAACAGCCTTAACTGTTCAGTAACAATAGGTGTCTTTCAAGTAGTCCCCTTTTGAAGCAAGTGGTGGTTTTAATTTATCATGCTCTTTGCTGATAGAACACCACCTAGACACCCTATATGGGTGGGAAAACAGCTACTTTTAGGCAATAATTCGTCTGAAATGCACCTAAAACAGATAACCAGTCTTCTCTAAAGATTGGCTTTTACCCTGCATTCATTAGACAAGGAGACTTCAGGGACCAACTCAAGCTCAGAAATCCCCAACAGCACCCTGTGGGCTGGCAGAGCAGCTGCAGCACTGCCAGACACCCTGCTGCTCTTGCTCTGTCGCCATTTCCTCCAAGCTCATTGCCTTCAGGGCAGGCAGGAGAGGCCTGGGAGTAATCTCCCATGTGATGTAGTGGCTGAAATCAGGAATGACCTGTGTGCATGTAACCAGGTGCTGGGTTTATGTCAAGGGAAAAATACTAGTGGAGAGAGAGAGCAGAGCAGGGTGGTGGGATGAGTTTTACACTGACTGAGCAGTTTGGAGAGACAAACGAAACAAGGAAAGAAGAGTAAGCATGTAAGCATGTCCAGGGGGATTCATTCCATCTGGAGCCACAATGGTGAGTCAGGTGAGCAGTATCCTGGGATGGCGGTCTTTCTCTGCTCATGATAGATGGATGTCAGCCAGCCTGATGAGAAGACGAAAGGAAGCGCTTATATGGCTAAGGGTAAAGGGAGTAGTTTCTACTGAAACTTTGGGAGTCCTAAGTATGTCATATGGGGAAGGTATGCCCTTTATGCCAGCTATCACATATCAGCTTATATTTTAATAGATAAGATATAGAAGCAGTGCCCAAACAAATTTGGATTTCACAACAGACTATTTCCAAATGTATCATGTTTGAATCATTAATGAAACACAATCTGTTGCTGAACTGACTTTTAAAAAGCTGAAACTCTAACCCAGATTTTGGTCTCTCACATGCCAATGTTAACCTGAAGTAAGTTCACTGATATCAGCGTTGCCAAAGTAGTTAGAATGGATTTACACTTGAGAATAAAGTTCAGAATGATTCTAGAGCACTCAAGTGGAGGCTGATCTGGCCGAGTCACTTCCTACACTGTGCTCAGTTTTGGGGCCCCTCACTACAAGAAAGTCATGAAGGCCCTGCAGTGTGCCCAGAGCAACAGAGCTGTGAGGGGTCTGGAGCACAAGCCTTAGGGAGAGCGACTGAGGGAGCTGGGATTGTTCAGTCTGGACAAGAGGAGGCTCAGGGCAGACCTTATCACTCTCTGTACCTGCCTGAAAGGAGGTTGTGGCGAGATGAGGGTTGATCTCTTCTCCCACATAACTAGTGATAGGATGAGAGGGAATGGCCTCAAGTAGAGTCAAGGGAGGTTTACTTTGGATTTTAGGAAAAATTTATTCTCCAAAGGAGTGATGAGGCACTGGGAATAGGCTGCCCAGGGAGACGGTGGAGTCGCCATTCCTGGAGGTGTTCAAGGAACGTTAGGATGTTGTACTGAGGGACATGGTTTAGTGGGGAGATACTGGTGGTAGGTGGAAGGTTGGACTGGATGATCTTGGAAGTCTTCTCTAACTTTGGTGATTTTATGATTCTAACTAGACACACCACAAATAACTAGTAATTTGGAAGGCTGTTCAGGATGATGTCTTAGTTATGTTGAAAATGCTTGCAAAATTTTTAGGAATACATCATTTTTGTGCTCAAGATAGGGAAGGCACTGAGGGCAAACCTAATCTTCAGGCAGAAACAAGTCAGACAGTGGTCACCCTTCAAGAGTTGCTTCACCAATACTAAACCAAATTCAAAGGAGGCCCAGTGGGTACGAAGACAAGGCAGGGCAGCCAGAAACCAACTTTGGTGCTGCTACAGCTTAACTGTAGAAACAATGAGATGTCAGCACAGAGTGGAAAGTCTCAAAGAGAGACTGCTGAGATTTTAAACGAAACTCATCAGTATTGCTGAATTCAGATCTGTGGACTGGGTTAATGAGAACACATCCATCAGATTGCTGCTGACATGCAGGTGCTGCACCAGCTTCAGGTAAAAATAAAACTTGGCAAGCAAGCAAAAAGGTTGCCACAAAACCGGGCAGAAAGCACTAGCAAAGCCTTTGGCTTGAGTACTGAGAGATAAAGGTGAGGGAAAGAGTTTCAAAAGTTGCCTCACACAAAAATTACAAAAATCTTTGCAAAGGCTGTGGCTTAATACAGTTTTAACCCTGTTAGTTGACTGAAGGGAAATTGCAGATTGCTTACTCAAATTTCTTAAGCTCTGCATTCTTCAGTTCTGCCAGAGCTAAAAAAAGGTCCAGCCCTCTGCTCGGCTGCCCATTGAGGAGCAGGGAGCAGAGATTTTACGGCTGTTTTGAGCAGCTGCCATAGAGCAAGGCAAAGTCTCCGCTCGCACCTCACCACTGTATGTAAATACAGTGTCACCAAACAGTTAGAAAACTGGAATTTATGATAATAACCTAATGAACAGATGGTGCCCCAAGGGTTCAAGTGTACAGATTCTTAGTGCCTTTTGCAAAGAAGGTAAAAACATTCCTGTAAGTGAGACCAAGGTGTATCAATTTTCTAAACTGTTGAGAAAAATCCATGTCAAAATGACATCAGTGGGTTTGCTGGTTGTTGAAAAGGCTTTTGTAGGAACAGTCTGGTTTTCAGCCTTGTCCTAGTTTGAGAAGAGCAGAGTCAAGGTCTGTACCTGGCATTTGTGGAGCTCACCACAGACTCCAGCGCTGTCAGCCACGAGCAGCCCAGAGGCAGCTGCATAAATTTGGATGTCCAAACAAGTTTGGGAATATATTTTGCTTATTTCATGATAGTGTGGGGTAATGCAAAGGTTCTCAGTGATGACAAGACGTCAAAACCTGTGACTGTCAAAAACAGCCCTAAGCAAGGCTATGTCCTAGCACAGCTCTTGTTTACTGTCTTTTATGCAGCAGTGCTTCTTGCTGCATCTGGAAGCAGCAGCAAAGGGAGCTGCTTTACTGATTTTATGGGTGGCAGAATTGCTAAACTGGAGAGATGCCAGGCTAAATAAAAAGTCAGAGAGGTCCTCCCAGGCAATCTGCCCTTTGCTGCTGACAGAACACTGGGTGGGCAGAATATTACTGATGGCTTTGATCGTGCTGCCATGGTTCAGCCATATTGCAAGCATAAAGCAAATAGTGCTGTCTTTTTCCAGGCAGAAGTGTGCTGAGCTAGTAGCATGCCTTGCAATACAGAGCTGATGTCTTGCAGGTGAATCCTGCTGTCTTGGCTGCAAACTGCCTCGAGCATCAGAACTGATGACAGTCATGCAAAGGAGGGAGAGGGTCATGCAGCTTTTGAAAGATTAAAGCAGTGTTGGAAATGCAGGAGGCTCTTGGCTTCAAATACAAGTAAAGGTGAGCTGAGTTCCTGTCATCATCACTACTCTGCACATCAAGGGTCTCAGGCAACACAAAACTATTGCAGTGAAGGTATCATACCATTCTGTGTGCACTACTTTCAGGCTCTTGAAGATAAGTCAGGATAAATTCCTGAACACTGAGATTCGAAGCACTGCCATATATTAACCACTGCTGAAGTCTCTTGCATGCTTACTACGCTGGTGTGAGCACTGGTGCAAGCATCAGACAAAGCGTGGCGTAAAGCTGAGTTCTGTGATAGGAGAAGAGGTATGGATAATCCAACACAACCTCACCAGACACCTGATGTCGATTTTCAGTTGAGTTAGTTTCAGGAGGCAGGAAGCTCACTGCTGTCTGCTGTAGTACTGCATGTACAGATGATGAACTGATGCCATCACAGCCCCTCACTGAAGTGGAACAACCCAGTGACACAGAAAAGGAACAAGAGGGAAATGCCTAATTAAGCATTATTCCTCTGCTACCACTGCTTACTTACGCACTGCAAACAACAGGAACGTTTCTCAGGAAAGAAAACGCAAATGTTGAATTTTCAGGATATAATATCTCGGTAAAAAGAATGAGATTTAGAAATTCAACAGCTTTTAAAAAAATACCACAACAGAAAGAAAAAAAAGGAAATAGCCTTGACTCATGGATACTGTGACAATCAAGACTGTACACACTGTGCTGATATTTTGAGCTAAGATGAATGCTCTTTGGTCAAGAGTTTTAATATGCACAGGTCATTTACAAAATGTTCTTAAACTCTGTTGGCACCATGAAGCATAAATAAATGGAAATGTAGGCGAAACAGTGCTGCTCATTTCTTCATGAACTATGATTGCTACACCTGGTTCCTCCCTTTCTGGACTGTCCCATGTGTTTACCGAAGCCTACTTTCAGATTTACATCAGTGTTAATCCAGTGTAACACCACAAAGATTGATTTAACCTTGTCTCACAGTTCCAAGCCCTGGGTGTTCTTGTATTACTGGAGTTGCTTCAGATGCATGAGTGTAGATGTCTAAGCTATACTGCCAGTAAGTCTGGAAGAGGCAGACAATTGTTGTGATACCTATAAATACAAGACAGTATGCCTATTTATTGATATTCTCTTACTTTTTAGCTCTAAGAATACTTTCATTCAGATATAGTGGCATATGGGTACATACAGATACGTACTGTTGTAATGACATAATATACATATAAAGATATCATTCATGTGGATTCATGAGCTCTTTTACTCTTCTATAAGCATAAACTGTGAAGAGATAATGTGAAAAGGAATCTAGGATCCTATCCAAAACTTGCTGCAATCTCTGAGTTGCTACATCATAGCCTCTTGTCTGCAAATCTGTGCCAAGGAGCAAAGAACGCGGCCTTGGTAGATCCAGGGTGTTTGCATAGTCCAAAAACACCCATTATGCACTGTGCTTTTCTGGAGGACATGAAGTATGAGTGACAGGTTGAGAAGGCATCAAATGGGATGCCAGATGTGAACTTTGACTCTGCTCTCGACCTAATTCAGTTCAAGAGCAAGTGGTACATGAATTCCATCAGGCCATGATAGACCTTATAGTAAAGAAGCTTTTATTTTGTGTTATTTTATTAAATGTTCTAAAAATCAACTACTGGAGCTAATATTGATGGAAGTGCTGCATTTGAAAAACGTCTGTAATTTACTTTTCAAAGAATTTTGGCAGTGTTTTTATAGGACTTGTGTTTATATTACATTTGTATCTGGAATTCCTAGTAATAAAATCCTGTGCTGTTCTGCTAAGTTCTGCGCATGAAGAGAAAAAACAAACAACTGTTAAAACATTAGTGAGTTTTAAGAACTACATCTCTAGAAAAACTATTATCAAGTTGTGCATCATCTATGTCTAGTAAAAATTTCCAGCTGAAGTTCTTTCTTGCAATATAAGGGAAGCAGAACCTGCTGTTTGAAAAATAGAAGGTTAATTCTGTTTTCCCACACAGTCTCCTTTGTTTGTAGAGCTGGCAAGAGCTAGTTTCTGCAGGTGAAAAAGCTTAACCAAAATAGAGATATTATATTCTTCTAATCTTTGTATCAATCAACTTTTTGCACACACATAGTTACGCTGAGTGCAGCTTGTTTAGATTGCTATTAACCTCACAAGAGTTGTTACTGCTATTAAGTCTTTCCCTGCTAGACAGGGTGCTTTCACAGTTGGCTTGCCTTTCCAGATTCAACCACTGAGGCTACCAGGTTGTTGTTTCCATTTACTCTACGCATAGAAAAGCATGCTACAGACATGGGAGGTTGTGGAATATTTGTTTCTGTGCCATTACCTACTCTCTTATACAGACTCTCTTGGATTATACGTGCTTCTGCCTTAGCTTTAGTACTCATCACTCATATTTAATTGCATGTGGCCCTTACAAGGTACCACTAATTTAGTTTACTCATTGACAGTCCAGATAATGTATTATTTGCTTATTCTTCTGGTGTACTCTCACATAGTTTCTCCCAGACCGTAAAGGTTAATACATTATAGAAGCTTATCTGCACAGGATTTGTGCAGGTTAGGACAGCCCTGCTGTAGTACCTCAGATCTCCTAACACAGATACTTGGTTGCGGTGTATCTGAACTTCAAGCAGAAGAGAAAACCATCCATTATGTTGTGTGAATTTTAGACAGAATAAAACCAACTCTGGTGGTGAAGATAGCTCTCCTGATTAATTGGTGTAAGGAATTTACTCAGGTGACATAGATCTTTCCCATTTAGCCAGTAATGCCACTGATGCGAATTAGGAGCCAAGATGACAGCCAGAGCCTCAGGCTGATGCGGGCAAGTTCCAGCACCACCTGTGAGAGTGTGAAGATCGGAGAAAACCCATATCCTGGTTGAAGATGAGACCTTTCTCTTTCATCACCCAAAGGGCCCCTGTGACTGTTCTTACATCACTGTGAGGTCACCGTGGGGTTTGTGCTCCTCAGGGACCAGAGGCCTGGCAGCCCATGCCACACCAGCGCTTTGGCCAGGAGTAGAGCAGCTGGCAGGCAGCGGGGCAGGCCCAGCGCTGGACACGGGGCACTGCCCTGGGGACAGACAGGGACATGGGCCTGCCGTGGGTCCCATTGGTGGGGCCTTTGGCAGCATAGGGCTGTGGGGAGCTGGAGTCCAATTCTGCTGTGGTCTCACTGGGCAGAGCTGACAGCACCAGGGCTGACGTGGGGTCCTGTGCCTGGGTAGATAGGGATGCCTCGGGAGAAGGACAGATAGGGCTATTGGTGCCCTCAGGGCCCTGGCATGCATTTGATATCACATTCTGCAGCAAAGATATCCTTTTCAGGAATAGGTTGTTTTCAGCTTGCCTTATACTTCATGGAAGAAATTTAATATTCCCAGAATATGTCTTATCTGTTTTTACAATTTCAGACAGGTGGAGTTGCATCCTATAGACATCTCCACAACCTCCCAGAAGGTGATGTGGCAAATACAAGAGTCAGATGACTACGTGGTAGATATTTGGGCAATGGAGGGAAAAACCTTTCCTGTCTGATAAGAGCATTGTTCTGCTGCATAAGCCTCCTTACGTTTTATCAAGGTCACAGAAGTCTGATCTTGAGATGGTGATGGCAAAAAATGAATTTCTGCATCTTCTTCTGCCTACATACCATTGCCTCAGAAACATTCCCACTGCCTCTCGCAGTGGGAAAAATCTTACAGCAGCCTCATGAGGAGAGGATAGAGTGGTTCACAGGCTCCTTCATACTGTTATTCTTTGGGAGAAGATACATCTCAAGCAGGAATATAAAAAACACTTCAAGTTACTGTTTCTCGAAGGGAAGTACATTATTGACAAGATTAAGGCTGTGACTGGGTGATAAGTGGGTTGATATTGTTAATGGCTGGTTATAAAGTGCTTTCTTGAAATAGAAGGTTGTCCTCCAAGTGCTTTTCAATTTTAGATAGCTTTAGATGCAATTCACCAAACCTCTGACATGACTATTATATTGATACTAAAAGGCACCAGTCTCCCAAGGCTTTTGGTACTTCAGAACCCTTTCTAGATTATTGTGCTCTGTTGATGAGAGAAATCACAGAAACTGCAGCATTTTGTCTTTCTGGTTCTCAGATAACTATTGAAAAGGAAGGGCCAAAGTCATAACCTTTGTTTTAAACTCAATCCAATCTCCTACTGACTTAATTGGTTAGAAAAAGACAGAACATAAGAATGAAAAAAATAGTTAAATGAGGGCTTGGCCAGCAGAAAGAAAATAAAGCAAAGCAAAAATAAAGCCTAAATCCTATTCCTAGACAAGGCTACTGAGGAAATTGTGATTGGTCACTATGGCAACAGATTTCTAAATGGAAATAAAATTCTTTTAATATTGCAAGCACATTTTGCTATGCAGGTCTAGTAAATGTATTCAGACCTCATTAAAGTGAATTTAATTTTGCAATAGGCATTCCATATAATGTTATGGACAGCAACACATGAAGAATCAAAATATAAATGGTTCTAAGATGTGGATGGTTTTACCATGTTAGTGCTTCAAACAATCAGAGGCAAATGGTAACAATTATTTTCTTTCCTCGGGAAATCTTTTAATAACTGGTGCAAATCAAGGGAACTTAAAGGAGAAATATTTACTTTTGTTTTCCTGGCTTTCATATTAATGGACTCAAGATGGATCAACATATTTGGATGTTTTTGTGCAATAGAAGAATTTGTTCATACAGCCTCCACTGTGATGGCCAGTGGCGTTGTAAGAATTCTTGCTCCCTTTGCTTTGCAGCTCTCACAACAGAGCCGAGGCTAAGCCAACCTTGCATCATTCGTGAACAGTTCTCATACCTGTCAATAAGAGCCAGAAGTCCTGCAGTGTGAACAAGGTTTATTCAATAAAAACAGCATTTAATATGCATATGTTTTTAGGCTAACATTTCTATCCTATTACTTAACTAATGATTTGGTCTGTCACATTCAGGGAAGGTAGATCTTAATACTAGAAGAGAGCAAGCTTAACAGCTTCTGTTGCTTAGAAATGCAGCAAACAAACCACTGTTTATCAGTGACTAATTTATCATGAAACAGTGGGAAACATAGGCAACAGGAGAGATTGAAAACATTCATCAAAGCCTCTGGCACATTCATATGAGTGAATGGTGATTACGAACCACCGCAGGCCTGCACTGTCCCTACCTGCATCCCAACTTCAAATAACCTTGTTGTTTGTCACTAACACAGCAGTGCAGATCTCATCTTCCTTCTTCATACATACCACTCTTTTGTCAGATTATTCCACATGCTTTATTTCGACATCACTTCAAATTTAGTCCTTCAGAGTAGTAACAGTCTTATTCTGACTAGCAAACAGCTGGATGCTTGATGGCTGTTCAGAGCCTACTGCTTCTGCTGAATGTGTTAATATGCCTTCATGCCTCAGTGTTTGGACCCTAAAGGACTGGTGTTTCAGAGCATTGCTACGCTTGCAAAACTGGAAATGCTTCCACGCTTTGGCTGTTTGCCTGTCCTTAGACCTCAGTCACCTTATTTGCTACATACCTAGTATATAGGAAATATCTCGCCCACACCAGCTGAGCTCTGCGCAAGTGTGATTTTGGCAGGCAAGGCAGAAGTGGCTGAAACAGCCTGGTGAGAATGTCTCACCCACAGCCAGCAACTGTCAGAGTGCAGCAGCAGGGAGCCCGGCCAAGCCACAGTCTGGCCTGAAAGAGGGCAGGGGAGACACAGCCGCCCGCGGGGCTCTTCCTCCATGCGATGAATTGGTTTTGTCTCACTGCTGTGAAGCAACACTTGTGTTTAAAGTATTGCTTTCTACAGACTTCATTTAAGCCTGTAGTTCATGCCCCTTTTCATCAGAATGAAGTGCAAGAGACTTATGTCGTATGTTTGCTTACAAAATCCCATTGCTTTAAATATTGTCAGATGCTACAATAAACAACTAAAAAATAGAAAAGAAGGATTTTCCAATAAATATACTTGGTATGGTGTTTTTTTTCCCCATTCATTGAAAATCCCGTTGATCTGATTTTATATGTACGTATCATGTTTACAATATTCATCTCCTAAAACCTAAGAGAACCTGCAAGTTTTTATGTGGATAAAGATGTAACTTAATTGTTTTGGAAAGGAAGTGGGTTTTGTGCAGCTTTTGAAAGACAACAGCTATTAAGTAAACTATACTAGGGGTCATTTTTGAGAAACGATTCCTTACTGTCTCATCCCAAACTTGACAGCTAAGACCGTAACACCAATAGGTAAGCCAACTCTAATAGCCTATAGCTTTTTGACAACCTAATAAGCACACTGATAGCAGAGGTTGGAATAATCTGCAAAAACAAAGAAAACAGATCCTTGGAGTTGAAGATGGAAATAGCATTCGTGAAAACCACAAAGAAATCCATGGAAAAATGAGCTACACCCTTCTTACAAAGCTTTCAGTCCTGAAGCTCTGTGAGAACAAAATTCAGGACTCCTAGCATCCATCTTTGGTTTCATAATATATATCCCTTAAGATAACGCATGCCCTTGATACATATTTCAAAATTATACTTGCTTTACTGAAGACAGAAGTAGAAGGCCCATACACTGGAAGGTTCCCTGCTCCTAAGATTGACTGCCAATATCTCAGAATTCTGATGTCTAAGTGCCTCTGAGGATCTGGGATTATGTTTTTTTCCCCCCATCCATAGCAAATGAGAACAAGATTGGAACAATTCAGCACAAAACAAGAGAAGGAATTCAAGATGATGACACATAGTTGGCTTCAAGTTAACCATCCACAGGGATGAGTTTACAGCGAGGATTTTTCTCAGAGGATAGCTCACAAGACAAGCACCTAGAGAATAGCACCTAGAGAATACAGTTTGCACCTATTCTACTAAGAAATAAAGTAGGAAGTTCTACATAACCTTTGTAGCCAGCATTTTTGAAGAAGAAAATCTGATTAAATATATGTACAGTTAACAACTGTACAGTTAGAAGAGTGACATGGTTAGGATAGCATTTTACAGGTTAGAAAGATTATCATGATGGAAAGAGACAATAAAAAATGAAACACGCTCCTGTGTCCTAGGCTTACAGTAGAAAACTCCAAAAGGAAGGATGTCCAGAAAGAGGCCCTTCCCCAGTGGCAGTCAGCCCTTAAATGGGGTCTAGGGGAGGTGCAGCCAGGCTCCACTCCTTCCGGTCACACAGCTGAATTGCCTTCACCTATGCTCCTGGCTGACCCAGTCCTTGCCTCAGGTGATCAATCAGTCATTCAGGCCGTGACTCAACAGTTCCCATACAGTATAACACTGTCTAAAGCAGGCAGAAGTATATATACCGAGGAAAAAAGATCAATATGAATATTGGAAAAAGATTTGTGGTACAAGTGAGTAAAAGGACTGTGGTTAACTCTACTTGGGAACTGAGCATCCAAGGAGAAACAAGGGACCTGTGACAGCGTGGGAGGCAGAGTGGCAGAGTCTGCCTGATGCTCCTGGTGCTGTAAGTCACAGCAGGGTGAGGGTTGCCATCACTTCTGCAACAGCATTTTTGAGAACATGTACTGTTCAGAAGAGATGAAAGCATAGGATTAACTCAACGATCTGTTTCTTGCTTCAGGGCCACAGACCTGAAAGTCAGTACGTTTCCTTCTTTAACATGCCAGGCTTCTGAGCAGTGCAGACCGTGTCACGTGGAGGCTGTATTATTCCTGCTTAAGTAACCCGCTTTAGCCAGCAACCTGCTGGGGGAAGGGCAGAGCTGAAGTCTCACCAGCTCACACTCTGCTGCCAGGCTCAGAGCTGCAGGCTGCATGCTGTGTTCCATGGTTCCCTCTGGCACCGCCACTGACCGGCAATGGGATCTGCCTGGTTCAGCTGTATTGCAGCTGAGAATGACTCCTCCACTTGCATCACAGCCATTCTTGTAGAGCTTTTTTCCTTTTGCTGGCTGTCTGCCTGCCTCAGCATTGGGTTCGGGATGTTGATCTTGACCTACAGATCTCCACAATCAGGGTCATTCCCAGTACTGCTGGGAGGTGTGAGTTTTGTGGCTGCAGCCCATTGCTGCTCTGCAACCTCTGCAGCAAGGGGCCTGGCTCCCCCAGCCTCCTCAGGAGACACACTTCACACAGCCTGCCAGTATGCTTTCTCCTTAAATCTATCTTTGTTTTTTATTACTGCATCGCTGGCTTTCATTTAAGCTCTTCTCATATCATCCTGATGCTCCTCATGCCCTCCCCTTTGGGCAGGTTTCCCTGGCTCAGCAGTGCTGCTCGGTGCCCAGCCTAATCGAACACGTGGCCCACTGAGACCAGTGTAAATATTTCCCTTGACTTCAGTGGACTTTGGGCAAGCCTGCAATAACCCACCCTATTGGACAAAGAGGGGCCTCAGCAGCCCATCTGCAGTCAGTGATGGCACTCACATTGCCTGAAGTATACCCCAAAAGGATGGCCTTCCCTTCTCCTTGTGGCACCCCTTCACAGTGAGTTCTTCTGCCCTGCTGTAGTCACATAGGAGGTGCAGACCCAGCCAGCCCAATGAGATGCAGGCGTCTGTAAGCCTGTGGTTTGTCCTGTGAGGAGGGGTGCTGGGTGACTCCATGTTGCTGAAGGAAGGCCTGGGAGATGGGGGGTGGGAGCTGTCTTCCCTCTGAAAATGCACATCCGCGTTAGCTGTGTCATATCACTGATTCTAAATACATCAACCATGTTTCTTAGTGGATGTAGTGTGTGCGTCTGCACAGTGCCGTCACAGCAGCCTCAGCTCTAACCTATAAATAAAATTAATGCTGGTACCGTTATTTATATTAAACAAGTGATGAGCCATTGTTTCGCTGTGAGATGTTCAGAGTATTTGGCAGCCCAGGAGCTTGAACAGCATCAGTTTTAAATTTCAAAATCAAACTGCCACCTTGTGGCATGCTGGCGAGAAATCTGCAGGAAATCGTGTACAGCGGAAATAGAGATACATCATAAAAATTGGTCTCTTAGCCCCACCAATGGCTTGCCGTATTTACGTAGTCTTAAATGTAACTTTAATACACTTTGATGAAATAATATTATTTGTTTCTTCCATTAGAAAGTTCATCTGGTCTTTTGTTATTATTTGTCAGTCTAAATTACCAAACCAGTTACTTATTCTCATATGTAATTGTACTGAAATCACTAGTGGACTTATACAAATAGATATTCAAGGTTAGATTAAAATGCTTATAGGAGAGCCATAGATATAATGGCAATAGATATATATCATTGTTTCCTTTCTCTATTTTAAACTCATTTGTCTTGAGATTTTTATGAGAATCAGAGCATGGCCATACCAGATACTAAAGATGAGCAAATAGTAGTGCATCTGAGGTGCACTCCCTGTGCATCCTCGTGGGCCATGACAAATGAGAGCTGATTGTAATCAGCTTTCTCTTTCGTTGCGGGCCTAGCTCTCACAAATTACTTCACCTTGGTTATCAACCAAGAGCAAGCACAGTGGGCCAGCAGATGTGCAGCTTGTGCATCTCAGCCTTCAGGTGTCAGAGCTGCATGGAGATGCACTGCATGATCTTTTCTGCTGGCTGGAATGTGGCTGGAATGTGGCTGGAATGAATGTTCTCGTGACATCTAATGCTGCTCATGGTAGGCAGATTAAAAACTAGTCCATTTCAAACCGAAAAGTGTAACTGAGGTCAACTATGTATCAGTGCTTTGTGCATCCAAGACTTCTCAGGAACATAGTGGTTTAAAAAATAAAATAGTGTGAGTAACAAGAAGTCCATAGGATCTGGGTTCACATTTGTCCCTCTGATCATGCCAGACAAGCATTAACACTTTTCTTAAAACATGGGGTGGAGTTATCTGCTGAGAAGAGCAAAGTAAGAGGGGGACAGGAGGGAGTGTAATCATACGGCAAGCGTGATGCTGACCCTTACTTAAGTAAGCCCAGAAAGACACAGACAAGTGGCATGCAGCCTATAGCACTGAGGCAAGACATTTTCCTTCCATTTTCTTTATTACAAGCCTGAGTGTAATACTTACAGAATACTAAATACAAAGTATTTTTTATATATAGACTCACAGATTTCTCAGTTCCTCATGAACTGCTGTCCTGTAATATCTCTGGTGAGCACTGGCTGTAGGAGAGAGCTAGTGAGCATCCCATGATCAGGGATGCTGCAGGTGCTCATGGAGCTGTCTGAAGACCCCAGCCCCTGGAACACCTATACAGAGGCTGCCCTGACTTAGAGCATTATCCAGATTTCATGTCTCCATCAGTCTGCTTGGAAGCCAAAGTCACAGGAAAAGTAGACACAAAGATTTCTTTTTCATGACTGTGTGCAGTCTGCCCAGCTGGGTTGTTTAAATCAAGTACGAAGATCATTCTGCTAGTTATGATCCCACCACATGGCCCAAGCAGATGCGTATGTGAGCCACTTCTACATGAGGCCTCGTAACAGCTCATGTTGGCTGAGTCATGGGTTTGCATCGACACAGACCGGTGGTGACACAGGGACAGGGCTGGCACAATTAGAAAATAAAGGGAGGAAGTGTTCAGTGGTTGCTGGGATTGTGAGACAGAGGGTGGAGTGGCTGGGGGATACAGAGTATTTAAATGTATATAGGGTGGGAGGACTAAACTGTCTATAGAGCTGTGCGGCCTCTTCAGCTTGCACAAGTTCATTTGCAGAAAGGCTCTGTGGTGTTTGATGGGGTGTTTGACCCCATCCCATCCTGCAATCATACACCTCTGCAGTATTTCTCCTTCTGGGGGCACTTTCACCTGCCACTGCTATGGTCTCTGAGCAAACTGAGGCACTCCTGCTGCTCAGGACATTATAGAGGGGACCGGGCTGGATCAACACAGCCATGCTCAAGGCTTTACATACTAGGGCAGCTGTGAGCCCTGCATACTGGGGGCTCTAGTAGAGGCCCGGTCTTATGGCCAGAGAAATGGAAGCAGGACCAACAGGACCAGTGCTGTCCTGAGAAAAGCAAGATGCTCCCACAGGAAGGGTGCCTTGGGAAGTGATTTTTTCTTTCTGAAATGCGTTAGAAAGCAGTGAGAGCATCACATCCTACTGCCATCAGTAAGTCACCAGTAGTAACTATGAAAGGAAATGTGTATTTCTCCTGCTGAGAAACAGCACCCAGGACTAATGTCATTTAATATAACATGGCAGGAGCAGAGGTTAACCATGTGGTTAATGAAGCTTAATGTGTATAAAACCTGTAGAGAAATTGTTTTTTCTGATGTTATTGCTAGTAAGTCTGTCCTCACTTTCATAAAAAGAGTGTGGTGATATCTAAGAGTGGTATTTTGATGCCTGAAATGCTCTTCATATAAATAGAACAAGCAGATCAGCATGACCAAGTGATAAAATTACCTTCTGGTCTTCAGGAACTTCAGCATGTAACCGCACTATAGGGACCTCAGTGTACCCCTCTTCACAGCACAAACAGATACGTTTGGAAATGGAGGTGGAGGAGGCGTATGAAAAAGGAGAGAATACTCAGGGGAAAATGACTCGAGCTGAAGCTGCAAAATTAGTGAAAAAGAACTTTCTGGAAGCCCTGAAGTCCAATGACTATGAAACACTGGAAGAGCTCTTGAACCAAAAGAAAATAGATGTGGACACGGTGTTTGAAGTGGAAGATGAGAATCTGATTCTGGCATCCTACAAACAAGGTAAATGTGACAGCATTGACAGGACAGGAAGTAGGTGGGCTTGTGGAGTTTTCCAGAAACTGTGGCCTTGTGTCCCTTCTAAAGCTGCAGCATGATGTGGCTCACAGGGAGCGGTATCAGGAGGCTCATGTGGCCACACCACTGCCGGAGGAGAGCTTAGCTGTGCTGCCGGCCTTGGCGGAGGGCAGGCCAGAGAGCAGCACCAGGCTCTGCACCTCCCAGAGCCCTGCAAAGAGGAGACCTTTGCTATTTCCTCGCAGAGGATTTGAGTGCAAAGCCCAGCACAGGCCCATGAAGTGAAGTATACAAATTTCTTGCATGTTCTCCATCACATTAACAGAACATTTAGAAACACAAAATATTTAATCTCTTCCTTTTTCAATTTTCAATAGTGCAAGGAATTCTGCTTAGCTTAGGGGATCTAAAGAAATCCTGTGGGCTTGAATGTTGCTGCTGGGGAGAAGCTGTATTTTTCAAGCTCACAGAAAGCAAAGATGTGCTAGTTCATCAAACCAGAGGAGTCATCTGGAGAAACAACATAACCAGGCAAGACTTCCCACCAGGTTTGGAATTTACCAAGTCCAAACCAGCTGTCAGATACAGAATTTCCGGAAACTTATAATTTAAAACAATGAAACAAATCTGCTTTCTGCTAAAATCAACGTACTTTGTTACCTACTTGATGAAAACACTCCTCATGGGTATCTGGAAGACAGTAATGACCAGCTTTTGCCAGAAGCTAAATGTGCATGGAGATGAATACCAGTCTTGGCAGCACGGCAAATATCCTTTTTTTTTTCTGTGACATAACAGAGGGACAACATCCCTCCTCTTCTCTTTTCCTGTGTTTACCTGATATTTAATGATCAGTCTCTGCTCTTTTGATCACATAAGGGTGAGGATGATTCAGCCAGGAGTTCCCCTGGGGACAGCATCTGAACTAACCCACACAATGATGAATGTACCTTAAAATACATTTTCTTCTGTCCTCAGCTGGCTAAAATGCATTTTGGTTGTGGTTTGAAACTACAGAAGTAATGCTTGAATTTTTAATTGTGGATATTTCAGCAAGAAGTACTAACCTCTCTTTTGGACAAGTCTCTCCTTTTTTCAAATGGTAAGGGATAAATGTACCCCATGGCCTAAATCACAGCAGTGTATCTGCAGAAGGCGCTCCATCAGCTATCATGCAAATTTTGTTTTCTGGGAGGAGGATTTCCCTGAGGAGCGAATGCTGTTAAGCATTCAAACAGTTTGAGCTTTGCCACAGCCCCAAGATACAAAGGGGAAAGAAGCCACCAGTGGCAGAGGGGCTTTGCTATCTCTCTTACAAAAGGCCCCCCTTTTGGAGACTATGGCTTCTTTTCACCCCAACAAATAGGTGAGTTGAAAGACGCCCCCATATGGGCTGTTCCAGCTGCCTGCCCAGTGCCAGGTCTCATCCCTTTGGGATCAGGGATGTCTGTGGTTCTGGGCAGAGGACATAGGAGATGCTCCTTCAGGATGTCTGGTGTGGAGTGTGCACCACTCACTCACAACAGCACAAAGGAGATAAAGGGGGATCTCAGATAGGAAAACTAAGGCTGTGTGATGGGATAACTTAGCTTTTAAGGATCACTTTCCTACCATTACATATTGTACATACATACATCATTTATGGCTCACATATGTATATTTTTGGCCCCCCCAGGCTGAACTCAGTGTAGGATCAGGTTGGTTACAAGGAGAAAAGCAAAATGTGAATCTAGGTGGGGAAATGACTTAAGAAACTTGCTATGCTGTGTGCGTAGACTCTGGGATATAGCACACCTACTTTGCACCAAGCTTGGGGGCATATGATGAAAAAGTTTTTCTCTCTGCCAACAGCAGTTTGTTTCTGTCTACCTCTTTCCTCTCTCCATCTCTCTTCCTATCTAATATAGTGCACATGAAACTGTAGATGTATCTGTCTGAAATGAAAGTGGAAAATATGGAGCTCAAGACTCAAAAATTAAGGTCTGAATTAATTTGGCCTCATTACACATCTGTAGTACTCTCTTTACTTTAAATTATTATTTAAAGTACTTTAAATAATAACAATGTTTACCAGAAACTTGCCCGAGGAGATAAATTAAACCAACAACATTTTATAGGCACATACTAGCTAAAAAGCAGCTGCTATACTTCAAAAATGAATATAGAAAAGGATAAAAATGAAGTTTTAGTCTTCTCCTGACCTTCTGCAGTACTATCATAGTTTTCTTTTTTAAAGCAACTGATCATAGTAATCATTTCAAAGACTGTCTCTATGCAGTCATGGAACATGTAGAAGTATCTTGGGAACAAATATTAAAGTGTTCTTTGATCTTACACATGTTTCTAAGTGTACTTACACAGGTTTGTAAGAATACTGTGAAGTTTTCAGACAAAAATCTGAACATTTTGGAGCCAAATTTCATGCTGAACTGCCTCTGCTTCCATTTGGCTCTTTCACCTAAATCACACCAGCATCAGAACTCCTCACTCCATGCCCCTCATGGGCAATAGCTGGCAGAAGGGCAGGGACACTTTGCCACATTGCCACATTGTTGGAGATCATCTTCATGCAGTGCATCACTGGGAGTACAAATCCAGCTCCCTGAACATGTGCTCTTGCAGTGTCCCATGCAGAAACAGCAGGATGAGCTATTCATTGAGTCACAGCCCTAAGCAGATTCAACATTCTTATTCCAATACCACCTTTGTTCAGCTGTTGGCAGATTGAAGAGTCCGTTTCCAACATATTTTTTGGGTGATGGTATTTCAAATGCTCTGAGCTTTTTTTAAAGGTTATTATTCAGTCTACAGAGGTCACTAGAAAAACAAAAGCTGCCTTCAGTACATCTACATGGGAATTATCACTCCAAAAGGCAGACTATTCAGCACACACAGTGGAAGTACCTAATGAAAGTGAAGTTATGCTTGAGAGAACTTTGTGTGCACTGAACTCTAGCTGGTAAAATTACAGCAAATTAAACCAAAGCTCCGATCTTCCTCCTCAATTATTCTCAGTAGATGGATAATGCAAAGGAAAATCTTAGCCAAGGATGGTAACACTTCTCTGTTTTGTACAGGATACTGGCTGCCTAGTTACAAATTAAAAATATCCTGGGCAACTGGACTTCATCTGGCTGTCATGTATGGGCATCTGGAGAGTCTTTCAGTCCTGCTCAATCACAAAGCTACGATCAACTGCCGGCCCAATGGGAAAGCTGCAATCCACATAGCGTGTGAAACAGCAAATGTTGAGTGTCTCAAGATCCTCTGCAATCATGGGGCCAAGCTGAACTGCTTTTCAATGAGTGGGCAGGCGCCCTTGCACTTCTGTACAACACTAACCTCCATTCCTTGTGCCCAGCAGCTGATTTGGAGAGGTAAGGGAAAGTTCTGGATGGTTTCTGTGGTCTTTCCTAGGAAGCAAGTTTCCAAGTCCTTGTATATTTATCCTTCCCACCCACAGCTGACTTGCCTGTTCATCTCTGACTCCTTTTCCCCATCTCTTTGACCAGCTGAAGTTTCTTCTCTCCCTCCCTGTCCATGGCCACCAGCCCTTGCTCCAGGATTGGTTCCCATTCCAGCCCACTGCCTGATCAGTCCCCAGCAGCAGAGCTCCTCTGAACCAGGGAATTCTTTTTCTCTACTTTTTTTTTCTGTCTTTCTCATCTAAATTTACTACTGAAAGGCTCTCACATTAAAGTGCACCCCTAGCTTCTTCTTTCTTCCAAAAGAAATTTCCTTGTTCTCCATAAATTCTTTCACCCACTTGTGTTTTAAGACCTAGCCCTGACAAAAGAAGTGTAGTTTTTCATACTGTCTCTTAGTTTGCCAGCAGTCAAATTCTCACATCTCTGTAGGATATATGGGAAAACGGCTATTATATAAGATTTTGTTTTCCTGAAGCTAGATATGTTGTATCTCTGATTGGCTGTAGCAAATGAAGCTATGAATAGATGCAATTCACAGATAAATATATTGATGTCCCTTCTACTGTGTCCTTAACACAAGGAAGCTGACTCTGGGCTTTTAAAGACAGATATAAAGGGTATAGCAAAGTCAGGCAGCTCCGAGTCCTGAGTTACAAATAGACAGATTCCCTTATTTGTCACACTGTGACACAACAAACACAAATACCTTTAGCTTTTTGCTACATATGTTGTTATTGAAAGCTTGTCTTGAGATGCAGAGACCAAGTATGATTTGTGGGCAAGGGGATTTGAAACCACAAATGAATAACCACATTGCATTACTTCTGCTGAGAATATATATATTATTTTGTTTGTTAGAAAGGAAAATAAATGCTGCCAGTTATATCCTGCCCAAAGCAAAAAGGCCTGACAGCAGGAGCTGCTTTTGCTACCATGGAAAAGCTTAAAAGTCGAATGTACTGTTACAAAATGCAGCAAATGAAAGGATGTGTTCTACAGGCTTTCTCCACCCACCTATCAGCAAGCAAATAACAGTGCTTTGCAAGCCACCCTCTTTTCCTAAGCGCTCTGTAAACTTGAATTTCTATGTGAGCTAAAAGCAGGCAAACAAAAATGGGCACAGTCTGGAGCAAATCGTGGCAGGTGTGTGCATGCAGCACCACCCAAAAGCTGTCAGCAGGTGTTTGCTGATGCCCTGAGCTGAGGTTTCCAGAGGTATCTCCCATCCCACCGTCTGCACGCGGTGGTATCACACCAGGTCAGTTCAGGCAAAGGCAGTTCAGCCCTTTCTGGCTTGGGCAACCAGCCAGCCAGGCAGAGCTCTTCCCAGATTTGTTTACCACCTCCGAGCTTATGTTGCTGATACACTCACGGACATGTAACGTGAGTAACACCCAGCTGGGTTTAAAGGGATTAGCACGCAGCCCAGCAGTAATTTCTGACTCCTCTGTCTCCCTCTCAGTCATTACTCCTCAGTCTTAGTGTAGTTTGGCCATGTAAGGGCTGCTTGGCTGGAGAGGAGCGGCCACACAGCTTGCTTTTGCTCTTGCATGAGCGCTTCATCAACTGCTCGCCAAAGCTCAGGGTTCGAGGAGCAGCTCTCGGCCACCCAGCTGCCAGCACTGACTTCCACACCTTCCACCACTGGAACAACCCTCTGCCCTCCCCAGCCTGCTGGCTCTGCTGTACCCTGATACGTAGCAGTATGTATACACACAATGTGTACACTACAAATATATGTTTCATACTGCAGTTTTTCTTTGCTCCAGGGAATGGGGTCTTGCCAACCTTTCCTCTGTTCTAATAAGCAGTGTTCAGTATTCTTTCCCTCAGTAATTTGCATTCCTTTAGAGCAAATTGCTGATAGCTGGAAGGGACGAGGGAACGTCCTGCCGAGCGGGCGGGAGCCCAGAGGCCTGCGCTGCTTCGGCGGAAACCTCGCCAACTGCAGCTCGAGGCCCAGGCCTGTTCGTCCGTCTGTCCTGCGGCAGCTCTCGTGTTGAGCAGCAGATGGCGATGTTGCTTCAGCAACAGGGGTATAAATTCGGTGCAAGCAGACTTGTTACACTGTGGAGTCGAAGAATCATTAAGGCTGGAAAAGACCACTAAGATCATCTAGTCCAACCCCAACCCACCCCACCATGCCCACTGACCGTGGCCCTCAGTGCCACATTCACACACTTCTTGATCACCTCAAGGGACAGTGTCTTCACAACCTCCCTGGGCAACCTGTGCCAATGTACCATCACTCTTCCACAAAAATCTTTTCTAATATCCAACCTGAGCCTTGTTAGCAGCTCAGAAACAGGACTAGACCCTCAGATAGGGAATCCCTCCCTGCCTTCCTCCCTTCCTTCCTTTTTCAAATATCATTTATGGAGTAGGAGTAGTGATCTCATTTTCCCCCTGGTTCTTTATAGCAGAAAGCACTTTAGAAATAGATTTGAACCTGAATGCTGCTCCAAAACTATGTTTAGGTAAGGTGTTCTATCAGCTCAGGGTCAATCTATGACACTGGGAAAGGGATCCAAGAATCTGAAGTTTTTAAGGGTTTCCCAGAGGCCTAAGAAATGCAGAATCCACATCTCTTACTATTTTCATTACTACAAGCATCTTTCAAGATAAATGTCCATCCGCACCATCTCCTTGGGTAGCACAGCTCTAGCACAGAGGTGTCTGAACCAGGATTTTGTTGCCTTGACTGTTTCCCATAATCTTTCCTTGTCAGGAGCCAACGTGAACATAAAAACCAACAACCAAGATGAGGAGACCCCTCTGCACACTGTTGCGCGTTTGGGTATCCCCGAGCTCGTGGCTTTCTATGTGGAACAAGGGGCGCAGGTCGATGCTCTCAATGCCCACATGGAGACCCCCCTGGCTTGTGCAGTCTACTGGGCCCTTCACTACAAGGACCAGACATACAGCCCCGACCACCACCTCATCTGCCGGATGCTCTTAGACTACAAAGCTGAAGTGAACACTCGTGATGAGGACTTCAAATCTCCACTCCACAAAGCTGCCTGGAACTGTGATCATGTACTGCTTCACATGCTGCTGGAAGCAGGAGCAGAAGCCAACATCATGGATGTCAATGGCTGTGCACCCCTACAGTATATCATAAAAGTGACATCTGTGAGGCCAGCTGCCCAGCCTGATGTCTGCTACCAGCTGCTACTGAATCATGGAGCAGCCAGGATATATCCCCTGCAGTTTCACAAGGTTAAAGATGGTTTTGTACAGAGCAAAGAGATGGAGAGAGAGGATGACTTGAACAGGAGAGAGATGAGAGAGCCAAACCTCAGAGTCTGATAATATTGGGATTTGCAGGAGTCCTATGAACTATAGTCCCAGAATTCCCAAAATCTTGTGAGATGACCTGTTGTAAGACTGGTATCATTGTTAATGACAGAAACTTGATGCAGATCCAATTTTCATTCCCAATCAGTCCGAAAATACAAAGTCTAAATGTTGGCTCAATTTTTCAGAACTGATTGACGTTACCATTTCAGAAAATCGACATGCTTTCATCAAACCTTGCTCCAAATATACTTAACTGGGTTGTAGGAAATGTATATTTTGTTGCCTCTATCAAAGACTGGAAAAAAGATAAGACAGTTCATTTTGTCCATTCTGACCTTTAAAAATACAAATCCATTCAAACTGAGATGGATCTCAGTGATGTTTTGGCTTATTCCTGGGAATGAGAAAAATTAAGGGGAATTTCCAAATCTGAGCTCATAGCTGATAGGAAAAGAAACAATAATTGCAGGATCCCTCCCAAAGAATTTCTAAAGGTCTTCAATACCCAAAGCACTGTAATTTCTTACATGAAGCAACAAAGTAAGCTTGCTGTGGTCAGGACTCATTCTCTCATCTCTGCCCTGAGCATAACTGTGCTTCTCCTCCATTGTATGCACAACATTTCAACAAGCCAAGCAATCAGAAATCTTTGAAAAACTGCCAAAACTTTGGCTGTACCCTCCTGAGCCTAGACTGAGATGCCCTGGTTCTGTAGCAAAATTTTTCTACAGTCTGCTTGAGAGCCAGACTTGGGGTCTCCATTTCCTGCCTCCATCTTTCCCCTATTGCATGGAGTGGGGCACAGATCCAATCTATAATTTGCTATCTGTACAATATGCAGCATGATGTTTAACCCAGGGGGATGCTCTACAGCTTTGTTTGTGAAAGTCTGCCTATGGTGTATGTCAAAATTGTACATAGTATGGTGTGAATGCAAAGCATTACTCCGTGAATGTGAGTGAGAACAAAGCAGTGAAGATGGGATTGTCTTTTCCAGCACCAACTGCATCCTATCCTATGTTTTAAATGTGTACATTTTAGTGTGTCCTTATGCTCTTCTCGCCAAGCAGACAGGCTGGCCCCAGGTTCTTGGTGGTACTTATGATCCCTGTACATCCTGCCTACAGGTGCTGCAAGCCTGTCATTCCTACCCCAGGGCTGTGGAGGTGGTTGTCAACACCTATGAACACATCAAATCAACATCAAAGTGGAAAGCGGCCATACCTGATGATGTCTTTGAGGTAAGCTCTTACTGGGTTGCAAAGGAGTAAAATCCAAGCTTGATATTTATTATCCTTATCTGGCCACAGGAAAATGAGTATGCTTTTGAAGGTGAGTAACATACCAGGGCAGCTCTATGGGCTTTTCCCTCCTGGTTAGATCTGTGTGTTGGGAGGTGGAGAGAAGCTCAGTGCCCTGAACCACTCATTTTGTTTTGCGTTTTACAGCGGCACCAGGATTTCTACGACTCCTTATTCAATGTGTGCAGCAATTCACCACGGTCCCTCATGCACTTATGCAGATGTGCTATTCGGATGACACTGTCAGAACGATGCCACCGAGGCGTCCCTTTGCTCTCCATCCCACTGTCCATGAAGAAGTACTTGCTGCTGGAACCAGAAGGAATAATCTACTGAGCCAGTGCCCTGCTGCTGCCTGCATCTTCATGGAGTTGCAGGCCCTGTGCTCACACAAACCTTCACTTCTGTGTGGCCTGAGGGCTGGCTGGCATTCACTGGCCCTCCTCAGAGCCTCCTTGGAGAAGCAGAGTTGGAAAGGCACAACCAAATGAACACATCCCTCAATGCTTTGTTGAGCCTAGCATAAACAACCCAAGCAATGATGCTTCCATTTCTATCAGTATTTATTCCACTGTGTGATATGGTTAGATTCAATCTGAGCAGCCCTTTGTACTGTTTCACAGCAGTTTTCTTTAGCTGTCATTTTAGGAGTAAGAGGATACTGTCAAAAAGTAGTGTGTTCATTAGTCATTGGAATGCTTTCCCAGAAAGAAATGGGCAAACTGATTTGTATCATGACCACAGTCAGGATTGCAGTAGTTTCCTATGGATCAGTACTGAATTTGGGATTAATATGTTGTTCACTACAGCTGTCTGTACCTTAAAGTTTTGTCATAATACTATTCTTTTTAATTGCAGTATTTTTTTCCATTATCCATCCTAGTATAGGAACGGGACTGAAATCTGCAGCACTGACAATTCTGTGTGTTCTTGTTCATGCCTTGCTTTGGTAGCTTTTAGAAGATGCTGTCTCTGTTTCCACTCTCATCGTGACCTGCATTAAATTCACAGCCTGGTGTGGAAAAGGCAGATGCCCTGGACTTACCTGTGTCAGCTCACTCACATACACACATTCTTCAGGATGGTTGTGGGTGGGATCTGTGAAGAATACGAGAATTTCTGTCCATTGGTTACAAAAGGATACTAACCTATTAATGTGGACTAGATAGCTCATTTTTGAGCAGCTAAGTACAGGTGAAAAGAATTCCACCTTAACTGAAAGGTGTTTTCACATTCAGGAAACTGGGCTGAGCTGTTTCAGACTTGTCAGCTGCTTGGTGCCTTTGAACGTGCTGATGCTGTTTCCCACAAAACAGTTTGTCCTGGCAGAGCCATTGTCTCCAGTGCAGGGGAAGAAATGCATGGTGCACTGTAGGTATCCTGCAGCAACAGCAATGTATAATTTGACCTATTGATAAAAGCCATTTTTACTCCCTTTTTTTTTAGTTTTATGCAGTCCATTTGCACTGTTCTTCATTTAGACTCCGATAACTCTCGGCTCTGATAGAAGGGAGGTGAGCTGGGCCCATCATCAGAAGCCAGCAGCCCCTGACTTCTCACTGCATCTTTGGCTGATGCAGTGGTTCCTTACTATCATTATTAACTCTCTGCAAGAGATCCCATATCTTGCTGGGCTTTTCCCACCTGTACAGGAGCAGCCAAGCTGTTCAGTGTCTCTGTGCTTTGCAAGGTATCAAGAACAGCACCCAAAGAGATGCACAGAATATTTAGTATTATAAATCACTTTGCTGACAGAAAGCACAGCGATAAGAGCTCTTACTATTAGTAACAGGCCTAACAAGTGTTACATCTATATCAAAGGCAGTCCCACAGTCACTGGAGAGTCATAGGACCGCACAGGTTGGAAAAGACCTTCAAGATCATCAAGTCCAGCCACCAACCTGACCTGCTGAGTGCCATCACCACACCGTGTCCCTCTGCCAATCAAGCCCTGTACTTTACTAAAATGATGAAAGGTTTCTAAAGTGAATTTTGAGGGACTGGGAAAGCCTACATAATATAAAGCCACTGCTTTTCTAAGCAATGCATCTGTGTAAGTCAGGAATAGGGAAAAGGACTTGCCAGCTGGACAAGGCAAGAAAATATTTGTTTCTTTCTGAACAGTCTGACAGCAGGACTAGCTGCACCCTCCAGAAAAGGCAGATGGAGGTGCCTGGTTTTACTTTGCAGGCATACTCATGCTGGTGGCTTCAGGATGTGATATTCTGCATCTGGAAGAGGGAGGTTTAAGGCAGAACAATAGCACTGTTTTTGACCTGTCGTAGTGAGGACTCTCTTGCTGAGAGAGAAGAAAAAAGACTGTCACCACTGTTCCTAAATTCCCCCTGATCCTCCCTCTTCACATTGAACAAGCTTAATTTTCATTCTGCAGGCACCCAGCCTCACTTCCAAGCTTTGTACCCAAGCAGGTGCCAGATTACAGCCATTGTGGGATGTGACAGAGAGCACAGTGGGATCAGGCTGATTATAGTCATAGGAATTTGCAAGCTGTTAAAACACTGGAGAACATCCCCACTGCAGAAAGAAAAAGACTAATTGATGCACTTTAATTGGTTTTGTTGTTTGAGTTAGAAGAACAACAGTAAGCAAACCTTATTATTTGTTACCTTTTAACATTTCTTTCTTTTTAAATCTCACTGCAGTGACAGTAAGACTAAATACATCCAGTTTCTGTGCACTAGATGGAGCTGCCCAAGTGAGGCATGGGGGCACCTGATATTTGCTAAATTTACTGGGTGCACAGTCTTATTACTCTTAGTGCAGATTCATTGGAGATTCATGCTGTTATATAACTTCTGATCATGCCTGTATGTTTCCAAAGCTGCAACAAATTGGATGGCTGCAAATGGAAATAGAGAGAGACCAGGCTGCAACCCCTATGCTGTAAGTTTGAACCTAATCATGAGCTAAAATAACAGAAAATTAGTTTTAGCATTGCTTGGTGTTGCCTTGCCTTGCCTTCCTTTCCCTTCTCTTCATTATTTATTTGTGCTATTTGTCTTCTCAGTAAAAATGTAATCATGTCTGAGAAATTTTCACTGCATTTCACAGCCTGTAAGAATATTTAAAGCACACAGGAGCACAAACAATGAACTGTTGTTCCCACTGGCAGCCCTTTCCCGCAGCTCCATTAGTGACTTGTCAATAAACAACCTGGTGATTTTTAGAAGGTGCATAAGAAGAGACGTTCTTAAGCCAAGTACTTTGTTATTCCATCTATGAACATAGACGTAGAGACACTCCACATGTTTTTGTGGGCCAGTGCAGAGCCATAATCCAGTTTTTCACAGACATTCACTTTGTATACTGCTCTTATAATAATTTGAAACCTTCTCTATTTGATGTCTGACTTGTTCCAGCTTGACTCAAAACTCCACAGATTTATCCATGGAGAAAGCATGTAGGTGAAACCAAAATCAATCTAAAAGTGTTCAGGACTGTGTTTTCATTCAAAATCTTAAACAACTATTCACGTTTTTCAGCCTTCAGAAACCAGGACAGTGAGCCTGAAACAGTGTGACTAGAGAAGCTCTACTGCACTGCTGCTGATCATGCCCATCTCATGCCAAGGAGAGGAGCCAGAGACTGCAAAGTGGCAACTCGGGAAATTGCAAGAGGAAGCAGCTCATCTTACTCAGTTCCTTCTCAGCATGTAGCAAGTGAGTCACCCTTGAGACAGGCTACTTTTCCAATGTTGCTCCTAGATGGTAGGGAAAGCTATTTTCTCTGTTGTCTCCCACTGTGTGCAGAGCTACCAAGACCTTGAGAGTTGCACAAGGCTTAAAAATGAGGCAAGTATGTTTTTCTCTGCAGAGGTGACTTTGTATACAACTGTCTGCATATAGGATGGTCCTAGAGCAGAATGTATTTCATTACTCCGTACTGATACTTTAAAGCAATACTCAACAGTCCTGCTTTAAATACTCAACACTCAACAGTACAAAATCCTCCTTCAAACACAGGCTACCTGATAAGAGTCTATTGCTTGATTGAATGGCAGCAATAGTCAGTCTCAGGTCTTTAGCACAACTGGTGCTAATTTCACATCCCTCACTCCTCTGATAGCATGCATTAAGTACTCTAGTGCACTGAGACAAACTTACATTATAAAGAAGAAAAGGTTCAAAGCCCAGATAGTAAATATAGGGCTCTGGGACCAGGATCTCAGTCTCTTTCTGTCCTCAGTGCTTGACAAGCCAGCAAGGGAAGGAGCCAAGCTGGCTGCAGCCCTTCCCATGCTCTTACATGGCCTTGGCACCAGGGCAGTGTGGAGGATGCTGCTGCTACCTGAATCATCTTGAAAAGTTTAGGACCAAAACTGCTGACTAGAAGAAAGCAGACTGTATGGTCTGTATGTGCACTGGCATGTGAGTTCATTCATAGAATCACCAAGGCTGGAAAAGACCTCCAAGATCATCTAGTCCAGCCATCTACAATATTCCCACATTAAAACGTGTCTCTTAGTACAACATCTAAAGGTTTCTTGAATACCTACAAGGAAAGTAACCTCACCACCTCCCTGGGTAGCCCATTCAAGCACCTGACCACTCTTTTGGAGAAGAAGCTTTTCCTAACATCCAACCTGAATCTCTCCTGGTGCAACTTGAGACCATTCCCTCTAGTTCTATAGCTAATAGCACAGGAGAACAGGCCAAAATCCACCTTACTACAACTTCCTTTCAAGTACTTGTAGAGTTCAGGCAGTTGACTCTTCATATCTAAAGAGACTTGGAGAGATATTCCAGTCAAATCTTTGCTCTAATTCAGAACAGAACTTTTCAACTCAAGTTAGGGTGTCAGGGCTGAAACCAATACTTTCTACAAGAATTTTGGCATTAGTGAAATTTTCTTTCTTCAAAATCACTTACCATCTTGAAAGATCACTTCTTTCCATGGGGCAATCTGTTACAGCCTATACTCCAGTTCTGACAGAATCAAATGCTGTGATTGTGAGTTTCTTTATATCTCCCAACCAGAGCAAGACTGACAACTATTTCTATAAAATGTCAGAAACACAATTATTAGAGGTAGGGGGAAGATTCTGGTCTGCCATGAAAGGCAGCAGCTTTACTTTTAGCTGAAAGTACTGCTGGGCCAATTAAAACGATCAGAGACTCTGCTCCTTCATATTATAGGAATGCCCTTTCAAAATGCACTATGACTTTTGGCAGTACATTTTGCCCGCGGGACAAATGCCTGTAAATTAAATATACAAGAGTTCAGTTTTCGAGATTGGAAGGAAGATTGAAATAGTCTGGGGTGGCCTGTGCTCTTATATACCTTTATTATACTTGGAAAAGCCAAGGAGGCATGCTAGCTTTTCAGCATGCTCCAAGCTTTGCAGGGCTCTTGATGGGCTGCTGCTGCTTTTCTGAAATGCTGCAAGATACAGATGGGTCAGACACAGCAATATTTCCATTTACTTTCAGGATATGGAAGTAGCATTTCCCTGTGCTCCCTAGGGTTTGCACTTCTACTAAATGACAGTGCAGAACATGCTATTAGCAGAGATGCCAAAGCCTAGCTAGTGCCTGACACCTTAACCTCCCTAAGGATTATATTAAAGTAGTGGAAAGATCTACCACGGTCTTTATTTGGGAACGGCAGGAACTTCTGCTACAGCAGATGAGTGAGTGGGTCAGAAAAGATTGCTATATACAGCAACTGTCAGATGAAATTTGTTGGCTGCTCCAAATTTTTTTTCCTGACCATTTCTCCAAATGCACCTTAAGCTTCATAGCACATAAAGTGGAAAGGTGACTAAGACTACTATGCATTCCAATGACCTGTTTGATTTTAATATACAGTTAACATTTCCTTAGCCCTTTGCCTTGCACTGGCACCCCATGAAACACTGCTAAATTACAATTAAGGCATTTAAAACAAGAACAGAGAGGCACAGGATGATTTTTACACCACTGGTGAACTGCTGTGTTCTTTCCAATGAGGGCTAGCTAGGGATGCTGCTACCAGCCTTTTGCTTGGTACCAGAATACATCTGCACTTCAGCCTTTTATCAGTGCAATTGATATGGTTCCTAGGCTGTTTACACTGCAATTAGCACTGGGTTAGATTATGTCAATAGTGACTGTCAACAGGGAGCTGCACTGGGTACAGCAATAAGCTTGCTGTCTATTTTTGGTAGATGGATGTTGAATGCAGACAAGTTTGATCAAGAAAAGAAATCTTCACCTGTTCCTGATAACCTCACAAAACCCTCCAGCTGGTGAGGGGCCAAGAACAGATAACTCTTAAGATCTGAGGAAAAACAAGCAGGAACAGAAGAGTAGCAAGCCTGCTTCAGAATAATGCCCCATAAAAGAGGAAAGAGAATAGTGGGACTTATAAATGCATGGACTCTGGCTCAAGCAGTGCAAAAACAGAGGTGCTGCAAAAGGGCAAGGCAGTACGTTGGCAGGCCACAGGCACGCAGCACATTGGAGATCCAGGCTGAGGAGACACTGCGATCAGTACAAAGCTGTTTTCTGACAGAAAGTAACAGAGGTATTTTAACATCCGTGCAGAGAAGAATCACCCAATAGGGCCAACTATAGAGAAGTCCATTGAATTACACCTACATACTAAAGCTGAGCCAACGCTTCTGTGAGTCGCTCCTGTTGTTTCCCAGTGTGCATGGCTCTCATGAACTCAAGGTCACGCTGTCTGCCTGGGTCAGCACTGAACAAATCTCTCACTGCCAGCAGCTCTGAGCTAGCCTTGCTGGAAATTCCAGCATGTCATTCAGGCCCATTTCTCCCATAGCCTTGCCTTTCCTTTATCATAAATCCAGAGAATTTCAGTGATAACTTTCTCTTTCACCTTTACAGTATTTTGGTAGCTTTTGCTTAGGGCAGCTTTTTTGCTACAGAGAAGAAAAAAATAATCTGAAATGAATTACACAGGCCCATGCACACACCAAGTCAGATTCTTCTCAACTGAAGGAATTTTGACCATCTGGAAAGAAGAACAATTAACTTTTATATTTACACCTGTTTGCTCATATATCAGGACACTGATTGTATAATTTGCAGCTGCTGTGTAGATGCAGTACAGTATGTGCTGCTGCATTTTCCCAGTCTTAAAGTTCCCTAATGCAATCAGGTATGCTGGGATCTGTGGGTTGTGTGACATTCCAGAATAAAACGGAGAGCCAGTTGCTTTACTATTTGGGTTGGATTGGCATTGAAATTATTTGGAGGGTTTAACATAATAGCATTTAGGTGTTCCCAGTCCTGTTGATAAGGCAGTGTATGGGAACTGCTGAGTCACGGCCTGAACCTCTGATTGACCACCTGAGGCGAGCCATGAGTCAGCCCGAGGAGCACAGGTGAAGGCAATTCTCCTGTGCTGCCGGAAGGGGTGGAGCCTGGCTCCTCCTAGACCTATTTAAGAGCTGGCTACCAGAGGGGAAGGATCTTGTCTGGAGATTCTGCCTTCTGGTGTTTTGTGATGAGCCCAACTGAGGGTAAGCCTTCCATTTATTCTCTTCTGTTATCATAATCTACTTCGCCTAACTCTCTTGTTTATTTTGTGATTGTAACATCTTAATGTCTATTGATTATACAGGCAATATTTACAAATTATTTCAATGTTTTTCTGAGTGTGTGCTCCAGCACTCGGGGGCTGAATTTTCTGGAGGATGCAAATGGGAGGGAGAGAGCTGTGTACTGTCACCTTGCTGTGTGTGTTAGCTGTTGCGCATTTGGGTGTGACTTTCGGTATTCACTGCTTTCAAACTGTGTTCCCTGCAGCATCATGCAGTCACCTGAAGCTCATATTTTTTAAAACAAGTTTAGCAGTAATTTTTTTTCCTCTGTGAAGAAAATGGATTGACCTAGCCACTCTGTGAATGTCAAAAGCCCTGACACAGGGTGGCTCATGAACCCTAGATCTTCTCTGTATCTGTTCCCTCCTCTAGCAAGGGTGGAGGGAAGCCTGCTGGACTATGGGGCCTCTCAATCTCTTTGGCTCTGCAGGCCATGGGGCCTTGTTTACCCAGCTTCCTGAAACTAAGTCTGTCCAGCTAAATGTTCCTTACTGCTTGGGTGCACAGACAGATTGTGGGGGACAGACAGCTTTCTCTCTTCTTCCCTTTCCAGTTGGTTGAAGCTCCACCAACACCTGACCATCACCATCCATGCATCTTTCCATGCTGTAGGCCTTAGCCCAGCCTGGCCCAGGCTGTCATGGGGTTGCACATTCTGTGTCACCTCTAACATCCTTGTCTTTCCCATATCCTCATAAGCTTTGGAGATGGCTGGGGGCACATCACCTGGCCATGCTGCTGGGTTTGCAGTTAGCCAGCATCAGGTCCTGCCTGGTGGCTGGCACCCACTTGAGCAGCTCTTTCCAACTTGGGGCAGGGAGAGAGGCAGTTCCTGCTATTTTTGGGGTGAGCTGGGTGTACTGGTTACAGTGGGGCAAGTGGCTCCACGCTGTCAAGATCAAACTGCCAGCAGCACCTGTGCTTGCCTTGAGCGTGGGCCTGGACTTTGACGCTGCTCCTTTGAGCAGCCTTGAGAGGAAGAGATGGAGGGCGGTGGTGTGATCAGCCCAGTGGCCTCTTGCTGACTTGACACAAACATGTTTTCAAGTCCTCACTGTGGCTGGCAGGGTACATGCTGTCCTGTCATTTTGCTGCTTCTCTCTCTGGAGAATGTGAGAGCAGTGCCAAGAGAGGCCGCTGCTGCCTCCTGCGGCCCCTATGCACACAGTGTTTTTGTTGGGGGGGAAAAAAAAGGATGGAAAGCTGAATAAAGCAGAACAAAGGAGCCAGCAGCTAACAGCTGAACAGCAGCCACGAGTTTCCTGAAGGTTGTTTTTAAGGTTTATAATCTTTCTCTCCTTGCTTGCAGCAGTGCTTTGTGTCATTTTATCTAGCACCAGCCACAAACTTGCCCTCTCCTTCAATCCACCCATTTGCTTCCAAGCATCTGGAGCTACACTGACTACAGGAGGCATGCTTAGCTTTTTTTAGGCTCCCAGCCCTGAACAGCTGGAATCATCTTCTAACCTTATTGAAGCAGGTCCTCACATTGTTCATGTTTTGGACACTCTTAATCCTTTATTCTAAAAAAGTCTCAGCTGTATGAGATGAGCACCAGCTGTGGCTGGCCACTGCCATGTGCTGTGCCCTGTCCTTCTGAGTCCAGGTGCAGACAAAGCCCTTCTATCCCAGCAGAGCTCGTGGTGGCATGAACACAAAGACAAGCTCCTTGTTCTGCTGGACAGGGATGCTTTTGCCTCTCAGGGCGAGCAGCAGCTCTGCACCTAAGCTTCCCATTTTGTACAGTCCATAGGGAGATGACGCCGTAAGACCGGACTCTTTCCTGAGGTTATGCTCTAGAGGACTTAGAAGTGAGTATGCTTCTTATCTTCTAGAGACCTTCAGGAACACCTATGTCTCCCTGCTGATTAGCAACTTGAGCTGTTTTGACTCTGTTCTTGATCTGCTGATGTCAACTGGAAACTTGCCATTGATTTCAGTGGCCATAGGGTGAGTGAAAATTAATTGCCACTACTGTTGTTCAACATTTACATTGGTTAGTGTGCTGATCACATTGTTACACTTTGTACTGACTGAAAATGAGAAAAAGGTTTAGTGTACGTTAGAATCATGTTACAAAGAACAGAGCTCATTATGGAAATCAAATCAGCAGAAGTTCCCAAACCAGATTAGAGGCAGAGTATTGATATTTTACCTATATTCTTACAAGTGAGAACAACTGAATAACTACTGCTGGAAAGTATTATCTTCTTAAAAAAGAAGTTTTATAAGTGAAAACAATACAACATACACAAATATACTTTGTTTATGCTAGAAATGTCTTAAGGAAAAAGAAAAAAAATTGCTGCATTAGCATAATTCAAAGAAACAGTAAAGCAAAATCAACAGCTCTGCCTGAATCTCCTGTCCTCATGAAATGAACTGACTGTCCCCTGACAGTTCATGCTGCTGAAGACAGAACTCTCATTTCCTGTAGCAGTGGATATGTTCATTCCTGGAAGGAAATAGGAGGATCTGTGGTTCTTCTCTGATCTGTTTGACTGCAGTGGTGTAGATTTAAAGTCAGGGCACATCCTCTCCCTTAGCATCAATACTACCAGGTGGAGAATATAATTCCATTGCAGAGCAAAGGAGAAGGCAACAAGAGGTCTTCAGAGAAGGATAAAAACATCTCTTTCAGTCAGCTCTGAATGCTAATCTCTGTAATATAATTTCTGCGGTCTGCCTGCAGCAGTTGGTGGTGATCCAGTGAATAGCTTTGCCATTTCTCCAGCAGCTTTAACGTGGGTGGCCACAAGAGATAAGTGCACAGGGTGCAGGCTGGCACCCAAGCAGCAGTGGGGAGCACAGGGGAAGAGGAAGGCAGGACCCCCAGGGCCCTGCAGGTGGAGTGATTTGGACCAGTGGTTGTTTCTGGGCAGCTCCACAAATGATACAAATTATGAGAACTTGAGTCTCCCCAGTCAGATTTTCAGACTGAAGCTTTCCTCATTGTGTACTTACGTAAAACCTGAAGTGAAGCTGATTAGAAACAAGGGAGAGCTGTCAAGTGAGTTCAGACGGTTTCATGTCAGCTCCTAACAAAGCACAAACGTCAACAAAAAAACACTAAGTTTTATGCCTGAGCAAACAGCTTCCTATGGTCTGTGAAGCAATGACACGTACCCATTAATATCCAGAGAGGCATAAACTACCTGAACGACCCCATCACAAAGGCTGAATTCCTCCAATAACACCCTCTGCAAGCAGGGGAGTGGCTGCAGGCCACCAATACGCTTTGCAGTGCATGTTATGGACTGAAAGGTGTGCTACCCCAACGGAGGGAAGGGCAAGGAACCCTGCCAAGTATTCTGCCCACGTACCAGATAGTTTGTTAAAAATCAACCAGAAGTGTCATGGATTGCAGTGCTTCTAGAAAACAGGGGACCACAGGCACAAGAATGAACACTCAGAAAGTGCATTCAGTGCGTCTAGTTTCTTGAAAGTCTTAATTATCAGCATAAATTACAGCTAACTCCTAATTTTCTGTGAAGTCATGACAGTTATCAAGTAATTGGGTGTCCCAGGCAGAGGCAGCATGGCTCCAGCAGGCTGCAGAATCTTGGGCAGAGCTCTCAGGTGCTCACATTGCAAAAGCCTTACTGCCTGCTGCTGTTTGTGAGGCACTGCAGCCAGACAAACCCCCAGCTGACACAGCTCTGCAGTGCTCCTGCTGGCATCTGCTGCAGAATAAATATTGTCTGGGATTTTCCATCATCCAGCAATGACAGTGGTGACGCTGTTTAGAACTCTGTGTATTTGCAGCCTCCCACAGCCATCCAGAATTAGCAGGGCAGTTTGACTCATTTACCTAAACAGATACATTCGCTGATACTTAAGAAAGCCAAGAGCATCCATACAAGGTATTTGCATGGGCCTGGCAGAGTTGACAAAGGATCTGGGACAGACTTCTCTTCTTCTAGAGCAACAGATGGGAGACAAGTGGATTGCACCAAATCTTGCATGGCACTGGTCTCTATTTTCAGGCAAATAAATGGGCTGGGAGTTAGCTCACAGCTGAAGCCATCTGAGAATAGGTGCCTGCGTATGCCCTGGGCACCAAGGATCCCATCACAGTTAATTGAGTTGTCTGAAGATGAGAGAATTATTCAGCTGGCTAATAGGTGTCTGCTCCAGGATAAGCTTTCTGAGGTCCTCGGGAAATATCAGCTCTGGTCACAGAATGGGAGCTTAGTTAGTCAGCTCCCACATATGTACATGCATACTTATGTAGGGCTGTGATAACACACTGTACTTGGTGTGCTTCTTCTGCCAAAGCTCTTGACTTTCAGGTCCTGTCAACTAAGGTAATACAGTACAGAAGGCTCAACTTGTAAACAAAAGGGGCTCAGAGCATCTCCTACATGAAGAAAGGCTGAGAGATCCAGGACAGTTCAACTTGGATGAGAGAAGACTGAGGGGTTGATCTCATCATTGTTTGTTAAGTATGTAAAGTGCAGGAGTCAAGTAGATGGGGCCAGACTTTTTTCAGTGGTGCCCAGCAACAGAACAAGGGACAATGGACAAAATCCTGAAAGACAGAAAGTTACTACAATCAAGAGGAAGAACTTTTCTACTGTTCAGAGTGACAGGGCACTGGCACAGGCTGCCCAGATGTTGTGGAGTCTCTTTCTCCAGAGATATTCAAGCTGTCTGGACACTTCCCTGCATAACTTACAAAGGGAACTTATGCAGGGAACCTGCTTTAGCAGGGGGTTGGAATAGTTGATCCCTAGAGGTCCCTGCAATCCAAAACTGCAGTCCCTCTCAGCTCCATGAGGATGCACTGCAGCCTGCAATGGTGGTTACTCCTCTTGCTGTATTTCAGAGTCACACGTTTGTCTGGGTTTTCAATGACATGACTCCCACAGGGCAGTGGGAGGTTCATTATTTGGGATGCTACTTCTCACACATGAAGTAGAGGAGGGATGTGTAAACCTGTGCTAATTCTGCATGGGGCAATTCACTGCACCTTGATTAGTTGTTTATTCTTAAGGAATATAGAGAAGATGGGGTGAGGAGTAGCTTTGATAACTTATGCATATTTTTGTACTGGTATAAAAAAATGACATGAAGAAGCTTGAGAATATTCCAAAGACAGGACTGTGTTCCAGCCTTTTGTTGTGCCATCTGATGTTTGAGATGGCAAAAAAGAATTCAGACTCCCTGCAAGCATTTTCTGCCCTTCCTTCCCATAAGGTGAATGGAGAGATGTCCACCAGGATGCCCTGTTCTCTCTGTTGCATGAGAGGAGGGAGGAGCAGCATCTGGCCAGGCGCTACATGATGTCATTCTGTCCTGAACATGCGTGCTAGCACAGCCACACACAACACCACTTTTTTCCTGTAATACAGCATTGGGATACAGGAATTTGAGTTGTGTTGCCAACTTCTAGGAAGGGCAAAATCAGACATCAACGGAAAAGTCCCTTCCACTTTGCACTGCAATGACTCTCCAGTGCCTCCACCAATTAGCTGAGCCAAGAAATGACAAATGCCAGTCTCTACATTCTGTTTACCAAAAAGGACTTAATGGCAGAGAGTTATTGGGGTAATAACCTGATTACTCAGATCATCAGCACCACTACATGGAGACAAAGTTGTTTTTTGAGTCTGGTAGCTCTCCTTATCAAAGCTATCGAGGCCTATTTCATAATAAAGCTATGGAAGGGACATTACCACACACTGAGGGCAAAGTCTGGTGTATTTGAGAGCTTGGTGAAGTGATAGGAAAGAGATGATAATGAACAACACCTTATCAGGCAACAGAGAAATTAAATTGGAGGAGTGCCCAAGGCACTAGCAACAGAATCAGTGTTAAGCATTTTATCTAACAACCTGGAATAGAAAACACTGGATGTTTTGATGTTGTTTCTGTTGACTTCAGGAACCTTTGTGATGTCCAGAGCAAGGGTAAAAGGCTAGGAAGCGCAACATCTGCTTATCTTGTGTGAAACCAGAATGTAATTCAGCCATGACTAAACTTACTGATTTCATTGCACCTCTGACATGCTGAAAGCAAGCCAATCACAGTACCTCCAAGGCTTGCTGAGTCAGGAGTTGGGTGCATGGCCACTTGCATTCAACAAGCTTATGTGCAGGAAGGAAAAAACTTCCGACTACTGGAGCCTTCTGGACAACAGAACTGGGGGTAAAGCAAGTTGCCTGAGAACAGCATGAGGGAGATCATGCATTACCTGCTAGGGCCACATGCTTGCCAGGCTTGTTGCAGGCTGCCCACAGCTGCAGCTTGCCCAGCTCACAGCTGCACAGCACACACCCTAAGGGTTAGGCCATCTTACTGAAACTCAGGCAAAGGCTGTATATTGCTGGGAAAACACAGGTCAGTGAAAGGACCAGGACTGCATAGGACTGTATTATTGCAGCAGACTGCTTTGACCAATAGCCATAGTTCCATTTTAAAGCAGCCCTTAAAACCCAGTTGTCCTATTGTTCCCGAGCTATACAACGTATGTTTCATGCAAGGAAGGAGACAGTCACCTAGATTTCCAGTGGGAAGCCTTTACATAAGTGCAGTTTTTAGGAACCTTCATTTGGCAGTGAAATAGTTTGATTTTCCCACACAATTGCTGCACAGCAACAGTGTTGGGAATGGCAGACAAGAATCTTGTCACTTACCCATTTGGCTTCTGAAACCACTCATTTTGAGACTGTCACTGATTCATCTTATGCAAGTTGTTTGTTTCTTATTTTCTCCTCTATTAAGACTTCAAGATTACTTGCATACCTTATTCTGGAGCTAGGAGTCTGCAGAGGCAGGATGCATTTTTTGTAGGCAAGATGTTAGTAATTAAGACTGTAATAACTGATTACAAAAAGAAAATCACATCAGATGAGACAAGGAGTGGATCAGGAGTTAAAAATCAAATCCAAATAAATTGAAACAGATCAATATGATCACATTGAAAAGAATTCCTTAAGCAAGCAAATATGGTACACAATGACTTATGTGCCAGCAAACAAGAGGAAGTTTTCATGGTAACAAAATTGAAGCTTAAACAGCTGTTTTAACTGCAGATTTCTTTACAACCTTAAGCTACATTACATACAGCATGTCTGATGTCTTTTGAAACTTCACATTGGTCTACACTTGCAGTGTACTTAACAGAAATAAAGATAGTAGACAATCATTAGAAAGATTTTATTACAAAATTATTTCAGTATCAACAAACACGTAAAAGGCTTAAAACTACAGCTCTATTTCCAGAAATACAAATTCAGTAAAGGCTGAAAGAGACAGCATTTTATTTAGGCAGATAGCCCTTAACAAGTTTTTAATACTAAAGGAGGCTCCATAAGGTTTCCTAAAGTGCTACACACATCTGTCTTCATTGTATGTTCTGCATATACAACTTTGAGATTACACTTATCCAAAAAGCCCCTATTTGCAAGCACTATTACAGACATTCATTTACAGCACTCACATGCTTCAGATGCTTTTAAAAACAGACATTACAACTTCAAGCTGCAGTAGCTGAAGCTGTGTTACAAATCTACAGTCTATCACAACATCATAAATCACAGTCAAGCATAACTGAGTGCAAAGAGGTATTGTGTTTACTTAATAACTATCTAGGCATATTTTTGTGACCTTATATTCAATACAAGGTCAGAGTATTCAAGTACATTATGGCAGTGAAAGCAGTTTTTTCACATCTGTATTTTCTAGACAAAGATATTTCAGTTTTGTTATCCATTTCATTCACTGAGTGAGTGAAAATACTCCTGAAATGGTGACCTTTGGTGATCACAGCTTATTCACTGGGGTAAGAGTTGCTTCAATGCAGTATTTAAGTCAATATGCTCAGTAATTATCACCATTACTTCTAAACTTCCTATTTGAAATAAATGAACAGAATACTAGTTTATTTTCCACTGAGAAATCTACCCCCAAAAAGCTTTTAGAACACAAAAGGTAGATCTAGCTTTCTCTTACTGCTACTTAAAAAGCATTTGCTATTCACAGTAGACTGTGGAGTAGATTTCTGCCCAACAAATGCAAATCTGCTTTAGAAAACTGTCACATCACTGAGCAGGATGCTTTAAATACTGTATTTGCAACTTCCTTCCAAGAAGGATTTACACTTAGGATATTGATGCTAGTTAGCCAATAACAATTCAAGTAACATTACACAGCCCTAGTGAAGCTTGTTGACTGTCCAGCTGAGCAATTTGTTACTTTGAGTAAATTCCATTACTTTACTTACGAGGAGGGGAAAAATCCACAGGGATGGGAAAGGTAGCAGCTTACTAAGAATGGACCATTTTCTCAACAGCTCTCTCCCACTGGCACTCCTCCTGTGGCAACTCCCCTTTTGTTGTTCATAAAAACCATCATAAAAAGTTATCAGTGCTGTTGATATTTTCAGTCTCTTTTCCTAAGACCTTTCCACTACAAAGGACAGTGCTTAGAACAACATTCTACTCCAACGCCACTCTTCCTAAAAACCTAACAGATTTCAGCATCCATCACAGCTCTCAAGGTGTCAAATCCCTGTATACTTTAGACAGCGTGGTCCAATACATAGTTGACAAAGATGGCAGTAGACAAATTTTGGTTTAGTGCACTGAACCCACTGGTTATCTTACAGACTGACAAAAAAGAATCACAGGATAACATTTTAAACACGCTGTTTCCCATGTCATGCCCATATAACAAAGCATCATCGAAACCTTTCATTTCAACT
Organism: Lagopus leucura; assembly: GCF_019238085.1. Taxonomy (NCBI): domain Eukaryota; kingdom Metazoa; phylum Chordata; class Aves; order Galliformes; family Phasianidae; genus Lagopus; species Lagopus leucura. Next base: position 27,394,575 of record NW_024962334.1, on the reverse strand, counting down.
TGCACATCTGACTTCAGTTCCTGGAAAATCCTAACTAACTTCGCACATACTTTCATGAGCACTGAGATACAGGCAAGATGTAAGTTGGCCTCATAGCTGTTGATATCAAGTTGCTTCATTAAAATCTCTCTTCTTAGTTACCTTATGCACAGGAGCCTTGCTTCACTAGCTTTTCCATCAACAGCTTGAAGAAACACAAAATGAAGTGTAACTCAGAGCAAGGCATCACTTAATGATTACTGGAAAATCGGGTTGCTTCTTTTGTTAAGACAGGACTTCCTTACAAGTGGAAAAAAACACTTCTTTCTTACCAGGGCTCCCTCCCTCTTTTCCAGTCAGGGTCTATTTGGATGATGTTTATAACATGGCAGTCTTACAGCAAGGTGAAAGAATATTTTCCAGATGTTCTAAATGCAGCTTTTAATACAGGTACTTCTATCTACCTGAGGATTTCTGTAAAATGAGCTGCTGATATCTACTCTAGGAGAAAAATATATACCAGCTTAACTGATGTATTTATCAGTATCAAAATTCAAGCATTAGACAGGACTCAAATTGCACACCTCCACCACAAAGTCTTTGATCATAACAAAAATAGCCTGAGTTTCCTCTATACACATATCCCTTCTTTAAAGACATATGCACTTCTATTTTCTTCAGCCTGAAGTTCACAGCAAGATTTTGCATTTAATGTATACAGCCTAGGCTATAACATCTTTAGCTTCCTCTTCTGCCAGTCCTGCAACAGAAGAATTTGCCTGTTTGGAGGTAGATGAGTACTTCCAAACACTACTCTAATAAGCCAGCTTGATCCCCTTGGATGCCTTTATAGCCACTTCCCTTCAGAGAGCTGCGGTCTGCTTTGGGCCTTTACTTGGGATGCACCAGTCATCTGCCTCTGAAGTTGCTTGGTAATGTTTGGAAGCAGATTTGTTAAAAACTGGAAGTTTTTCTACTGATTCTGTTGATAGGGCCTAAAAAGAAATAGAAATTACACTGAGAATATTCATGCAGTATACATCAAGGATTGATAAAGTGACACTACAAAATAAGTTTACACAAACATTTCTGTAACAGTTGCAACAGTTAACCCACTCCAGTACCTAAGTTCACAATCTAAGCTTTGCAGGACAAATGCATAACATCAGATCATGTTTATGCATTTGTACAGCCCTAAAAAGGTATTCTGTAGCCTGTTTTCAAAAAAAACCCTGAAGGCACCAGAAAAGAAATACACAGAATTACAGAGAAACTTCAAGATGTGATCTTTTCCTACCTATGTATTCTGCAGCTAAGGGCTTATTCAGACTCTTTCATGATTAGTTTACATAGACTTTGTCTAGAGTTAAGAACGAACAGTGACAGAAACAGTATCTGCTACTCACATCTCATTTCCATTACTTCATTTTACCTTTGTACTTCCTATTCTATAAACCAGAAGACACCAAATCTATCTAACATAAGAATCTCTGAATTTCATTCCAAGCTCTCATCAGTAGAGACTCAAGATACAGCCAAGTATCTTGAACAACAAAAAGAAAGCAACAGCTTGTTTAAACATACTGGCATTTCTTTAAAAAAAAAAAAAAAAGTTTTCCTGCTCAGAGAATTAATTTACCTTTAATATGATATTGAAGTAGTCACTTTACTGCATTAACAGTAGTTATCAGTGTTTATTTAGTTTTTACACAAAAACGTAAAACGTACCTTCAAGTAGATAATAGCATCTGTTCCATAGCCACATATGGAGTAAAGATTCAAGTCTCCTTGGAAGTATCTGGCATATAGACGGGAAATTGGCAAGCCATATCCAAAGCCAGCCTAAAGAGTACAGTACAGAAATGAATTGTGTTAGCTCTTATGACTTAGAAATAAATAGCCAGAAAATTTTCAGAAACTCTAGACTTCAGAAGTCATTTGTACTTTCTCTTATTAGAAGATATCTCTAATCAGTTTCATATAAAAATTGAATACTTAAAAAAAACCTCCATCACGGAGGGAAAACATAGATCTACTCAAGTCTTACTTCCATGCATTACGCTTCTGTGTTTTCCTTGTCCAGTTTTCACTAGTACAGCTTGATTAGTGTAAGTTTTTTACTAGTGGATATCTAAATGTATCCCATTGTGCTCGCCTCTGTAAAGGCAGCACTTCTAGTAAGTTTGATGACTGAATGGGAGTGACAATTAATTACTGTCATTGGAGTAGAAGAAAAATCAGATTAGGTTGGAATATTTGTCTCTGTTTATACCTTTAAAGGCACATTCATTGAGCTAGATATTAAATTTCATAGAATGATAGTTCTTATCTATGAGGCTCAATCTTTGCATACCCTACAAAGCAGCAGGGTAGACATAACATTCATTATTTATTATTAATCTGCCCAATACTTATGGCAACTTCAGCATTGAAATCATCTTACAAGAGGAGTTTGTCGACCATCATCCGTCCTTGGTGTTGGTGCTGTGGAATACATGTAGCTAAACAGCTGCTCAATTTTCCTTACTGGAACACCACCTCCTCTGTCAGAGATCTGATTTAAAGAAAAATAAAGTTAACTAGGATCATGCACTAAACCCAGTATTTAAAGTACTGGTATTTAACAAATCCAACAATAATAAATGCTATTTGTTTCACAGAATATTACTTTTCAGTAATACTTTCAATTAGATAATTGCTCTAGATGTATGCTATCAACAGAAAGCTCATACGTATTATCTTTCATCTGTTGTCACAGAACTTGTGGAAGTTCTAATGGAATTTGCTGCAGCACATGCAATCATAAGGATTATGTTAAGGCCATATAGTAGATGGCCAATGAGATACCTTAATGGCCAGGTCTTCTTGTCCTAGAACAACTGTTACTTCAACTGGAGGGAGGGAAGGACTGTTCTCTTGAAATTCAACTGTTGCCCTCATTGAATTCTATGGAAATGAAGGTTGCCATTATCAGTGTTGAATCTATGCATTAAAATCAAATTAATATTTCTGCTATGTCACAGAAGTTAAGCACAGTTACCACCAATTACTACCAGCTTTGAGAAACACTTTGCAACTTACGTAACATAAAGAGAGCAGGAGCTTTCACATGTAAGAACACCTCTACGTTTTAAAAGATTACTTTTTTTGAAAGATGTGTTTTTCACCAATATCTAGCCAGGCAAATCTAAGTAAAATAAACTCACACCCTTTGGAGTCAGTATGCTTGTGGGGGGAAAACTGAGTTCAGTAGTCACTATAGACTGCCAGAACTCAGCATTCCATATTGGCAGGACATCAGTTCAGCCCTATTTACTACTTGAAGATGCATTACTTAACCCAGAGCAAAACTGCTCTATGGTTGTCACAACCCCATGTACCACTTACTCCCTCTCTACCATATCCTGTCCCACTTGCTACCACCATGTGAAAGTGTCCAAATATTTTCCTAGAAACTGCCACACACAGTAAGTTTTTATAAATCCCACTGTTGCATGCAAAAAACTCTACTTCATTCAAGTCTAGCCAGAAAATAATGAAACTTCCACTCAGAAAAACAGAAGAAAGAAGCAACATATACTGACATACCTTAAAGAGCTCAAAAAGCATGTGAAAAAGATGAGATGGAACATAGACAATGTTAATTGGCTCTCCTGGAAGTTTTCCTAGAAGAAGAGAAAGACAAGTAAGACTTATGAGGGGGACAGTTCTGTTTGTCTTTGGTACTGCATCCAAATTTTACAATAAGCAAGTTATTCACTAAAACAAACAAGAAAATATTTAAATTCTGAGTGTTTCCTCACAACTGAACAATTTTGTTCAGGTAATAATTATCACCAGCTTACTAATTATTAATTCCATTCTACACACAAAGTATTTCAGAGGTTGACACATGCTCAAGATCCCACATTTGCAGCTTAGACTAGAACATGTGTTCTTCAGTCAGTAGACAGACTTCTTCCACCCAGATACAGAGCTCCTCTCAGCAACTTATTTTATTTTTAAGTACAAACTAGGCTTGTACTCAAGTCTGTAAATATAGCCTCAGGAAATCTCACGTTTAAGATGCAGTGACATCTGACACGGGAGCTTAAGTGAGGTGATTGTAACGAAGTGCAGAAGAAATACCACAAGACAGGTCAAATGATCTGTACCACCATGGCTATAGAAATGAGAGCCTTTTGATTCATTAAAGGCATCGACTTAGCTACAATAAAAAGTAAGACATAAGCCCTCTTCTTACCGTTTACTTGATTAAGCTTCAGTTCTGGAGATGTTAAATAGTACTGGTCACATAGCATCTTGGAGCTTTGAAAAGCATCTGAAATATTTATTTAAATAAAGCAAGTGAAATGGAGCATTACATATTGTAGAACATTCTAATGCATGGCAACATACAACATTTAACTGTGATAGCTGCTAAGGTGATACAGACTATAAATCTTTGCTTTACAGGGCATGATAATGCATCCACTGTGTGCACTAAAAGTGAGACTAAACAGGACATCACAGCAGCACAGGCAAGTTTTCAGCACAATTTGGTGATGCATCTGGTGTATTATATACGATTAGGTAGTGCTGATTCCAACACTACAGATGATTTTCACTCCTATCACATCTGACAATTGCTAGGCCTGCTACTTCTTTTTTTAACTGCTAATTTGTATATTATATCCTATAAAAACTCATGCTTCGATAGACTGTTTTCAGCTATTTCAACAAAAAACTCAACATCTTACGCTACACACACTGCCTATCCAAAGTATCTGCAACCAAATGCTGATCATGTTAAAGACATCAGAACACTTACCATTCACTACCTCAACAACATCACAGCAAGGATCAATACTTCCAATGTGCCTCGGGTGACCTGATCTGGATTTATCATCAAAAAGAAGGGCTGTTTTGGATGAAAACAAATACTGTACTTAATCACACTTGCTATACTACAAAACAATTTCATATTGAGTATAATCTCAGTAGACAATCATATCAGTACTGTTTATGCCCTTTTTAGATTTAGAAAGGCAATCTACTGGCAGATTTATGTGCAGTTCAAGATGTAAAGGCTTTTAAAATGCAAAAAAAGCACCTCATCTTCCACAAGAGACTTTACTTTCTAGACTACAGACTAGTTGTAAGTTCTCCCATTACTTTAAGTCAGGCAGTCTAACTTTCCAGTGTCTCACAGAGTCATCTGAAACGGATCTCTCTCTGACAGCTCTGAGCTGTGCTTACATTCAGTTGTTTTTCATTTGGTTGAAGACAGGAGTTGGAACTAGAGGATCTTTAAGGTCCCTCCATGATTCTCTAAAGCCTTTCCACAGATAAGAACTTCTACTTACTGTGTTGGTTCATCAACATCCGGGTGGAAATGCGGCTCATGTAAAAACGATCCAAGAAGTACTGAATGTTTTGATTGGTGACAGGATCTACTTTAAACATATCTTTGTATTCAATTACTCCTTGTGCCATTGTAGAGACTACATCGTGATGTCTGTTTCGAACTCTAATTAACGTATCTATAAATCTAGATCAAAAAAGTTTTATTAGAACATCACTCTAAGACTACATGAAAGCAAGTATAAAGTTATTACCCAATCCAGCAGCACAGATAACTGGAAGAGTCTTAATATGGTTTCTTATTCCATTCTTTTTAAAATTAATTCCTCACTGACTTAGAATTCTGAGTTTGATATTTTAATATAATCTGCATAATCATTATCCACTTCAAATTTGTGGCATTTTTACTCATTCATAACAGTTTGCATAGAGGGGAATGCAGTTTGCATGAAGGGTTAAGAGACCCCTAGCTGAAATCATAGAAGGAAGCTGGGATTTGACACGAGATAATTTTCATTGATCTTTATGTCGTCACAGTTTGAGGGGCAGTGTGCCCAGAAACAAAGCTACGTAAGATCTTTTGAGAAGTATTGCTTAACTTAATCAGATACTTCTACCAATTTGCTCTGCGCTCAGCACTTCATACTAGATTATCAACTTCATCTCAGGACAATGGTCATTCTGAAGTGACTACATTGTAAGAAATTCAATGTATGTTCAGAAGGTCCAAAAAAAAAAAAAAAAAAAAAAAACCAAAAAAAAAAAAAAACACTGAAAGCTTACTCAGATAAGACTTTTTGGTCATCTGGGCTTTTCTGATGGAACTCAACCAGCTCCATTAGACTTTGGATGTACCTATTGAAAACACAGAAGAAACATGTTATCAGTTGATTTTTATTAGTATGAACAAGATGATCAGTGTCTTGTTATAGTCATAACTCTTAACATGTTAGTTAGAAATCCAAAAGTATCTCCAGAACAAAGCTCCACTTAAGTACAGGAACACAGACAGTCACTTCTGCCTGAATCCTAGACGTCACACAAGCCTTCTTGCGTTTGCCACCCAGAAAGAAATTTAAAACATCACCACAATAACATGTCAGTGTTATTCTCTTATAATTCAAGATGGTAAGACAGGCATTTCAAAATAAGATCATCATTAGGAAAATACCTGAGCAAAAGTTTTTCCAGGTCTGATCAGCTTTGACAGAAACTAAGTACTTGATCCTCTTTGCTAATGGCATCTGACAGCCTTGACGCATATTGCCAAGGCACAACCGTAGCTTATTAGATTAAGAACAGTTTCTGGATCTTACTTTACTACTTTTGCTCTTTATGCAAGTGCTGCAATTGTGCCAGTAGAACAAGGTTAATTCTGATCTAATCACTGCCCTACAGAGTGGATGTTAACTGAATGATAAACACCTCACAGGTCAAGGCAATTTGCTACAGAATGGAAGTCCTGTTAGCAATCCCATCAGTGAGGGACCCAAACAAGCATACAGCCTGATCTTCCAGTTCCATATGCTCTGCTCTGTTTTCACATGGCATCCAGACTCACTCTCTTCTTGCTTGCTAAGAAGTAGAAGCAAGTTTCCCTTGCTACATCAAGTTGTTAGCTGAAGAGACGCTTTTTTTTTTTTAGTTTAACTTTTGCATGCTAGTCAAGGACAAGGTAAAACAGCTTGCAGTTCAGCTTTGATGAATAAACTGCATTCCTTCTGTATTTTATTACTGTCTTCCATTACTCAAACACATCCATGACAACTGAGCTGTTGAAGCCGTGTTCTTTTGCAGGCTCAGTCCAGGCCATTTTCACTTACCAGCTTTTCACTAACCGCACTGATGGGGTGCTTAGCAATTTATCAGGAAGGAGCTCAATCTCTCTCAGTATGTTCGCAAACCTCACGGGGAGCTCTTGTCGCAAGAACGCAAAGGAAGTCCTTTCACATCCATTAGTCGAGCCTATGAAACAAATCCAGGAAAAGCACGTTGGAACTATTTTTCTCCAATATACAAGTACAAACTGCCACCTTTCCCCAGACTTCAGGATCACACTGACTGCAAAGGCGCACGTGATCAGTGGCCAGTTCTCCTATGTGCACACTGCTGCATTTATGTGACAGTAAGACATAGCCCGCTCCATACTTGTGCATTTCCTATTTTGAAGGAGGGAAACGGTGACTCTGTAATCCTCTTGAAGCAGCTCTCCAGCCTTCGTAAACAATTCGGTCTGACCGTGCCACGTGAGCAGCACAGCTCACGCTGCCAGCTCCGTAATCGGATCCGGGTACAGCCTGTTCGCTCCCTCGGAACAAGCCTAATGACTCCTCCTTAATAACGTGCGCCGCGGAACGCGAAAACATCCATCAGCCCATTAACTGCTGCCTCCCACACCCCATTAACACCCCCAAATAGAGCCGCAGCCCCCCACCGCCCCAAGACCCGGGCTGACCGCCGGCCCCGGTGCTCTCACCGAAGTCCAGCAGCTGCTTGATGGAGAGCGGGGAGGGGGAGAAGCGGGAGAACTGCTCCACCTCCCGCGGCAAGCGGCTGCTGCGGACGCTGCCGGCCCCGGCCCCAGACCCGGCCAGGGGGACAGCGGTACGCAGGGCGATGCGGGCGGCCTTCATGGCTGCAGAGGTGGCGATCGGGGATGCTCGGTCGGTCGGCGATGCGCCAGTTACCAACGGGGTTCTCGCTGCCCCTCCGCCTGTGGGAGCACCTTCACGTGCCGCCTCTATTTACACCCGCGGGGGGCGGCGCTCCGCAGGCCCCGCCCCGCCCCGCCGACGGAACGTTCCTCTCCAAGGAGCTCGTGACGGCCCCCCTTGCTCTCGTTGTACGTCCCGTCCCGTTCGCGGTGGCGCGTCGCCAGCCTCGCGGGGAAGTGACGGTGCCACCGGCTGCCCCGCGCCCTGGCGCCGCGCCGTGCCCGCTGACCTTGGTGGCAGGGCAATGTCAGCCCCGTGCGGCCTCGCTGAGGCCCGAGAGCTCCGCGCTGCCCGTTGCCCGCTCGGGGCGGCCCGTCGCGCCACCGTGGCCGCTGAGGGGCTGCGAAGCGTCCCCTGCCTGTGCCCTGCCTGGATGTGCTCCCTCGGGCTAAACGCGGGCCTTGTTACCGGCTCCAGCTGCACTGCCGACCCTGGAGCATGCCGGTGCTAACGGTTAGCCAAAAAGGAAAATACAGTAACGTTTGCAGGCTCTGCCTTGTGGTCAGCCTAGGGGATGCTAGTGTGGAATTACAAAAAGTCTAGGATCGGTGCACTGAAGCTCAAAGGGAGCAAAATTTGATCTTAACCCCATGATTCAGTGGTTGACGTGTAGGTCAGCATCGTGACCGGGATTAATAGTGGCCAAATCTCTGCAGACAGCTGCTTTGGTGACGCGCTGGTCCCAAAGCTCCACATAACCCTTATGTTTTCTAGAGCTGACCCATTAATTGGTGGGCCAAACTGCTCTCTCACTGTTAGCCAATCTTTCAGGGTTGCAGATGGGCTGGGAAAAGTCTGCACACCTCTTCAGTGATCTTTGATCTCCAACCTGGTCGGCATTTTCCTAAGTTAAGGCTACAACATTGTAGGCAGTTTTAATAATGTAACCTTCAGCAGAAGAGTGCCTGGTACCCCAAATCTTAGCATGTAACGATGAAACAGCGATACAGCAATCTGGTTTTAATACTTGAATATAACTTAGTCCAATTTTTATATACAAACGTTTATATGCACTTTTCTATACATCTAAACACAAATATATATATACTTTTTCATGGGAAGGAAGATAATTTCCTAAAAAGAGCTCCATATACTTTAACATGCAGAAGAAAACACCTTATCATTTCTTGAACCTTTATCTCATTTTTCTCTTTCTAGTCATTATGTCTATTATGCCTGCTTTCTCTTCTACCTGTTCTTTTATTATTTTATTGCTCCCCACGGGATAATTACTCGGTTATTTTTCCATCAGATGGATCAGATTTTTACCACAGTGACAGAATGTTGGCATATGAAAACGTGTAATGAAGCAAAATGAAGATATCTAATCAAGACAAACATAACCTTTTTGATTTTTCTGGTGTCTGCCAGAAGTTGAAAATTTGGCAAGGGACGTTGGGGTTTGCTTTTGTCTGTTTAACTTCATTTACCTGCATGTTGCAGATGACTCATGGAATTGAAAATAACCTACAAAGTGGTTTCAGTTACAGAATATGAGTGTAACAGCTTTTGTTTTCTATTAGGCTCTTCCTGGAGCTACTAATGAAGGGGAAGCAAGAATTTCAAGGCTAACACTTTGCAGTCAAATTTGAATCAAGAAAGTTCTTTGCACTTGGACGTTATTCTAGTTTGTAAGGTCGCCGTTTCTGTTTCTATTGAGATAATTTATTTTAATCTGCTGGTGAGCTGACTGTGGCTAATATAAATAACTTGAATTACCTCTATAAGTAGGCTTATTACAGATTCTATTCTGAATAGAAAAATGTTTACTGGAAACAATTTCTGTTTTTCACATTTTTTTCATTTTTCACATTTTTTTCCCCTCTTTTCCTTTTAGTCAAATGCAGGAAATATAGGAAACATTGCCTTCTCCAACTGTTGAGAGTGCAAGGCTCATTCAAAACTTGGGCATTTCTCAAAACAGCACAGACTTCTACAAGAATTTTATATACTTGCAGCCCTTCTACTAACAGAGTTCTATTACTCTGGGAGAAGTGTGTCTCCTTTATAACACAAATTTGCTTTTTGCTCTTCATATGAGACATGATGCAACAAAGTGCATTCTGAGCAACATGATTTTCCATTTGTGTAGACAGAAGTGAAGTATTTGGGACACAATTGTTAAGGATGCCCTGAATGCTGTCCAAGAAAGCTAATTTTTGTGTGAAAATGTAGCACTAAATCAGGATTCATTATCAGCCAAACTGCATGTGAATACCAGGCTGTGAAAATTAAACCACTTGAAGTAAATTCTCAAGCTGCCCTAACTACAATAAAGCCATTTCCCCCTCCTCTTGAAGCCCCAGTGCACACAGCAAAATGCTGATGTTAGAGAAAATGGTTTTGATAGTGAAGAACAGTGTCAGGATCTGAACTGCAGCATTTATCTGATACAATCTTATTTCTGTCATTTTGGTATCTTAATTTTCCTCTTCTGAACTACCCTGAGACATGTTTTGAAAAGGTAATGATAATGCTCTCAGCTGCTCAATCACAGTAATGTTTTGCAGGCTATCTTTAAGAAAATGGAGCTGTGTTAACATTTTATTATTATTACTTTGCACAACAGCAACATCCATAACAGTCAAATGATGGAAGCCTGGGTTCCTGTCCATTTGTCCCCTAAATGTCATCCATCACAGTTAGCTATCTCTCCTTGATGTCACTAATGCCATCGTGGGTGCCAAAGACACAGTGTGCTTTATTTAGGTCAGAGCAGCTCTCCCAGCTAGCCAGAATACGTGACAGGAGCTGGTGTTGCTGAGATCTAGTAGAAACTATCTTGGCTGATTTAGACCTACCTTTCCTCTGTGGGAACACAAATGTAAGGCTGCCCTTCTTAACCCACCTGCCAATGAGCACTAGAGACATAATGTACTGCACTGGGGTGAGACCTCTCTCCTGACCAGCCAGAACATAGGTGATGGCAACTGACAGGGTTGCTGCACTCTAGCAGAATGAATTTTGGCTGAATTTCACCTGCTCTTTCCTCAGCGCGGACCAAAACTTCAATCTCTCCTCCCTAAATCATCTGCCAGTTTGCACAAAGCTTGTGAGAAATTATCTATTGAAATTAGGCTGAAATGGGCCAGTAGTTAAGGTGGATGGCTTGGCAAATAGGTGAGCAGGCAATACTGAAGTTCTTTCCCTTAGGAAATCGGACTAACCTCCCCACACATCTACTAGGGACAAAGCCAACTTCTGATTCAACATTTCTAAGTAAGGGCAAACAGTGACCTAGAATGAGCAGTGCATCGGGCTGGAAATGAATAGTGCCACCAGGAAGTTTTGAACATCAGTGGAAGGAACATCCGCTGACCGAAGGGCACGAGCAGCACTTGCCGTGCACCATGAAACTTCCAGCAGCGCCACAGACAAAGCACTCACCCTGTGTGTGGGGCTGCGATTACGCGGCCGGTTTGATACTTTAATCCAGGAACACATTTGTTTTCTAAATATTTACATGTTCCTTCGAGTGGAAAAAAAAAAAAAAAAAAGAAGAAGAAGAAAAAAGACAGAAATAGCCTTACAAACAAGGCTCATATCCTCCTGTTCTCATCTTTCTATCACCCACTGCTGCAGCTGCAGGAGCTGCCAAGGGCTCCCGGCGCGATCAAAATAGCAGAAGTAGGTGAAAGTTGGTGCAGCAGCACACAAACAGGCTGCTGGCTGCCCCTGCCGCCCGCGTTCATTGAGGGAAAGGTCGTGCTGCACTGCGCTTGCGCTGTTCTCGCTGGCTGCTCATATCTCCCAGGAGTCAAGAGTACAGTATTTGGATCATTTTACTGCTGGAACTCTGGCCAGCAGCAGTCTGGGAGCTGGGAACATCCTTTAGCGTGCTCGTGGCAACTGAGCGGCCACGGTGGGAGATGCCTTCCTTTCTGCTTCTCTGCCTTTGAAATTCATGTCTGAAGTGTTGTGTTAACTGCCTTAAAATCAGGGAGAAGGGTGATGGTTTTTCTGGTTTCAGACCTTGCTTTTCCAAAATGTTTCTAGAGGTTTGCACAGCATTGAGTGTATTTGTTTTAAACCAGGAGGGTAGAGAGTGTAGAAAGAGGAAGAAAACAGTTCTGAAATATAGCTGTACCCTTCAGGAAAAAGGTTGGGACTCAAGTTGTGGTAAGATATGCCTCACTCATACTGTTTATGTTGAAAAGTTTGTCACTGGGGCAGTAAGCTGCTTGTTCAATTCAGGAAGCTGCTAACTATGTCAGATAATAACAGTATTCAGTGTTGTTCAATATTCAGCCAAGAATCCCACTGCAGAAGACAGGTGAACTGTCAGTATGGGTGGGAGCTGCCCTTAAGTGTGTATATAGCTGGGCGGATGGCCCTCTCTAGGCCTGGTTGCTACCTTAACAGTTCTTGTGGGAGTGAGTGTGTCATCCTCTGTGAGAGCTGCTGACACAGAGAAAGAAGAGGAGTGCCATTGGGACAGCTGCCACCGTGGGCTAAGGCTGCCTGTCCCCTGAACAGCCCTGCCCCACATAAGAGCTCCTGGAAAGAGGTGGGCAGCTCGAGCAGAGCCAGAACAAAATTGAAGGATAGTGGGACAATATAACTTTTAAGTCCTGGATGTGTTTCAGCAGAATTAGGAAACAGTTTGTACATACACATATACACATACATATGCACATAGATGCACACATACACACACATACAGTTCTGTGGGAATACAGGAAGTTAATAAAACAGGATGGTTCAATCCAAAAGCTTTGGATTAGCACTATGAGAAGGAGTTCTAGCTTCACCTGTGTCCCTTGCAGTTGTCTTGGGCCTTGAACTGATGCACTTACTGTTTGCTTTCTTTCGGGGGGGGGGGGGCGGGGGCGGCCGCGGCTAGGATCACTCTGAGTGAAGATGCGTTGCTAATTCTTTTCTATCAGCTGTCCTTGATACTTTTGCCTATAGCAGGACACTTGGTGAAGTGGAGGTAATGGCTTGAATTTCTGCTCAGAGCAACTTTGAGCCACTACTCTAGGTTATTTTGTCTGAGGCTGATCTTAGAAAGCATTTTGTTTCCCCAGTTGGAAGATTTTGTTTTATTTAGTGCCTAGTATAGGGACTTGATAGAGAAATATAGTCTAGGAAGTACTGATTTAAGATGTGAGGCATCATCCAGAAGAGGAATCACTGTGGCGTAATCTCATCATCCTTACAGAAGGGATGCAGGGTGCCTGGGTACTACCAGAATGCCACTTGCTCCTGATGTTTCAGGTTACCCAAAGGAACTTTGTTGCTTATTTGCAACATTGTGACTGTTACTACTCAAGCGTGAACTCATAACTACTCGAATGCTGAATTCCCATAACATACTGTGCAGAAGATATTCACGCAGCAAGCTAATGGAATTTTCTTATCTGATTAAATGCATAACCGCAGGCTAAGTCATAATGGCTGTAGTTACATGTAGAAATGAAGTATACCTGTTGGAATAGTCCTGGAAAAGAGACAGGACAAGAAAAAACCTCTGTGCTGCACAATTAAAATTTTGTCATTGTTTTTGTGTAATTACTGCAACATTTCTGTGTCACATAATGAACAAATATTTAAGTAGGGGTAAATCATCTACTCCAGTGTCGCTGGAATATCAAGAACAGCCTAAACAAGGGAAGCTTTTCTTTAATTGTGGAATTGTTTTATTCTTGCACATCAGACTAGCAAAATACACAGTTTCACTATGCAGTGCTTGTTTTCTTCTTGTAACCCCTTTAATTTTTCTTTGTTACTTTATCCACACTGACTTATTCAAATTAAATCTTTGGTGCAGTCCTCATCTAATAGTCACTGAAATGAAAGATAAAACAGTCAGAGCTGTGCTGGTATTTGATTTCCAAGATTTCAGGTAAAGTGATGTAAAAAAGAAACAACAAAATAACCAACCAACCAACCACCAGCCAGCCAAACCAACATCTAGTTTTATTTTTCTTGATTTCACTGGTTTAAATGATGCCAGCGCAACAAATGCATTGTGGTAATGAAGTTTATGTGCAAGTATTCACAAACACGTGTTATTTAGTTTCTGCATGGGAGAAAAACTTTAGGCATTCAAAAACACTGGAAGATGAAAGTAGCATTTTAACTGATCTGTTCATCTATTTGTAAAATGTTCTTAACATGTGCAAATACAACCCTTCATTTGTCGGGGAACCAGAGTCTTAGTACAAACAAACAGTGGTTTATTTGCAGGCATTGATTTCATAAAGCCTTTTCTGAAATAAATAGTATTTTTGTATACTAGCAGTAACATCTGTGAAACAGAGGTGAATTTTTTTTTTTTTTAAATCCCACAAGATCAGTTGAATTATGAGATTAGATGTGGGGGGTGGGGAGGGGGAAATAATATCAATATGGATTTTCACTGCACACAAAAAAATTATATTTGTTAGAAATGTGTAAGGTCTCCATTTACATCCTGATGGGAAACATTGCAGTTTCCCTTTATACAGTCACACAACTACTCCTGAAGCGTGATTTGTCAAGCATTCCTTTTCATGGCTACTCATTATTAAAATACATTTAAATAAGTTTGAATACTGGGGATTTTCTCATTCCTAGAAAGATCATAAGCTTACTCCCTGGTTCATTCAATACTGGGGAAGAGTTATGAATTTTTCATAACCCTCTGTGTCCCATGCCAGACATTCTGTTGTAAAAGCTTCAGAACCTGATCCTTGTTTGCAGCTGCCCATATGCTGAAACTTAAGAAACAGCAGAAAGGAAGCTATCAAGAAATGCATGTGTAGTTCCAGCAAGATCAGAGCAATAATTTGAGTAACATATGCTGATATTGGAATGGTGCTGCTACGCTGAAGTAAATGAAGGCAACTGTATTTATTTCTACAGGTGTTTTTGGCTGTCTTAGAGTAGAGCATGCACATAAAGTGATGTAAACGTGAATCTTCTCTCATGCATGGGAACATAGAACCTTTAAATTTTACGTATTAAATCAAAAAGTAAAATCCTTGCTGGATTAAAGGATCCTAGTTGGAATGTGACTTTATTGAAGATGACTTTCTTGAATGGCTTGAAAACAATCAGGCTGTGTAACAGTGAACTAATGGAATCACTTCTATCATATTTCCCATTGAAAAAAAACTTAGTCAAACCCTCAGTACATTTTTTACTCTTGTGAAATACGATATATGTAGCATGAGCCCCGCACTTTCCACAAGAACAGCTCAAAACTGCATTTTCCAAAGCAGCCTGTAATTGTGTGTGACTCAGCTGTGGCTGCCTAACAAGGGCCATGAGACCCCGCAGCTCTAGAGTCTCAGGTCAGACTGGTGAATGCATTTCACCTTGGAAAATTATGTGCTAGGCTTGACCAACATCCTGAATTTCATTGCATTTTGAAAACGTGGGATAAATTTCTACCCCAAGTCAAGTGTACAGATAAATTGCAGCATTCTGACTCCCAGTTCTCTTTTTCAAATAAAAAAAGGGGGATGTGCTCCATGTTTATCCATTCCTAGCAAAATCTGACTGATACTGTACTTTTGAAACATCCAGATAATTCCAGCCCTTTATAGTCAGTTCATGTTTCAAATCTTGTGCCAAATGCTTGAAGGCCTCGGAGTAGAGAAGACCCAGAGGGAACATATAAAATTATATAGGAAAGGCACCAATTCACTTTTGCAGAGCAGTAATTTGGTTTGGTTTAGTAACCTGTGAAGTGGTTCACTAAAATGATGAACTTTAAGGAAACTATAAAGAGTGTGATTATTGATATTGGCTGTAGGTGACCTTTATGTGCTGAAAAGATCATGAGGTAGTCAAGACAAAAAAATTACAGCTTCTCTTTCTCCTTCTCTTTAATGGTCTGAAATTGAAAAATTGGATCTATTGAACCCCAGTTAAAAGTTAGGACAGCCAAATAAAACAAGGCTACAACCTGCAACTTACAGTTTTCCAAGTATGTTATTTGTACACCTTAGAGACTAAATGCTCCTGCTCATGGGAGCCACAATTCACCACCCTCATCTGAACACAAATCACTTCAGGTTATTTCCATCCATCCACTCTGCCATTAACTTTCTCCTCTAGTGTAAAGAAACACATTCCATTATTTCAAAGGAATCAATAAAGGCAAAGGTACTGCTCATACAAAGCATTGTCTCTGGCTCTTTTCCTAGCACTGTGATAAGAACTTTTTCCTTGCTCTCTTTTCTATGTCTTTCTGGATGCAATTTTTTTTTTTACTGCTTTTATTAAAGTAGTCTGAACACCTGTTAGCATTGTCAAATTTATTCTTGTATTGATCAGCTTGCAGGACATGGTTAACACTTCAGCATCATGTATCCCAGCATCCCATCGGTACATAGCAGGTACCATTTCAGATGCATTAGCTATGCAGGTGACATTTGGACTCTCCTTAGGAGCTTCTCTCACAGTTCTACACAGTGAACATGCTGACTGCTGCAGCATCGAGGGTGGCATTTGGAGTGTCTCTCATGATCTTGATAAGAGACCAAAAATGCAGTAGCATGCCTTTGGAAATACTCCATGACCCGACAGTGCCTCTGTGTCTTAGATGCTGGGAACTGGTGGAGAGAGTCCAGATCTGAGTTAGAAGAGCATCATCTTTCTTGATTTAAATAGCCCTGTAACAATTCCCCTGCAATCACGTCAGTTGAATTATTTTTTCCACAGCTCCTATCTTGTCCTGTCCTACTATTTTGGTTTCAATAAACATGTTTTCCAGAAGTATGCTATGTAATTACCTTAGCTTTCCAATTCTTTCCATTAGGAAAGTGACTAGTTTGTACATTTTCAAAAATAAACTTTTATGTCTCATGTACAGTTTACAACACAGCCAAATACTTGCATTTTCTGGCTCCAATAGAAATGTACGGAGAGTGTGATCCCAGCTGCTGTGTGCTTGTACTGCATAGCCCTGATGTAGCCTATAAGAAAATCTTAATGCTTATAGATTTGTTCTGACCAAAACTGCGCTGTCACCAGCAGTGTTCAACCCGGACTTACAAATTCTTTGCTGAGTACACAGGGACACCCGGCAGCTGTCTATCTGAAAATAAGTTAAGGAGAATTTATTTGCTGGAAAGGACAGGCTTGGTGTGCTCGCTATCTACTGCACTGCTGTGGAGCTGCTGCAGTGTTCTGTACTAGTCGGAGTTCAGATAATGACTGACGCATTCATGTATGCGTAAAGCGTACGATTTTCAACTGGATGGCATGAAATCTTGCCAGCTGCAAATAGTATTAAGTATGACATATAGGCATTGCAACACGTTGTATCACAGGGGATCACTGGGACATCCCCGAAAAGATGGGTTATCATCTCAGCAAGAGGGAAGTTGTTTATCTGTTATTTCCAGTTACTAGGTGGTGCATCAACGGCTGCGAATGAAGTCCTAACCCAAAGTTCACTGCATTCAGTGAAGTGTTTCCAGTTATTTTACCTGAAGTCTTCAGTATGAACTGGATCAAACGCCTCTTGAACCTGAGAGGGTAAAACAACTTGGGAAAGGAAAAAGATAGGCTAAGGCTTTGTTTTGTTTTGTTTTGTTTTATAAGAAAATTATTTGGTATCTTATTTGCCTTTTGTTCAGCTTCATATATCACACATAGACCAATTCCATGAGTTGAAAATTATTTCCTTACCACTCTTTAACTTGAGGAAAGCAGTGACCTAGGCTGCCTTTACAGTGAAAGAAAATAAGATAGGCATTTATGTGCTTGTTTTAAAATCCCTTTCTGTGCTTTGTTCTTCATGGCTAAAATAAGAAACCCTTTGGTTTTTTTTAATACTTTATTTAATAAGTCCAAAGATTCAAGTCCATGAAGGTATCTCTCTTTGTGAGAGCCACGTAAGAGGAAGCTCTGGACAAATAACCATTTCTGTTTGACTACTTGGATAGGTGGTAGTAGGGTGGCTTTGCGTTTGAGTAAAGGTCAAGGGAAGTAAGGACTGGGCTTGGAAAGCACTGAAGGAATGTTTCATATGACCTGTGAGTCAGAGACTTTTCAGATCCAGCAGTCATAATCCAATTTTTTTCAGGAAGTGCAGCAAGTTGTGTTCTGAGGAGCATCTCCTAACGCTTCCAGGTACAAAGATAGCAGTGATACCTGTGGTATGGTCCCCATCTACAGCGTAGCTTTTGGGGTCAGGTCTTTCATAAAATCACAATTCCTAGTTCCAATATGGCTGGAAGAGTACAACTTCCACGCCAAGCACTGATCAACAGAAAAACAATTTTACTACTCATGTTGCTGAGACCAATAAATTCAGTTTGTTCCCTAATATTACAGGACAAATAAGAGGGTTTTTTTTTTTGCACTGTTCAGAAGTTCAGAATTAAAATACTCCCTCTGCACCTCCTAAGCTTGCTGCTAGAGTGTATCTTTTTCATTTTCTTCAACTGATAGATTGAGTGCTTATCTTCCTTCATAACATTTTTCTGGGCTTAAAGATGATCTTCCAGTTGATTTTTACAGAGAAGCTTCTACAAATATGATTACAAGGAAGCTTCTGAACTGCTTTGAAAATGACAGATTTGTGTCTGAAAATAACTTGTCCAAGGGGTGGGATGGGAAAGGGAAAGGCAAGGTGAAAGGCAAGGCAAAAGGCAAAGCAAGGAAAGGCAAGGCAAGGCAAGGAAAAAGGAACGAAAAAAGGAAAGGATAAACGGAAATAGAGAATCATATGTGATCTTCCTTACATATTTTGGTCTTGTTTAACTGAAGAATTGAGGAGAAAGTTCTTTTTAATACCGTGAATCTGGTTCAAAACCTTCCAGAGCTTAAAAAATAATTTAATAAATATTTACTTGTGTTTTAATTTTGTTTGTTTTTCCGTAAAAGAAGCAGTTAAAATGAAGGAGGTAAAATAATTATTTTTACTTATGCTCATTTTTCTTTCTACATCAGGAAGCCTTGTTTTAAAACACATTTTGAGTTACATTTTTTCCTCTTAATTCCACAAAAAAAAAATCCTTTGTCTCATGATGAAACATGTCTTATGGTTCTTCCTTGTCTGTTTTTTTCAGGATAAAAATATCTGTCTGAAATGTTGCATGTAGAGACACTGCTGAGGGTGAGTGTAATCTCCAGGGTGAGACATTGCTGCCACCTATGTTTATTTGCTCTCCAGCAGTTCCAGACCTTTCCTGAGTCTTCTTTCAGAGAAAATTTACCATCGCCTATTAATGTTACAGTAAGTGAAATTAAAAAATAATAATGTTAGCACACACAAAAAAGTTCTGCTATGGATCAGCAAGTATTTGCATGCAACCTGTTTGTCCATATCAGGTGAACAGAGAGGCTATTTCTTCTCCAAAAGAGTTACTGCTCTTGGGACAGGGAGCATCCTCCTGCCCAAGGAGTTGGTGGGGTCACTGACCCTGGAGGCGTTCAAGAAACATGTAAGTGTGGTACTGGGAGATGTGGGTTAGTGGGCACGGTGGGAATGGGTTGATTGATGGACTAAATGATCTTGGGGATCTTTTTCAATCTTAATGAGTCTATCTTTCTATATTTTGCCTCTACAAAGAACCTCAAACCAGCCAAGATCAAGCAAACCAACCCAGTAAGTCAACCACAAAATTTCAGCATTCTTTATACAGTACTTGTGTTGACTCCTCTAGCATGTCATATTCTTCCGGTGGCAGAGAAACAAACCATCTTTCTGATCTGGAGAACAAAAGTTTTTGTGTCAGGAAAGGAAGATGACAAGCAAGTACATAAGACCTTTGTAATTGTGGTCAGATTTGAACTACGTGGGGTAAACGTTGGATTTCTGATGATCTTTACAGAACAGTTTGGTAGGCTGCGCTATATTAACATATAACATAACATAACAAACAGCATCTAGAAGAATAACCTAAACAAACAAAATCAAACAACAACAAACTCCCCTCAGATCTAGACAGTTTTAGCTACTATAGGCTGTGAGCAAGCTTTGATACAGCCGGATAGTTTCTCCAGCTCAGGTTCTGTGCTGCTAAAAAAAGGCAAATATGTTTCCCCACCTGTTCTGAGAACTGCAGTATTTCTGAAGATATCAGTTTTCTGCAAGTATTAAGCTCACAGAATACTGGTGTGAACTGACCCTAATTCTGTAAGGAACTTCATTGCAATTCTACACCAGCAATGCAATGCGGCTAGGACAATAAGCACAATAGTATATTACTGTCTAGTTTCCATGCAAACAGGCTGTGAGCGTTTGAACTAAATATAGGCTTCGTTAGAGCCTGGATTACATCTGCTGCATGACATAAACCCAAAGCTACTAGCTCAGATACATGGAAAGTATTTAGCTTGAGGACAGCACGAAAGAGAGAAACAAACAGTTCAGACAATCTGTTTCTGTTGGTAGCATGGTGGTTCTAGGTGTTAATCCTTTAAAAATGTCCTACTTAGGAAAAATCTGAATCTATAAAATTTTGTTGCATTCCTAATTTACACTGAGAGAGATGGTGTTTAAATATTGCCCTGCAACTGAACACAACAAAATATGAAACATTCTTTACTAATATTTCAGGAAACTATCCCCCTCCCTATGCCTGATATCCTTGAGGATGCCTTGTTTTTCCCATTGGCACAGTGTCAGCATCTCCCTAAGCCGGTACACTTTTCCCACCTCAGAAAGAAGCAGTTCCCATATCTGTCAGGGAGCTTGGTGTGCCTGCATGTCACAGTGTCCCCATACAGCACAGCTTATTTTTTGTTTGGTGTTTACGCAGAGATGGTAAGAGAAAACATTACCTATGTGCACACCAACAGTTAATCATCTAGGATTTTAAAAAGTCATTGTGAGACCTAGTCCAGGCCTCTGGTCAAACTGTATCTTCTTTTCTCTTTTAAGACAGGGAAATTCTATAACATTTTGTGGGGCAACGCTCTCTTCTGCATTGAAAATCAAAACTTCCATGGAAATTCAATATGATTCCTCTGAAATTATTCTGTGCATTTCCTACCTAAATTTTTCAAATCTGTGCCAGTTCTCACTAACTGTGAGTCTATCCCTTTGTTTAAACAGATACCAGCTAAGCATTTAGTAGGGGACAGTACTGCCACTAACCTCTGTGTAGGCACCTTATCAAAAAATAGAAGGACATGTTTGTTAGAACTGACAAATACCTTCTATATGCCCAACTTCCTGGAAACATAACTTAAAGCATGTTAAACAAACGACTAATCCTGCTTTCAAAGTGTTGACTTCCAGAGTTAAATGAGCAATGAGACACTATCATAGACCCACATTTAGGGGGCTGAAATACTTATTAGGGAAGCTGCTGCTTGTTCCTCTTGACCCAGAGCTTCTGCTAAGTGCATTTAAGTGGAAATCACTCCTGAAATGTGAAAAATCTTGGTGTGCACTCTGCAGGTATGGTGTGGCTGTTGCAGTCACATGTGTGTTGTAGCCTTTCTTGGTAAATAATCAGAGAGAAAAGGTGGAATTTGGCTACCTCCTGAGCTGAAATTAGTTGCATTTTAATAAACAAAGAGGTAAAATGTTGAGGAAAACTATTGTACAGACAGAAAAAGGGTTTGAAACTACTGCAGTAAACAAATTCTATCTCCTATTCCACAAAACACCCCACACTCAGCCCTGTGTGGCAATGCATGATATTGTGACAGCTAACCCAGTTTTTGTGGAACTGCCTGAGCTCAGGTCTTTTCCTTGCTGAGATCCTTATAATTCTTTTTATTATGCTCACCCTTTATGTGCCTGGTTGCTTTCAGCCATACTAAACACCCTGCTTTCCAGATTTTGTTTATATTTGTTTCCAGTGCTTATATTTGGTCACTGCAGTGTCCTTTGATGTTCACTAAAGAATTTATATATATTTTATAAGTTTCTTGGAATTTTATTTGCTGATTTCTAAGTAGAAATAACAAATAAATTTTCAGGAAAAGTCTTCAAGCTGCTTTAGTGGTCCCTTATTTTTCTAGTTCGTACATTCCTGCATTGTGTGTCACAAGATACACAAAAAGCAGCTTCTCATATCATTGTTATGTATGAACAAGAGGCAGTGTATGAGGAAGCTGTGACTTGCAGGTGATTTTATTTCAAATTCTAGAGAAAGAATCTTTCTTTTCCCTGATCATTTTGTCCAGTGCTTCTCTTATTAGTTGCAGACCAGCTCATGTTTCTGATGGTGGCAGCACTGATTTAAAATAAAACAAGAATCCTTCGCCCACATAATATTAAAAATATAGTAGAAGGGCTCCAGCTGCAAGTCCCTTCACCCACACCCAAAGAGGTATTAACTGTCAAGTAATTTGGCAAATGGAATCTGAGATAGTTCTGGAGGTCAACATGTAGGACAAAGTCAGATGGCAACATCTGCAAGATAATAATGAAGATAAATAGTTAGTATGTTAAATATCCATCTGTAGAAATCTTCTCTTAAATTCTAAAGATATAGTAAATTTTACATCCTTTTACTTGCTAGGAAGGTCGCTTAGATGTTGTGCAGTGCATAGTCCCAGTGTATCCATGTGGTCAGTTTTCTTACATATAATAAAATAAATGGGAAAATTTAGGAGACACATTTGGTACTCATTATGAGTAAATAGTACTTATTTTGAAGAATTATAATCTAACAGATAGTGTCAAATAAGATATTTTTGACAGAGGCACTACATCATATAGATAGACTGGTGTATACATTAAGTTCTTCTCTTCTGTATTGTCAAAATACTATCAAATAGGCTTTTGAAAAAGCCTGCAAATTACCTATGACAAATACAGTCAAGTGTGCAGAATCATTACAGTATTCCTCAAAGGGTAGAAAATCACTAGACAGAATCACAGCATTTCAGAACGGCTGAGGTGGGCAGGAGCTCTGGGTCCATGTGGCTCACCCCCTGCTCAACAGGGACACCCCAAGCAGGGTGCCCAGGCCCATGTCCAGGTGGCTTCTGAAGGTCTCTGAGCAGATCCCACAGCCTTTGGTACCTGCGGGTACCCTCTGTGCACCCACACAGCACAGCAGTGCTCCTGGTGTTCAGAGAGACCTCTTGTGTTCCACTTGGTGCCCAGTGCCTCCTGTCCCAGCACTGGGCACCAATGAACAGAGCCTGCCTCCGTCCTGTTTGCACCCTCCCCTCAGGTATTCATCACATCGGTCAGATCCCCCAGAGCCTTTCCTTCCCCAGGCTGAACAGCTCCTGCTCTCTCATTGTCTCCTCACAGCACAGATGTTCCAATCCCTGCACCATTCTTGCAGCCCTTCATTAGGACTCTCCAGTAAACCTTAATCTGCCTTGCACTGAGGAGCCCAGAACTAGACACAGCACTCTATGTGAGGCCCCACCAGTGCTGAATAGAATGATCACCTCCCTCAGTCTGCTGACAAAATTCTTCCCAAGGCAGCCCAGGGTACCATTAACCTTCTTTGCAGCAAGGACACACTGCTGGCTCACGTTGGACTCCATATCCATCAGCACCCCACATTTCTTTTTGCTCTCCAGCCCAGTGAGTCCTGATGCTGGGGTGGCTCCATCAGTCCATGTCTCAGACCTCCCAGGTCCCTCTGGGTGGCAGCACGGCCCTCTGGGTGTATCCCTGTTTTTCCCAGTTCTGCCACCTTTGAACTCGCTGGAGGTCTGTCTTCCACATCGCTAATGAAGATGTTTAACAGGGCAAAACCCTCCTGCTAGGCCTCATACCATCAACCACCATCTGAACAAATGAGCTTAGCCAGTTTTAAATCTACCCCACTGGCCAAGATGAGGCTCTTCTGGGAGATAGCATCAAAGAACTTACTGTAGTCCAGGTTGACAATACCCACTGATCTCCCTCCATTTTATACTTTCTTTGCATGTAAATTTTCTAGGAAGCTCCTAAGTATGACTGACATGAACAAGTGTACAATTCTTACAGAATAGTTTACAATTCCATCGCAGTTTTCAAAGGCTCGAAGAGACAAATGTAAGGCAGCAGACAGCACATCGTTCTGCCGCCTAGTGGCAGTATCTCACTACGTAGCAGTAATTAAGTGTTACACTTTCTTCTTGAGAATTCTCACACTTCTATTATTTTCTCTTAGTCATTTCTTTTTCATGCATTAGAACTTCTTTATAGTAAAAGATCAATCGATGTCAGAGCCTTCTTGTATATACCAAGAAGTCTGAATGAATAGGAAAATCAAGAGTATTGAATAACTGTATTTTACTAGCAGTGCAGCAGTCCCATCAAATCAGCAGTATTTGAACACACGCTAATAAAAAGGTAAGGGGGAAAAAATACTGCTCCAGTGGTTTTGTAATCGTTTATGGCTGGTTTTCTTATCTCCTGTTTTAGACACAAAACTCAGTTAAACAAGAATTTAAATTGACAAAGAATAAAAAATGACTGGTGACTGTTCCAATCCTTCTGATGCATCATGTATATGCACTGCTCTGGAATATATCCATGCCGCTCACTGAAATTTTTCGCAGCCTGTTTCACAGCTCACCAGAGGTGTGGGGATAAGGATAGATACTTCCTGGATATGAAGCAAGCCCATAGAAATCAAAATGTGCACTATGAAAGAGCTGCCTCAGCATGCTTTGAAATTCATTGAAATGATGTTTACTGCATACACAGAGAGCCATTTATTAGGCAAACAGGAAAGAGATGATATGAAGCCTATATTAATAAAGCAGAATATTAGCTGCCCTTTTTTAGGAGAGATATAAAGAAAGTACATGCATAGATGAACCAGTGGAAAGCAGAATATGTGGGCACCCCCAGAAGAGATTTTTATTTGCTGGAGAAAGATGAATGTATATTGTCTAGTGACTAGTGGCAACCATGCAGGAGCAGGCTGGTAGAACTGCGGTGGGTAGAGGTGAATCTTTCACGACACGTATTTATGTGATCTTTTACAATAGACAGGTAGAGTTGATTTGCAGCTCATCTGATTAAAAGATGTCATCCGCATTTAGGCTACAGGCATCTCCCAGCACCAAGGACTGCACTCACTCATGCAGCAGCTATCCAGCTGCTCTGCTCACTCAGAGGGAGGCCTGGAGGCTCTGAAGGAGGCAAGTAGAGCTGGGCAGTGCTGCAGCCTCCCTGAGCTATTTGCCAAGGCCCCTCAGCCTCTCCCTCACCTACCATATCTGTGCCCATGCTGTTCTTCAACAGATGAGACCCTCATGTAACACAGGGTCCAGGAGATGCCAGCAGCACTGCACGGATGAAGGACAGCTGTGCTTCTAGGGACTGTTGGTCTCCAGTGCATTTGCAAACTTCGGTGTTCTTCAGCTTCCATGAGCGGAAGCAACTTGTCTTGGGAAAGGCTGGGGTAGAGTGGGCTCATAGTGAGGCACTTTGGGGAACAACGCAGCAGTGTCAGGACAGCACTGACAGATTTTGTGGCTGACACACAGTATTTCATGGGCAACAAATCTGATCCTCAATTGAGGTTAAGAGATTGCCTCTCCCAGCTTTCCTAGGCTGACTGGCACCACACAGCCAGTGAGACCCACAGCAGCTCTGCACCAGCCCTGCTGGGTGATGCTGAATAGCCCTGCTGTAAGTAGGTCAGACACGCACACATGGAATCAGCACTTGTCTTAGTCACTCTGAAGCAAGCCTTCTGCTCCCACCACTAGGATAAAACGCTTTTTGGAGCGCAACAGCAAGGTGTGGGGCATCTGAGACAGCACAACCCTGACAAGAACTCCCTTTCCTCCTCTATAGTGGGCATTGTGAACAGATAGACTGAAGACTGTCACATTCCCTGCATTATGTTCATACTCCTGCAGGGAACGTGGGTTCATGAGGTTCCTGCTGTGCACTGGTACGGCATGAAACAAATAACTCAATACAATCAGACTGTACAGTTTTCCTTTCTCTGCATGCACTGTTGTCAGATGTCTCATGGGCCACATGGGAATATGGTCTGAGGATGGGCACTTCCTTGATTAGGCCATCAGGAAGCCTCACCACCCTCTAACTGTCCAAGAAGTAACGGAGTTGCATATACAATCCTTCATGTCCCTAATACCCCTCCCTATTTTCCACTGTAGCCCATCTCTCCTAGCAAGTAGCTTTCTAGCAGAGAGAACTCTTCCTTAAAGATGACTTTTGTCTTAACTTTTCAATTAGCATTTCCAGCTTTGTTGTTTTCTGAAGTTGCCCAGTTGCTCCAGGAAACAGAGGCCAGCAGCTATACTTCAAAGAGCTGTGTGGGATCAATTTGACACTACAGAGCACTACTGCAACAGATATCTGTGACAGATATCTTTCTGTCCATCTCTCCAGGATTACTATCCTAGAATTCCCGCAGTAATAAACTTTGTTTACCTGTTGTGCAGAAGGAAAGCCCCTTCATAGTCCTGCTGCATTTGATGACCACAGTTCCAGAGGTAAGAGAAGCTGCCACCTCCTGGGGCCATGAATTTCATGCTGATATCTCCATTTTCTTGGGTGGAAACACAGATACAATTCTTTCCTCATTCTGTCACTGACTTGACATCATCTGGGCCGTGCTAGAGGGATGCCTCAACCTGAAATCACAACAGCTTCATCTTTGACTGTCACTGTCTCTCCTTTCACTGATCAGGGAATGATTGCACTGTGACTGCTGACATTTATTCACAGAACGATTGCTGTCTCTGCTGCTTCGGAGTGGCTTTTTCCACCCACAGTCCTAGGAGAAAAAGGAGGGGTACACCAATCCCTTTCACACCCTTCTCACTTTCTAGCCCTACTGTTCTTGGACCCTTGCATAAATCTTGCACAGCTACTTGTTCTGACTCTGTCCAGTCCTAAAGTTCATCTGAGGCCTTAACTCACCTTAATCCCTATTTACTTTAAAAAATATTAGCTTCATACCAATCTAGTGTATGATGTCCTAAACAACCCTGCTTCCTCCATCTCTTCTGTGGTGTTTGCAGACCTCTAGGCTAAGCAGAATGGAGCAGGAGTTTTTATTACCAGTGGACAAAATTCATTCTTGCCCCAAGGACATTATTCTAGAGATGTTTTTTTGTTGCAGGCATAGCTGGGTTATGCTTGAGGGGGGTGGACAGGCAGCCCTTGAGAATGGCATCAGGCATGAAATGCCTACATCACAAGGGGTGGCTTAGAGGATAGTTGTCAGTTACATTCGTATACATGAGGGAGATATAGGCATTCCTCAGACCAAAAAATGTCTGAATCAAACTGCACACCAAGAACAGACATCTCAATGCAGGAGATGGATGTGCAGTACAGTTGCGGGGAAGAAGTCAAGATTAAGAATTGCCTTGTACTACTGATGGAAACTGCTGAATCACGGCCTGAACCTCTGATTGATCACCTGAGGCGAGCAACCAGTCAGCCACAGGAACACAGGTGAAGGCAATTCAGCTGTGCTGCACCTCTCCTGGACCCATTTAAGAGCTGACTACCAGTGGGGAAGGCTCTCTTCTGGAGGTCCTCTCTGCTGGAGTTTCATAGTGAGCCCAGGATATGGGTAAGCATCCTATCTATTCTGCTTTGGTATAATAATTTTGTAGCTAAGCTCTCTGGTGTATCTCATAACCATAACATCTGTATGTTCGTTGATTGTACAACTACAGTAACAGTGCTAGAAGCCTGCTGGCTTTCAGATCTGCAATTTGAGGGATCCCAAATCACCTCACCTTTTTATGCCACTGACATGCAACTTTCTGCTTGGGTGTTTATTATGATAGATAGGTTATTAATTTTGGCTACATGAGCCAGCCACCAAATTCCAGCCTGATGTGCATAAGTGATTTGATCTTGCAAGGACCTGTGGTATGTATGGTATAAAATGGTACGAAGGCTACTTGCCTGCTGAATGCTAATTTGCACTGTGTTGGTGGAACAATGTGTGCTGCCCTATCTTTTCCCTGAGGCTCCCTTACTAAGATGGTTACTTTGTCT
Source organism: Lagopus leucura (assembly GCF_019238085.1). NCBI lineage: Eukaryota > Metazoa > Chordata > Aves > Galliformes > Phasianidae > Lagopus > Lagopus leucura. Next base: position 27,366,687 of record NW_024962334.1, on the reverse strand, counting down.
GAAAGCTCATCATATTCAGTAGTAATTTTCCTCAGCTCCTCCACTATTTATTTTTAGAATTAAGTAAGAAAAAAATACCTATCTACAATCCTGGATACTGACAGCTATTTGGGATCAGAAGCAGTGTAGAAATAATCATGCTCACACACAGCAACATTAAATTCCCTTAACCAAGCAGCAATTTAAAGCAGCGCAACAAACTCCACCCAGAACTGTTTTATCATCCACCCGCTTTTAAGAAGATTAAATTGTTATATTTCTCTGCTGCTTTCATCTTCCCTCTGTGAGTGCCATCCAGGCCTCCAGGCAAGCATAGCTGCTTATCCTCATCTGGAGACTTCAAGTCAGGGAAAACAAGAGAAAGCAAAAAAGGCAGACTTACTTGTCAACAAGCTACGGGTATGGATTAGAACAGCTATACAGAAAAGACATATTTTAATGCTATACATAGCAAAAACTCAGGGCACCTCTTGAAAATTTTGTCAGGCACTGAAATGTTGATAGCCAGTTCTAAAGAGATCCTGATCACCTCCATAATAAGTCCCTGTTATTGTCTCTGTAGATGGGATATTAAGCTAGAATTTCTGATTAACTTACACCAATAGTCAGTCCAACTCATGGTTAAAGCACAATGGAGAGGCCAGCAATGTCTTAGGCAGAAGTACAAAAAATAACAAGTATTTCAAAGAGACATTTTAGATAAACACTTTTTTTTTTTAGGATCTTCTCTCCAGTATGCATTTCTGCTTCCTTCAATCACAAGAATTATGTGCCATAAGTTTCAGTTTGTTGTCAAAAATACCATTTACCAGGTTACATCCTAATACATCTCCAAGATACGTTAAATTCAGGGAGCACCTTATATGTACAGCAGACTTTAACTTGGACTGGTAAGGCTGTGCTTTAAGTTAATATTTAGTATATCTCTGGAATTGTGCACAGAAATGTCATCCCTTTTCATGTCTGTGTCAATGCAAGCTATTGTTTTAATCAAATACAAAGGACTGGATTTTAAACTAGGTAGTGTGGGGAAATTAGATAGGATTTTGCAAAGAGAAGAGAACTGCTGTAGAGATCTATGAGTTGCTAATGCTTCTGTAAATTCAGCCATTTTTCCTTCCCCTTTGACCAAGCTCTTGAGTCATAAGGAACTTGACACAGACCCTAGTGGACTCTCCCATTTAGTTCCTTGGTTTGGTTTGTGTTGTTTTTTGGGGCACTTCAGCCTATTTATCTTCTGAGTCCTTTATACAAGCTCTAGAACTCTCCTTTTGCAGCTTCCTCAGCAATTCAGAGCACAAGCTGGAACAAAACACTGCGAAATCCTTCCAGTCTCAAGTCCTTCTTCTAGAAGCCGCTGAGTTCCACTCAGGAAAGTGTCTTTCAGAAACTCTCAGTTCCTTCCCAAAGTGCCTGGTTTACTGCTAAGTTTCCAAACTTTTCCCAGCACACCAAAACTTTTCAAATGAAATGAACAATTTGCATTACGTGGCAAGCATTTGCAATTTAAAGAGGCAGTAGTTAAATTTCCAGACGTTTCTTCCTTGTGTACCATTTCCATGCCTCAGTTAAAAGTGCAAAAACAGAAGCCTGGGTAATGCTGTGTTTGAATGGGCAGAGCCTCAAACAGGAAGCCATGTCCATAATTCCTATTTCAGATGTGCTGTACTGCTCAGTTTTAGGATGACATGAAAAAGAATTTCTTGGAGAATTATGGTTATCTTTCATGGGAAGAGTAGGATTCCATACGATTAATTTTACCTTGAGAACCAACTTTACTCCACAGTCATGCTGCTTGGCATCTCTGCTAAGCTTCCTTTCATTAATTTACAGAGATGTAGATCTAACTTCCAGTTAATTGCTGTTTTAGTTGGTGCTTATTATCACTTCATGTTTGTAGTACAGTTTACCAAGTCTTTTCAATCACAGTTGATAGACGAATCAACTAACTTCTCTATAGGTAGGTAGACTTTGGAATTTATAGTTTCATATAAAGAGCAAATATGGGGCGTATATCAATCACAGTGTATGGTTAACATTATGAACGCAGCCTGCTGTTCTATTTTTTGAAGGTAGGATGGAAAGAAGAGCACTCATGTGGATTGCTCTGTGAGAAATGCTGCTTTCTGTGCATAGGCATTTTCCCTTCCTGCAAGTGCCATTCTTTTTGCTCTTAGCTCTCCTTCATTTTCTGTTCTGTTACTCGAAGAGCAGTAAGAATAAAATGATTTGTTGCAGACTTACTACTCCTGTGCTAGACACCCAATGCATCTCATGCCTTACTGCTATCAGGTTGATTTACAAATCCTGAAACCAGCACCTTATCTTCCAGGTCCCTCAGCTATGTGCATGTACAGATGGGTGCCCAAAGTCCAACTTTGTTGAAACTGTTATTATCTGTCCTTCTAACTAATCTCTTTGGTGACAGAGCTGCAGGAAAGTGAAGAACAAAATATGAAAAGAGGCTTAGAAAATATTCTGTCACAAAAATCATTGTTTCTAATCAATATGGAACTTGCTCATCTACCAGAGATATCCTTGTTCCTTCTACTTCTGTATCACATCTCACAATTTTGCCATTCCTTTCTGAGGGGAAAATTTCTTCTTTTTAAGGTACTTAAGGTTTTTTCAGCTTTGCACATGTATTTGAGCAAAGATCTAGCAAATGGGAATCTATTAATTGCAAATCAATTGTTAGAGGAACTATTACTGACTTTGTGCCAGAAATCTTTTAGATTCATTGTTTGGTACTAGAGCCTATTGTGAATATTCAGACTATCCCAGCTTGCAGAAATTTCAGCCCAAGACCCAGTGATGTGCCTGGAGAACTAGGTGCTTTTAGCAAACAGTTAAGAAAAGCTCTCCAATGCTCTCTCTTTAAACTACTTTTTCATACTAACCAACTGCCCATGCATTTCTTGAAAGACCAGCAACCAGATCATCTGTGAAAAGATTTCTAAAGCCATGTGTAATAGTGCCCTACAGAGACATTAGTGCCATAACAATAAACCTGACTTTAGAAGTGATATTCTACATTTTTTTTCTGAAGGGTGCTTTGATTTTTTTTTTTTTTGTCTTTTGATCCTTTGTTTAATCCATTGCCTTTGAAAAGCTGCAAGGCATTTTTTAACATCCTCAATTATCTGCAGAGGTCTATCATGCAAAGCATCTGAAAAGTAGTGGTAGCATCATTTACATTAAGCCCTGCAAATGTTGGCTTTGAAATTAATTTTTAATCTTCCTGTGGCACAAATTTCCAAAAGGGTTTGCCTACTTCTGTTAGACTGTTACTGCACTTTGTGAAGGAGGAGTTGTTGGTGCCTAAGGGAGGGAAATACAATGCACTGATAATCATTTGTCTCACATTGCACCATAAATGGTTATTGGCTGTCACAGCAACTTAAGCCAATCTTCATTAGTAAATTGCATGTGAACATCTCTACATAAAGTGACTTCAAAACAAAATGGTGTCAATTTGCTTCCCTTAGACATTTCAAGTCTAGCAACCAAATATATTACACAAAATGTTCACAGAAACCTCTAAAATTGTGTTTCTGTAAGTTGGAAGAGGGGAGACAGGCAAATAATGTGCTTTGGGTATTTTAAGGATAGACTTTTATCCCATGCAATTAGTAGGCTGTGATGAGCTCCGAACTTCCCCTTAATTTCCAATTTCTCTTTAGATGGTGCCATGGTTAGTGTGTATGTGTACAACTGACCTTTGCTGAAGAGAAAGCTGCTTGTCAGATGTGCGTAATTGCTAATTGTTTTGCCCTCTTGATCTAATTACGTAGTTTGAAGCTAAAATACTACCTTATGAGTTCACAGAGCAAGAACTTAAGATTATTTTAAAAACTTTAAATTTAAACTTTGCCCTGCTGCACATTCACCTGGTAATTAAGCCCAATACATAATCACATAATGCCTGCTGGCAGCATATAAGGAGTTGGATAATATTATGGATTTGTTTGAGAAAACATAAAATTAAGGCATGTCCTGTGGTGCACTGAAATGACTGAATGTTTTTCATGAAGCATTGTTAAAAAGGTGCCATTGATTATGACGACTTTTTGTTAAAAAAAAAAAAAAAAACTTCTAGAAATGTAAAGATCTTATCCCATTTTGTAAAATTAGTAATGATACAAATTACTTTAGAACAAGAAATAAACAAAAATGACAAGAGCTTATGCTGTGGAAAATTATGGAAGACAGTGGCGGGAATGAGGTCAAAGAGAACAGAGCATTGCTTGTAGGGAAATTAGATATTCCTTCAGATAATTATTTAATGGGACTAACTGCATATTTTTCTCATGTTCCCAAATTCTGCCAATTCTGGGATCACCTATTAAAAATACAGAGCTGGACTTGCTTCCCTCCAAATCTCCTCACAGTAGGTAATTTTGAAGAGAAGCTGTGTATTTTTTTTTTTTGTGCTAATAGGGCCACTGACACACTTTTGTACACGATCTCCCACCACTCAATGAGCTTTTGTCTGGACCTCTTGTGTTTCATAAGTGTTGGTTTGTTTTCACTTTTCCTTTGACATTACCATTTTGATGTTTCATTCCTATACTTGAAAAACAGTGGACCACCCCAGCAAATATTGCCACTTTTAATGAGTATCAAAACTGTGTCCCATTGGACAGGGTTTTACAGTGTGTTTTAAATAAATTCCTATGTGAGTTGTTAATAGAACATAAAATGCTATTACTTTGTAACAAAAACGTGGGACTCAACAGCTTTACAGACTTATTTATGATGTACAAATAGTGCTTAAAAATACTATTTTAATGGCTACTAATAGCTACTATGGACATTTAATATGAAATAGTTGAGAAAATGCCACAACAGTGTAGGTTTTTGACCATCATAGTCAAAAGGGCAGAGTTAAGAGACGCTGTGCTCATTCACACTCGATAAATACTTGATATGTTCATACAGCATGATGGCATGCTGTACCATATGATGCCATGTTGTATGTATATGATACCAACATATCTTTGTCACATATGTAAGATATCATGTTAACACAGTGAATCCTCACCAGACCTCATCAGAAACCAATCTGATTTGTCAGCTCAGGAGTACTAAATGAATCCAAAGCCCTCTTAGAAACCAGACAGGAATAATTTAAATGACAGCTAAGTTTGAAGTGTATTTGCAAAAGAGACACAATCCCCCAACAACCTCAGACAAGTTTGAGATTGACGCTCAAGTTGAAACCAAGGCCAAGGCTTTTGTAAGTAACCAGCAGTTTCCAAATTTGTATTGAGTATCTGATTTTGGAAGGGCCTTACTTTCAGAAATGACTATGAACTGCCCCAAATGTGCACTTAAAAACAGAATTTTTCCACGTGCCCCAGGCTGTACAAGCAGAAGATGTCTTAAAATTAATCTTACAGGAGAACAAGACACGAATCTTCTCTGCTTCAGTTCCAATTACACTGAGAAACAATTATTTCATCACCATGTCTTCATCCTCAATGGGTGCCATTGTTCTTCAAGGCTCTTCATTTCCTGGCCAGGTGCAGTCCATCTAGGTCTAACACAAACAAGATGAGATGCAAATCCTTGATAATTTTCCACTAGTCTGGATCTACCACACACTTCTCAGGACAGGGCTGGACCTGGAATGACAATGGCTGGTGTTGGTACATCCTGCTAAAACAAACAAGGTGTGTCCCTCAGGGGTCAGTACTGTGACCAATGCTTTTTAACATCTTTATCAATTACATTGACTGTGGGATCAAATGCATCCTCTGCAGTTTGCAGACGATATCAAGCTGTGTGGTACAGCTGACGTGCCTGATGGATGGGATGCCATTCAGAGACCTAAACAGGCTGAGCAGCAGGCCCAGGTGAATCTCATGAGGTTCGTCAAATCCCAGTGCAAGTCTTACACCTGTGCTGTGGCAACCTGCACTATCAGTACAATCTGGGGAATGTTAGGAGTTACCAGTGCAGCCCTGCTGAAAAGGGTGTAGGGTTACTGATGGATGGCAGTTGGGTATGAGTCAGCAGTGTACCCTCGTAGCTCAGAAGGGCAAATGTGGAGCCCCGTCCCTGAAGACCTCTAAGATTAGGCTCTATGGGACTCTGAGAAACCTGATGAAGCTGTAGGTGTCCTTGTTTGCTGAAGGGGTGCTGGACTAGATGACCTTTAAGTGTGCCTTCCAACTCAAAGGTTTCTATGATTCTGTTGGTCTGGTCATAATGGGGTTGATAGCCAGGCCACCATGGAGCTGGTACCAAGGTGGTAGAGGAGGGGGTGAGTAAGCAGGCATGGTGTGATATTTAGATTGCTTTAAGGGTGATGAAAAAGATGTGGTAGAGCTGCTGGCTGAGTTGGTGTAAGGGAGATGTGAAGGAAGCTATGGGGGATGACAGCTGGACTGTGCAGGAGGTGATGGCAAGGCCCTTGCAGGGGTGATAACGAGGCTGCCACTGAGCTGGTGGCTGAGCTGTCACGGGCCGAAGGCTGCGCCCGTGTGGGAGGTGACAGTGAGGAGACCTCGGAGCAGCTGAGGGGGCTTCTAGAGTGGGGAGCGTCCGAGCGGGCCCTGGGCCCACGCCGCCACCTGCCCTGCGGCCCCGCCCCGCCCGCTCCTCCTTGCCGCCCCTGGGGACGCCGAGCGGCGGCGGTGGGGGGTGTCGCTGCCGGGGGCGCGCGGGAGGAGGAAGAGGAGGAGGGGGCGGGAGGAGGAAGGCGGCAGCTCTCGGGAGGAGCCTGTCCAGCGTGAGACAGCACATTCAGCCGGCGGCGGCGGTCCTGCCGCAGGAACGGGCGGCACCGCGCACCGCCGCGACGGCGGCGGCCATTTGGGCTACGGGGTTCGGTGGGAGCTGCGCGGCAACGGGAGTCGCTCCGCATCGCTCGGGCGCCGACGGAGGTAAGGCACCGCGGGGCCCGGTGGGGGCCGCGCTGAGGCGGCCGTGCGCGGGGCTCCGCTGGCAGCTGGGGGACGCCGGGGTGCCGCCTTCCCGCCGGGTGCCGGGCCGGCGGGCAGCCGCTGCGGAACGCGCTCGGCCCCGGCAGAGGATGGGGGAGGTGGGGCCGGGGCAGCGGGCAGCACCCCGACCCGCCGCACCTGCTCTGGTGAGGGCGGCCGCCGGGTGCCTGCTCTGAGCCTCAGCGCCGCGGAGGTTAACGCGGAGGGAGGAAAAACAAAGTTTTCCGTCTTTAATTTGTTTTTAGCATTGCGTGAGCAACAGAGGGTTTGTTAAAGTCCACAGCGATAGTAGATGGAGAATGAGATCTTTTCCAGGTGATTGGCGGGCAGGGCCAGAGGATGATCAGTGAGAGGCCTTTTTTTGAGGCGGTCAACTATACAGTGTCAAAAGGGTGTGATTGCGGTTACATCTCCTGGAATGCCCCGGGTCAGCAGATAGCCGAAGGCCCCACGGCATCTCCTAGACAAAGCCCCTCTCTCATTAATGGGAGCAAAGCAAGTTTCTGCAGTGATGTTGACATTAGCAAAAAGCGGGAAAAAAAAATCAGCTGTGAATACACATAAAATAAAGCTTATAACCAGACTGAGGAATGCAACCTCCTAATACAGCAGGAATGAAATGCAAAGACCTGACGTGAAGTTGGCACATGGCTCTGGCACTGTGCCTCTTAATTCACCCTGACACGCTGGGTTTTGTTCGCTCCTCGCTTCCACGTGAGGATGTTGAATTGCCTCTGAAATTACTCTAAATGTTATGAAGCACAGTACTGTTAAATCAGTTTCCAAATGGAAATGCAAAGCCCAGCACTCTGCATCTGTCTCCTGGTAGATGGTGTTGTCAGAGCCTCTGGGAGGAGTTTCACTGCTGTTGCTACCAATGTGCTTTGGTGAAGTGCCTCACTTGTTCTCGCTGTGTTAATGGGATGAAGTTACGTGTCTTCCTTTCAGATTCAATTATGTTCCTCTTATTACTTTCTTTTCACTTACGAGGACTTCTCTAGCAGGAGTCTCATGCTTGGAATGAATTTCATTCACTCTCACTGTGATTTCCTTATAATTCTTAGCAAAAATGTCTGTCTTTAGCGCAGCTGTATTCATTCCCTGCCCTGGGGGTGCACCCAGGTCTTTGCCTCCAGGAGCACTCAGTGTCATCGTCATTAGCTGCTCTGTAGTGTTAGTAATCTATGACAATGTGAAATGTATTGCCCCTTCTGCGCCTCCTTCCCTGGACACAGACTGCTGTGAGCATTGTGGCTTGCTATCCCCTTCCTTGTTATTCAAAAGACTTCTGAAGACCTTGTGTTATAGCACAAGGAAGAGATTGCTTAGATTAACAGGATTGTTATTCTAGCTCTCCATGTCTCTTCCCAACCATAGCATACCTTTAAACAAGCATTACCTGTAGCTCTTCCTATGTACAGTTCAAGAGAAGAATTGTCCTTCAAGGAGCAGCAGTAAGGCGTGCCCTGCACATGCAGTGATTACCAGAAATCTGGTTACTCAAATAGCATTCAGGCAAACACTTTTTTGCATCCTGCAGGTTTTACAAATCTGATCTGCGAACTCTTTCTATAGAAGTAAATTTTCTACAGAAGTAAAGGCAGCCTGGTGCATTTCATTGTGATAACCTTTCTGTAGTTGGTTGGTTGTTAGGCTCTTTTCATTGAAATACACTTATTTGTTTTCCAGTCTGTGTTTTTCCAGCTTCTGCTTCCTGTTATGTCATCTCTCACAGATAAAAGCCTTGGTTGAGCAGGTGCCTTTTGTGTTGATATTCAAAGTGATGAACCAAGACCTCAGCTGCTTTGATGGAAGCCATGCAGAGCACCTTGGCGGAGCTCTCACTACTACAGTGTGCTGGGCAGTGGGTGGAGAAGGAGAAAGATAAGGGAGCAAAACTGAAAAGAAGAAAAAGAGCATAGAGGGAAAGGGTGTATATGCCTTTTTTTGAAGCTTCACCAACTTACACTGACAACTCAAGTAATTATGCTCTGAAGAATATACTCTAGGACTGCTTGGGCTCATAAACTGATGCTGTGTCTCCAGAGCCTTGTTGAGTTCCTTCAGCATGGTCTGACTAACAGCAGAGATAGTAACTGGGAGTCTTTCAGAGCCTTATGCCTGGTGCCAAAGCAAGCTGCTACTTGGAGGTGGTGGTGGTGGAATCTTCACCCTAAGATCTTTGTATATCCCTGGGCTTTAACTTCCAGAGAAATTTAAAAGAAGTCCCCATTGAGGAAGTATTGGCCTCTGCAAAGGTGCAGCCTTTCATGCTTTTTGCAGCCGCAGCCAGCCATTATTGCCTTAGTGCATTGCTCATCTGACATTTTTGTATTTTCACAAAAAAAAAAGCCATAATGACCATAGATTTGCTTTGTATATATATAAACTTCTGTGTATATAAAAGGGATGTTTTCCAGGAAGAGTGCTAGTAGAGTGTGAGTGTGCTAGCCAAGTGCACCTTGTACAGCAAGACTGTGCTAAGATTAGCCAGTGTAGCTTACTTTAGTTCACTGGAACAACACAAGTGATACAGGTGAATATATGCTCATATGTATGTAAGGGAGCTTGCTATCCAGATGGGAGATTGTGTGATATCTGCATGGCTGACCTGTATAGGCAGGAAGAAATGGTAATGGAGAAATGACACAGCTTAAAAACAGAAAATCTGAAAAATCTTAGGGAAAATGTGTCTGCAAATCTGTGAAGGTTGCCTGAGGGAGACACCGGCTCTGTCTGAGTCTCATATAGACACAATATGTCCCTTTCACTATTTGGTAATTATCCATCTAAAACCATGCAAGCTCTTTTTACTCAGACATGACATTGGAAGCTGTTGTTCGCTTGGCCATCTGTGAGCACTCAAAATAAGGCAGTATGCAGCGTACATGAGCCTGCTCCTCCACACTGTTCATTTTAGGTGCCATAAGCTTGCCAACTTTTCTGAGAAATGGCTACTTCCAGGCAGATGGCAGGAAAGTCAGGAAGCTGGAAGCAGACTGACGTGTAGATCTCATGGAGACGAGGCATCTCTCACCGTGTTCAGCCCTTCTTGCTCACTGCTTTGAGGCAGAAGCATTGTGGTGATTGCGTGGCAGTGCCCTGCAGCAGCAGAAGGCACAGAGCTGGGGGTGTTCAGAGGACTGGTCCTATCAGGAGTATCTCTGTGATTATCCTGGGGGTGAGTCTGGCCTCCAGAATGAGGCCAGGAATCAGCAGTGCACCTTGTTTGAAGGCCATGAGGTATCTCCGTGCTCTTACTGAAGTCAGCAAGAGTGATTGCACTGGCTTAATGGTCTTTGGAAGAGTTCTCGTGTAACTGCTGCTTCCACCCATGTGCAAATAACTGTGTTACCCAATGAATGGGCACTGCTCAGATGACTCTTGTGATTCTTGGCTGTTAATCTTAGAGTAAAAGGACATATGAATCTGCTTTCATATTTAACTTGCTGCCATGCCTGCGGTTCAGCTTGCCTGATTTCAGGAGCGTGGTATATTGTCTCAAGGAGCAAACATCCCTTATGGACCTGGTTCAGTCTTGTGCTGCACCTTCCCTGGGAGCTGTCTGCCTGTCCCTGTTTGGCCCTAGAATAATTAATGAGTAATTCAGCAGAGGGAGAGGGCTCATTTACTACCACTGAGCGGAAAACAATTACACAGGCAATCTCTGAAGGATATAGGTTTTCTTTTCCGTAGGTATCTTCTCCTCTTCACATTTCTTTGCCCTCTTGCTAATACTGATTCCCTCCTCTCTGGTCTTTCCTTCTCTTTTGTCGCCTCTCCCTGTGAGAGAACTGGTTTTAGTTCCTTATCCTTTCTTCCTTCTTTCTATGGTGTAATGCAAGTAATTTCAAATCCCGCTCGTCAGTAATTCGTTTTTCAGTTCAGTCCAGCAGAAAGACATAGTGTGTTTTGTGCCCAAACAGTGGGGAGTTAAAGTACTGGAAAACAGCTCAATGATTAAATATATAAATAAGCATTAAGGAGGATATATTCATTATCTAAGTATCTCCATATCTTCAAGCCTGTTGTAATGCACACACGTAATATTTTCAGGCTGAATTTTAGAGCAAAATCTATCTCCCAAACTAACGCTATGTGACTATTGAGAATGACTCGCTGGAGGTCCTAGACCACCTGCTGGGAAAATATGGATCTCTTTGCTTTAAACTGTTTGGCCCTTCCTCTCTGTATCCATTAAGACAGGTCTTAGCTTTTAAAGTGCATAGAAAGCAGTATTAAATCCATACCATTCAAGGCATGTCCTTGTTTCATGTTTTGCACGTTAGGCCACCACTGTGAGGATCAGAGTGGTTACCAGGTCACTTGGTAATTGGGGCAAAGACATATCAAATGGTTGCTATTGTATTGTATTTAATTTTGAGAAAATTAAAATATGTAGCAAAATAGAGTCACAATAAAAAATAAAAAAAGAAACCTGAGCTGCTATCTGGTGTGTCCCCTTGTATTCAGTAGTGTTCGTACTGCTTTAAAGACTGTCCCATTGACTGAGTGCTTAAAAGGTTTCCTCCTCTGATTCTCACAGCGCAGACAAAGTTGGGGGATTATCTCAACTCATGTGACTAGCTTCATAATGTGTTTGTCTCTTGAAATAATACAAGAGAATCACCATTTTCATTAATTATGTTATTCAAAGTTGTATGACATTGTGGGTTTTTTTGTGAATTTGTTTCTCGTTACATTTTGAGCAGTTGCTGAACCACAAAGTGTTTTGTATTATAATCCTGAAGGATTTCAGATCTCCGTTTGCCCCAAAACAAATTCCTTTTTCTTTGCCCTTTTTCAAGCTCAAGGTACCCATAGAGCTTTGTTACACGCATAGCAGTCTGTTACAGATTATCAACTTCTGCCTGTCTTCATTGCTGGGGAAAACAAATTACTTCTGGAAAAATGTGTGAAAAGATATTTAATGTTCTGTGTGCGCATGGGTGCAAACTGTGTGGTGCATTAAACAATGAATGGCTTAAAAATCTATAACCTTTTGGAGTGAAGTAAGAAATCTGACCTAAATCATACCCCCTAGTGTGCAGTTGGCTATTCATGTACGTAATCTGCCGCACTTCGCACAGCCTGTGAATGTTGTATTCCTGCCTTTCAGTATCTCCATAGTAGTAATAATAATACAAAAAAAATTGTGCTGATGGGGTAGGAGGGTATTGTGCTGGAGACAAAAACAAAACAAAAAAAAAAACCTGAACAGTGATGCCATTCTCTGTTTGCACCAAAAGAGCCTGTGGGAAAACTGTCCCATTATTTCCCACAATATTTTCCTTTTTCACAGGAAGTTGATTAATAGCAAAAAAAAAAAAAAAAAAAAAGGCAAGCCTGGTTTGTCAGCCTGCATGGGATTCCTCACATATATTAACAGTACCCTGTGCAAATTCAGTACTTTTTAGCCGATAATTATAAGATGCTGCTCTTCAGGTCTTTTCTCATACATTCAAAGTTAAAACTCAAAAGGCAGCAGTAGATTATGTTCTCTAGAAGGGGCTAAGGTTAAAAAAAAAAAAAAGTCTTTGCAGCTTTACTGTTAATGTTCCCCGTGCCTTCCACAGCAGCCCTTTATGTGTGAGGCTGTTTGTTGTTTACTCGCATTGTATCAATTAATCAGAAGACAGGGAAGTAAAGACTATCAGGCAGTCAATGTGAAATATGAATCTTTTCGAACAAAGTTGTAATATAGTTTAATACTAGGGTTAGTCAATGCAGGTATTGACTTTAAAGTTGTCACCTTCTGATGTGGTAAGTCCAGGCATGGCAACCAGGCTGACTGCAACTGCGCTGCACACCAGCAGTGGTTCTGTATTTTCAAAGCCTTTAATAAAACTGGATGTGTTTTCCAAAAATATCTACAGCACTGAGCTTCCTTTGAAGATAATTGGTGGCAACTGGTGCATGGGAGAGAAGAGTTGATTTACAGCCAGCCTTGCCTTGGTAGGAATCTTGGATTTAAGTGCAGGCATACAGTATCTTGAACCTGGGATTTTTACCTGACTTCCTCAAATTCAGAGTTGTTATGGTGCCTGACCACCAGGTAAATCAAGACTGACAAAATGGTGAAGAAACAAATTCCACACTGCAATCCTCAAAATTTCTGCTTAGATGTAGCTCTAGAAGTAGATGAAGTGTTTAATAACTCCTCAGAGTTCCTCTGCTGGATGTGTTCTTACCCTTGAACCCTCAGATTCTACAACCTGAGTATCTGCTGTCTTCCTCTCGTTGACTCATTTCTTGAGTCCATTTATCAGACTGTGCTCCATGTGGAACTCTAGCCCATGGCACATGCTCCCTCTTTCAGTATGCCCTAGTTATAGGGAGATAAACCCAAAGGAGTGTAAAAGAGTCTCAGGTATCTTTTGCTTTTGCTTAAAAATGTTATCTACGTCTGTCCTGTAATCAGCAAGCTATATGCCTTCTTCAGAAGGTGCTTTCTGAAGCTGCTCCATATAAATGTTAAAGATTATTTGGACCTGAGAACACCTGTGGGGAAAAAGAGAAGTGGCTCTTCACTTCCTTGCATCAAGCACCCAGCAAGAGATGACTTGGCCTCCAAACACTAAATACAGTGTTGTACTTTAAACTAAACAGTCATTGGGTATAATATAAACTCACTCTGAAACAAAGACTAGGACCCAGGGGCCTCAGTTAGGGACTAGTATTTGCTCTCTTGTATCTGCTTCTCCTGCTGAAAATAAACTACTGGAAAGCATCTTCAGTGGCTGAGAAGGCACTCTCCATACCTGTAGTCTTTCTAATCTGTTGGCCTACAGCTGCCCTAGGGAGGTGGCTTTTGGTCTTCTCAAGGAAAACAAACAAGCAACAAAAGATGAATACTCCTGAAAATAAACTTTTCCTGCTTTTGGGCGGATTGCTGCAATCGCTGAGAAGATACACTGAAGAGGTTGGCAGACTCTTTCTTGTCAATGTTTTCTAAAACAGAGGGGTAATCTTTCTCACCTTTGTGAAAGAAGCTTTTGTCTTCTGTTGGGAAGGGTTTGTGTACTGAGCATGCTGAGCATAGGCAGGTGTCCTCTGGCAGGGCTGTGTAATGAGGCATGGAGTGTCCAACCAGCTTCATGCTGCCAGGATAGCTTGCTCATGGAGATGACTTCTCAGTCCAGGCCATCGTAGGAACCTGGGGTGAAGAAAGGATCTTTATAGGATCAGATGCCCTGAAATGGCCTTGCTGAGCATTGTAGTAACAAGCCCTTGAGAGGCTTTAGCCCCTTGGCCTTAATTTGCTGTAGTTCTTCCTAGGTAAAACTGGAATGACTCATCCTTCCTCCACCACACTCATTGATTTAAAACTTCCTTAGGACTGGAAGAGTCTCTTCTTATTTGTCTCTGTGGCACTGAGTGTAGCATTCTTCAACTTGGCCGAATCTTTTAAGCACTCCTATCATAGTGAATATCACAAAATAATATTTTTCTGGTTTCATATTGCATTGTATATTCTTTGGGTTAAATGTATTAAAATGCATTGACCATTTTCAGGCCTGAAGCTTAAATCTCAAAGTTTTCTTACTGTCAGTGACCTCAAAGAGGGTCTAAGCCTTCCCAGTGCTGGACTTGGTTCTCTTTGCAGTTCTTAAAAGTCTTTTGAATTATGCCGTTAGATATCTGCATTTATACTCTCTTCTTTTTATCTTAGCCTATCATTTTCCTGCGTACCAACAGGGATGACTGGCTAAGGCTAACTCTGGTCATTCATGTTGCTTTGTTACTGTTTTGTTGGAGGAGCGGCACTGGCAAGTACATGAAGAGTAGAGTGCTGTTCCTTCTACTTTTCTTCCCTAGAAATGATGACAAGTCATGTGAAATAGACTACGTATTTCTTACAGCCAGAGCTATTCCCTAAGTCTAAATCTTTCTAAAGATTTAGGTGTATTGCTTTCAGAGATTAAACTGGTACATACTATTTTTAACCTAATTATATACTCACAAACATCACCTGCAAAGCAAAGTGTTTTAAGAAAGAGCTGATACCTGGGTAAGTCTTCCAGAAAACCTGCATCCCTTCATCTTTGATATCTATCTGGCCGTTGTCATAACGGGGTCCAGGAGCAGAGACTAGAGTGTGTATTTTTCATGTCTGGGTAAATGGCTTTAAGTATCAGGTTGCTGGACATAAACCACTGGGATTATTTCAAGAGGAGGGTAGAAGTGTCAGAGAGGTCACTTTTATTTCCATTTCTTGTTTCTGTTTTACTTCCATTGCCCAATAAGGAATAGAAGTATGTGTTTTAATATCTGAAATGTTTGCTGGAAGGAGAAAATGAATCATCGTTCTGCTCCAGGAGAGACTAACAGACATCCTGGGAGGCACGTTGGTACTGTTATGATGATTTGTGTAGAACCAAATATTCTATAGAGGTTGTGATAAAGTGGAGAGGTATTAGCAGCCAATATCATTGAAATATGAGTATTATATAAAAATTACTACCATGAAATACGGGGCTCTTCTTCTTTTAAATCTAGGCAAGTGATCTTCAGCCTGTGGATGAGAATTTTGTCATCTCTTCATACATCTCTGAAATCATACCAATTTATCACTTGCATTTGGTTTTCTTCAAATATCCAGAAACTTCTTGAAGCACCTTGCCAAGTCTTCCAGTTTCTTTCTGAAGTTAGCTGGGAAATTTGTAAAAGATAGAATGGAACAGTTAACATACAGCCAAACAGTAGAAGATAACAGAAGCTGATAGAGGGGGAAATGACCAAAAATTCCCCCAAATCTTATATTCCACAATATCAAAATGTTGCCAAGCATGCAGCTGACGGTTTTATTTAAATCTTTATTCTTTGTAACTAGGGCTCTATTGCTGAGTTGGATTCTGGGAGGTACAAATCAGTGCATGTTGGATTATTGAGGGTTATTTCCCAGCACGCCTGAGATTGTTGTAACTGTGCTCTTAATGTTTATTGAGGGAAGATAGAAGGTTTTTAAAGATGTTTTTTTATAGTGTAGTTATCTTTGAGGTGGTACATCCAGTGAGTTCCATGGTACTCAGTGAAAAGGGAGGAAGTTTAGTGGCAGCTATGAAACCACTTTGTTACCTCTTAGTAGGTAGTCCTAACAGTGACCTGTTAGGTGGGATTCTTTACAATTCTAGCTGGAATGCTCTGTGTTTCTTATGTGCTTCCAGAAGGTTGTTGCCAGCAACTTCTTCTCTTCAGCCTTGATGACTCTTCCATGGAACTGCGCTTGTTGGAATTGGAAAGGTCATGGTAAATTTAGGAGGATAAGGAGGCACGAGAGAAGGAGGTGATGAGCAGATGATGTTTCATTGCCACTAAGGCCTGTGCCTGAAGAATAGGCAATAGAAGAACTTTGCTTATATGCTGCTGTGTAGGGACCCCATCATTCTGCTGTAACTGAGTTTTTTTTGTAGAGGGGCCATTGTGGAAGAACAGGAGCAAGAAGATTAAATGGTAATAGATTATAAGGGAAGTGTAATTAAGCAGCTGTGGGCACATATCTTATACTCTGTCAGCCTTGAAATAAATAGGCTGGAGGTACACTGACCTGTTGCATAGCAACCAGGAGGAAGCACGGTACCAAAGCTCTGGATGCTGTGATTGCAAACCCTCACAGAACAAAGTACAAGACCTTTGCCCACCTGCTAGAAACAAGGTTATGTAGAAAAAAAAATCTCCAATTTTACTTAGAGTTTCTCTGGATTCATCTTATGGGACACTTCTAAAAACACTGCCAGCGCTGAGATTTTGCATCTGCAAGTATTTGCCCATTGTTGTGATCTTGTAAACATTGGTACGTCTATCTAACAAAAATATTTGGGTTATGTGATTGATGTCAAGAAGAAACTGTAATGCATGATGAAATAGGTGCTCTTGTATTTACTTAAAAACTGCTGTCAGGAAAATATTTCCAGCCCCTCTTGCCCATTTGAAGCATGAATACCATTGATTAGAATACATTTATGCTAGTGTAGCAGCTCCCTCTGGTTTCTTGCAGACCAAAGAAGTTGATCTGCTTTATACAATTTTATACTTTCAATACATGTTTTCCACTTTAAAAAGTCAAATTTAGATCCCATGGGAATGTCTTCTACTGTAAAAATGTATAATACTCATAACTGTAGGAAATGTGTTTGTTTCTACAGAAGAGAGATGAAAGTGGTCCATGCAGTATAGAAATGAGTAATTTCTTCCAGTAGAAAACTCCACTTTTAATAGTTTCAATAGCAACAGTACTCCTACTCTACAAAGCTGCTCTTTAAAACCAAAAATTACTGGTTAATCAATCTTATTGTATACTTATTATTATACTTACTATTGTTACACATATATATATATATACATAATGTAATGTATATTACATTAATATAAATATATATATGTATACATATATATATGTACATAATGTAATATATACACATATAATACTTATTATTGTAACATACTTTATCTTTCATTTGATAGATATTCTGCAGTTTTGGACTCAAAAGTGACTGGCTTTTTATCAGGCATTTAGTGTGAAGCATCTACAGGTATTACAGCTTGCTTATTTATTTTAGAAAAGTGTGTTAACCAATCAGTTATGATGAGTTGTATGTGCTGACCAATGCCATATGTAACAATGTTTGATGAACCTCTTTGATAATCAGAATGGAGATAATTGCAAAGAGAAAAGACTTGGAGGCTCATGAGATGGTGAATGTAGTTCTGCAGTGCAGCCTGCTGAATGAACAGTGTGTTAAAATCCTCTCAGTGCCAAATAGCAATAAAGTCTGTAGGCTTTTTCATCTCCTATTAGCTTGGGAAACTGAAGTTTCTTTTCAGATGAGCTTGGCAATAACATACAGGTGAGATGCTCTAGAAAAAAGGTACCGGCTTTAAGAGCAGGGAGATGTAATACTTCTCTTTTTCTGCTGATAAAAATTTTCCCTGTCATCATCTTTGACTTCTTTTTCACTCCATTCATTGTGTTCTTTGTGCTTATTTGTTCTTACATTTGGTCCAAACCACAGACTGAGTATAGTTGACAAGTCCATGAGTTTGTTCCTCTGTAGCTTTGCAGGTTTACTCTTGCAAGTATTCATATGTTAGTTCTGCACTTATAGTAAACTTCTTCAGATCCTGTGGCTGTTCTTGCTGTTAAGTGTTCATAGAAACGGTTCATAAAACATACCTGCTCAAATACTATGATTAAAGATCATTAATAAAACCCTGCTGTTTGCTGTAGAGCTGTAATGGCTACTGGCTTGTACCCGTACAAGGCTTTACATGGCTTTTAGTTAGTTCAGGTATAGAGCACTGTTATGTGCACCTTCCATGTTTACATGCTTACTGCTGTCACAGAGAAAATAGTCATGAGATGTTACCACCTGTGTGAGAAGTGGATGGAGTCATTCTGTGTATGTTCTGTATAGCAGAGAAGTTTACAAAAACACCATTATTATTTGAGATTAAAGTAATTGGCCTTCAAAAGCTCTTATTTCATGTATGACAGGGTAACGAACTGCTGGGAGGATAGAAGGGACAGGATTCTTCTCATTCACTTTGAGACATTTACAATGGGGTTTTCTAGAACTTAACTACTAACCAAGGGCCATTTATCATCAGTGGAGGGAATCTGTTGGCTTTTGGACCTCATTTAGACATCTGCTTTAGGCAAAGCAGAATCACATTCTAGGATGCCTGGTTTCTCTTTTTCATCCCTGCACTATATCTGTGCTGTGGCCATGCAGATGCAGCAAGAGGAGTATGATGGGTGGTGAAGGGCAAGAATGCTGTTCTCAAAGCCTCAGCATTGCATTTGCATGTGCCTGGGTGCTGTCCCAATGAGGGGTTGGGTGGCCCTGTCATATGTAAGTGCGATTGCCTTTATTTCCATGCCTGAGAGAAGACTCTGGGGCATACACGATGAAGTGTAAAAGGGCATTTTGAAATACAACAGCCAAGTTTCATTAAAAATCATAACAGAAGGAGCAGACTGCTTTATCCTGTGGCTCAAAGAAAGGATAATTCCCTTTGAGTGTGGGAAGTGCAGGCAAGTGCTCTGTACAAGGCAGCTCACATCAGCCACAAATGTGTCTCAGCACTTGGTCTGTAAGCTGGTCTGGGCTGGTAGGACTCTGCTTTAGGAACTGTGTCACTTGACACAGTTACCTGAGTCACATAAAATAAACTGGATCCAAGATTATGCGCTTCCCTCAAGGAGTGGAGCCCTGGGCTGCTGCACTGCTGTGAGAACTATTTCTACAGTTAATGCAGATCTCGGATCCAATTCGATCCAATGTGTTCCTACTCCGATAGATGGTTTAATGGCTTTGCTACAAAATGTGCTCCTTACCGTTTCCCTCTGACCAGCTGGGAAAGCTGAGGTCATCCATAAGCCTGGGGCTGTGGTTTTGCACCACAGAGAACGTGAAAAGCAAATCCTTTTTTACTGCTTGCCTTTCTCTCTCTTCCTGTGGCATGCCTTTTAGCACGCAGAATGACAATTATTAGGAATTTATTCCTAGTAATGAATACAGAGTGCTAACTGTAGTTGATGCCAAGCGGAGCAATGAGTGCGTCAGCATGCTGCCTCTGTGCTAACTGCTGCCTTGCTGACATCTGAGAAAGGTGGTTCCATATGTGTGGTGCTCCATTTTGCTGAAACTGTACGTGGCAAGTTTGGAGGTTGATAAGCTGCTTGGGGCAGCTAAGGAATGGCTGCAGACAGGAAGAAAGTAACTTGAGATGAATTTCTTTCTATAACTCAAAACTGTAAGTGTTTTTTGAAAGAAATTTAATACATCATCTTTGTTGTATGTAAGCTTTGTTTTGTTAAAAATAGGGCAAACTTATAATAGAATTTGATCACCCTGACTGGAGCATTGTAAAGAAGGGGCCAGGCATTAAGTAGCTGATGCCTAAATCAGGGGAAAAGCTAGCTTCCCTGACATTAGGGGAATGAATTTTTAAAAGCTATTCATTGATATCTGACAAACAGCTTGAAAGGGATGCCAAACCCTCTGGGTCTCTGCTAGGAGCTTTAAAATACATTTGCATATTTTCTGCATAGAAACAGGATTTCGTTCTCTGTTGCTAAACTGCAGAACTAAAAGGATGCGAAAACTCTATCTAGTCCAAAGGGCTCGGAGGGGAAACTTCATAATCAGAATTCAAATGTGCACAACAGATTAGGAAAATGACTTCAAATAGGATTTCAACAATATCCAGGAGACACCCATAAATCCCGAGCAGGCTGCTAGGCAAAATACTGCTTGTGCCATTATTAAGAAGCTCAGTTTCTTCTCCTGGCATTTCCCACCTGAAAAATAACTTGCTGACGTCAAATGATCAGATTAGAGTTAGTGAAGGTGCTGCCGCTTGGTTTTATCCATATCAAATACAAGTTTTCTGAAAATTTTGATCTCTCTTTCTCCGATTCGAAACAATGTCTGAAATATCATTGCAAATAGGCAAATAGGATCAGTGGTAGAGGAATAAAAAAATACAGTGGTCCTCTGTGTACAGCTAGTGCACCCAGTGTGCGTACAGCTAGAGCACTCCATGGTCCAGCTTACTGGTGCTTTGATGTTCATCTTGGCTGTGCCATTTACTGTGTTGTAGGTTGAACCAGAAGGCCCTGGGCTGGGAAAGGAAAGCAGGTCCCATGTGGGAATGAGCAGCAAACAGCAGTGGATGTAGAATCTGTGGTGACCCCTGGTAGGATGGGTGCGATTCTTGCTGATAGGCTTCAGTTGGGTGTTGGACTGTGGAGCAGTGTGTTTGGCACATGGTTAACCCTTTGGCATCCCTCACACTGCTGTTATGCCTGCTGTTTGCATTCAGTGTTTTCCTCATTCCACATTTTATCTGTCTTTGCTGTAAGAGGAAAATACTTGTGAAGAGAACAAATCATTTGGGGCCAAGACTGTGCTTAAAATGCAGGTGGTGTTTTGTTGCCAATGTCCTTCATATCACAGGCTAATTATGCTTTTGTCATCTGAAGAGAAGGAAGCTTACAACTGCAGAGCAATTGATGACAAGTGAAAGTCCCACATCATTTTTACCGTATGGGTTTACTTTCTGGTTGTTATCCCACCCAGGCAGCAATGTGGATGAAGTTCTCATTAGTATTAATGGAAAGCTGCCATTTAATTTCCCATGCGTCCAGCAAGCAATAGGCTTCCATTACATATATGTGATATTGCCATCTACGTGATTGATTTTGAGTTGCAGTAGTGGATGTGGTCAAGGGAGGAGTTAACTCTTTCCATGAACGCCTGTAATAATCAGGACTGTCTTTGAAGTAACTAAGAAGAAAATCAGTGTTGATACAGTTAGATGACAGCCTGTAATGATTATGATATAGAGCAGTTACATTATCTGTGATTCAGATTGTGAATTTTTGCAGCATCGGTGAGGCTCAAGGACTGTAGTAAAGGATTGGTATTGTATGTATCCCGTGGCTGCAAAGGGGCTAGT
The DNA here is from genome assembly GCF_019238085.1 of Lagopus leucura. Taxonomy (NCBI): domain Eukaryota; kingdom Metazoa; phylum Chordata; class Aves; order Galliformes; family Phasianidae; genus Lagopus; species Lagopus leucura. The sequence goes on along the minus strand of NW_024962334.1, from coordinate 27,345,274 downwards.
GGCCTGTGCCTGGCTGTACCATGGGACAGGAGGGAGTGCTGGGATGGCAGCCTCTCAAGACTTGTGCAGAAGCAAAGCTACCAGGTTTCCAGTTTTTGCCAGTTAAATTCCTAGTTGTCTAAGATACACAGGGCTGCTTGGGGCAGAGATTGTTCAAGTACATCCTCTTCTACTGTGGATCTGTAACTTACGGTCTGGCAGAGATGCTGAAGCTGATGAAAGTTGAAGGGCATCAGTTTCAGTGCATTAGAAATATTAAAGCATTGTTTTGAACTTTGCTTCACAAAGGTGGCTCTCTAATAAAGACAATTTTGAAATATGTTCCGTGATTGGAGATATTCTGATCCAATTTCTTGAAGTTTAAACCAAATATCCTGCCTCTTCCAAGGGCAGCAATTATGTAGGAGTATATTTGTAGCAATTTTATAAGCATTATTTTTGATATCGTTGGGTTCTGTTTTCAGTAAATAGGGAAAACTTTTAATTCTCTTTTCAACTTGGTTTCCGTATTTTGTTTCCAGCAGAATCAAAATGTCGGACAAAAGTGATTTAAAAGCAGAACTTGAGCGCAAAAAGCAGCGCTTGGCTCAGATAAGAGAAGAAAAGAAACGGAAGGAAGAAGAAAGGAAGAAGAAAGAGGTAAATATGCAGGAGTGCCTTTTAAATAGCTCATGCCTGCAGAAGGGTCTCGCTGAGGTTTTGACATCTCAGTATTGTATACTCCAAGGTAACTGTCATGTGGGATGAGATCTCCAAAGCCACATCAATCTAACCTTAAAATCAAAATGCTTATTTTTAGCCAAGAAAGTTGGGGTGAGGGAATTGCTTTTAAAACTAACATGCTGTCAGATGACAACAATTTAGACAACATGATGTGTATGTGTGTGTAGAAAGAAAAATTGATTTGCCACAATGCTTTTTGCTGGGCTTTCCTTCAATGGAAAGGGAGTGGAGAGTGCAGAAAGACAGAAAAAGGTCTTGAGTTTTTTCGAGCTATTACAATCTAAATATGTATTTTCTTCTCTGAAGACCAGCTTGATTACTGGCTAAGGTAACAGATTTACAATTATTATTCTCCAGTAAAGTAAAACATAATTGCAATTGCATTTTCATCTTCTGGCATGGGTGCATCCTTCAGTTCTGTTAAAGTTTGATTGACATATTAGTTTATTTGTCCTTGACAATATGCATTAGATTTTTCATTAAGGGATTTGTACTTCTTTTTATTCATTCACTTAGTGGAACAGAGGTGAGAATTGACAGGGAGTGGATATTCATTTTCATGCAAAGTCAGAGAAGCATTAAGTGATTATGTTTCCTTTCCTTCAAATGTCAACACTTACTATTGTTTAAAGCACCTGTTATCCTTTACTAATAACTGGTTTCCTTTTAAACTGACACTTTAATATCGTACATGAATTTCACAGAATTACTGTGGAAATGTGATGTGATCCAAGAAATCCATGTTTCAGTTTTGGTCATCGTTTTTGTCTTTTTTCATCTGAGACGTTTTTGTGCAATTACCAGCACATATCCCAGTGAGGCTCCTAGAGTCACTGCGTGAGTCCTCTGTAAGCAGAACTTTAGATGTTAGTATTTTCAGTGTTCAGCACTAGCCTGTTAATGAATTAAAGAGATGGGAGGTAAGCCAGTGGCTAGAGGAAGCTACTGAGTTCTTTTCTTTGTTCCCTGCCTGATTTTACATCTTGTGGAGATCCTGTTGTGGTTGGAATGTTCCACTGACCCCAGTAGCCAGCTCTAGCCACTGAGTCTAACCCATGGAAGCTCCTTGAAGTGTCCTGCACAGGTGCCTTCCAACCAGTACCGTTCTGTGATTCTGTGAAGATGTAGTTGTCTAAGCAAAGAGGAAGACATCTGGTGGACTGTTAATTTTGGCTGTCAGTGTCAGGGGCTGCCAAAATACTGTTTTAAAGTATTAGTCCTCTTCTTTGCTCCTGTTTGATGCTGAAGTTCTAAGGCAGTATTTTTACTGCCTGCAAGTGCTTGGGACCTAATGTAGGCCCTCAGTCTACATCACCAAAGTCCAATGGAATTTTATTTCTTGATCCCTGAGGAAGTAGGGATGGGGTAATTTTTTAATCAGGTTCATGATATCTGTTATTCTATGGTCAGTGTCCATGTTCGCTGAATAAGTCAGCACACTGGCATTTTCAGTCTGTCAAGTTGTGGTATGTGGGGTCAGAAGAATGCTTTGGCTACCATTTTTCTACAGAGTAACTGCATCTGATATGTGAGAGGCAAAAGATGTCCATTAGCATTCCGTAAAAAATACTTGCAAAGATCAGTTTTCTCATGTAGTCAGGCAAAAGTATTGTAACTGACATATAAACAGTATGAATTAGCTACCTAAACGTTCTAAGTGAATTTTGAAGTTTTCCTAATCAATGGTGAATATTCTTCACGCACTTAATTGTTAGAGCTGATTATATGTGGATGATTTTATTTTTTTTTTTAATTGAGGCTGATCTACAACAAAAGAAGGAGCCAGCTCAAGAAGATTCTGACCTAGACCGCAAGAGAAGAGAGACAGAAGCTTTGTTGCAGAGCATTGGCATATCCCCAGAACCACCTCTAGGTATTTAAGAGAAGCATACTGTAAAGCATTCGACTCTGCCACAATGAATGCATTCTTCTATTAAAGCATGCTTTGCTTTTTTTGATTTTTTGGCTGTATTAGTGAAGTGAACTCTTCTGTTTGAATGCCTACCATATCATTCGCATACAATTCTGTGATTCTGTGATATACCAGCTCGTGGCATTTTGAGCACTTACCATTGCCAAAAACATCTGTTTCATTTCTAGAAGAAATTTTTGCATTGAGGATTGATTTTGCATACCAGTAATGATTTCTTTTCTGATGGACTATTAGATCTTCTCTCACACCTGATGATCCACAAGTAATATAATAAACACTGCACTTCATTAGCCCCAATCTTTGTTTCATAAATACAAGCATTTGCTAAGGAAGGTGGAGCATAGTTATGTGGGGACTCCCATTTATTTCACTAAAATTCAAGCAAAATGGAGAGAGAAAATAAAACGGCAAATCACAGTGATCAGAAAGCTGATCAACAGATTATTTTTATGGTTTTTTGGACATGGCTGTTCTGGTATTTAAATTATAGAATCTAGAGTCCTCAGTTTAAGAAAAATACATGGGAAAATACTATCTGAAATACTTGATTAAGTTCTATCTGATGTATTAGTTGGCCCTGAAGTGAGAAATTTCCTTTCTTGCTTCCTTCCTTTTTCTCCCTTTTTCTCTCCTCCCTGCCTTGCCTTGCCCTGCCCCTCTTCCTCTCACTTTCTCATTCCTTCTCTTTCAAGTGTTTTCCTCTCCTTTGAATATAGAATCACTCTCATTGTTTTAGCAGAAATATTGGCACCTCTGGAGGTGTCATTAAGTTCTTTGGCATTGAGACTAGGATTTTACTCCTAAATACTCTTGCCTGTAATATTTAGGGAAAAGAAAAGAAAGCAGAAGCCTTAGTTTCAGAAAGCACTTGCATAGTTCCTCATGAAAGTAGATGGTGACATTCTGAATCATGAATTGAGGAATTCAGTCCCGACCTTGCATCAACCGACATTTTCTGGGACAAGTTACCATTTTAATAACTTATAATCTACTGATTGGAACTTTTAAATACCGCTTCTCAGAAAAAAATGTTGGGTTATTTTAACGTATCATAAAATATGCTTTGTAAATAATCTAGTGGTGTATATACAAATACATCACTTCAATACATTTTTAGTATTTATTCGTTTAGAATATTCATATTTATCTTAAAAAATGTGGATGCATTTCCTTATATAATAAATGAACACTTATTAATGTTGCAAAATAACAGTTCTTACCTTAGTTAACTATTTTCTTTGTGCTATCTGAAGAACATTAAAATTCACATGTAAGATGATCTTAATTAAGCAGTAGTATTCTGTCCTCCTTGATTCCCTTTTGTATACACTGACAATTAGTATACAAAGGAAAGCTTAATTCTGCCTTCACATATGATGCCCAGATCCCTCTGTGAACGTGGAATACATAAACTGCCATGCCATACCTGTAACCTGCCAAAGGGCTGTCATGAAGATGAATTCACTTTCCATGCTGCATTCATTTCTGTGACAGTCTCTAGTAAGAATCTGCATGAAATGTTTGACCACATGGAAAATCCAAGTCTCTTGACAGGTCTGTCATTATACATTATAGAGCGTAACAAAATAGTTTAAAGTTTCGCTCAGTTAAATCTATAAAAAGAAATGCACATGATTTAAACCAAATGGGAAACCTCACTGTTGCATTAGAACTCCTTTTTGTGTTTTATTCAGTGTGGCTGCTTTGAAGAATACTTGTGCTAAATCTTGACTGGAGCCATTCCTGCACTTTAAATATTTTTGAGTAACCATTTTAAAAGAAATCAGGATACTTCTACTTTTTTATTTGTTATTCCTTGCTGAAGAGCTTAAACTTGGGCTGACCTTGAGCTGTGATCTTCCTTTCCTGTTAAAGGAAACAAGGCTGGATTTGCATGAATATGCTTCAAAAGCCCCAGCAAACCAAAGAGAAAATCATTTCTAGAGAGTGCAAATAGTATCTAAGCCAAGGGAAATATTTCCTTGAGTGTGGAAATCGTATATCATCCAAAATGGCAATCTAATACAACTTAAATTATTTAAGAAAAGATGTTCGCTAAGCAAATTAGTGCGTATTCTCACCATCTTTGGGAAATGATTTTAACTTAGCTGGATTTCCTTATTTAACTTTTATTTTGGATGCCATTTCTGCACTGCAGTCTTAGAACATATCTAATGGGCAGCGGCTTTTAATTTAAACGGAAAATTTGAGAAACTTGCTTGCTGTTTTGCCTCTGTGGCTACCAGAAGAGTTCACTTAGATTTCTGACAAGACGAGCCCCTGGTATTTCTTCATACATTTAAAATCTTTTGCAAGTCAGCTTTAAAATACAGCCAAGAAAAAACTTCTGTTTCTGCAGATATCTCCGCCACTGATTAGTTGTGGAATCACATCGGGCTTTTAGTCCTGTCTAAATTCATGTCAGTTTTAACATTTCCAGAAGACTTAAAATTCACTTGACTCTCTTCCTTTTCTTTTTCTTTCCTTTCCTTATTTGCTTTCACCATTTCAAACTCTCCTAATCATTCATCCACTGTCATTTTGGTCCATTGGTTTTGATTTGTCTGACACTGCTCTTCATCAGTGCAGTCGCTGCATGTGTTAACATGGGATACCTGTTATTTTCATTATTTAGTCCCAACCCCTATGTCTCCCTCTTCGAAATCAGTGAGCACACCCAGTGATGCAGGCAGCCAGGACTCTGGAGATCTGGGACCCATAGGAAGGTAAGACAGTGGTGTTGAATAAATGTGTTTGTTTGCTTCACTTTTACTTCCCCCATTTTTCTTTCCGCTTCCATAAATAAGAACGTGCTCTATCTGATGTGTGCTTTTGTTTGTGCATTTTCCACACCATCCAGTCAGACTGGTCTCAGACATGAGGTAGATAAGCATACACAGCAAGCTGGTGATAAGTGATAGGTGCCAGAAGCTGTATACTGGAAGCAAGGACTGAACTGATGCATCTAAAGAAGCCCACAGAAATCTGTCATTCTTTGTGGATATATGCTAAAAATAGAGGAAGTGCCCAGTTGTAGACCCTGTTATTCATGTGAGTAATCTTTGTGCATACAACCAATCCCTTGTGAAGTTCTGTTAACTGTTCACATGTGACACCAAGCTGCCTTGGATTCTTGTACTGCTGCTCATTGTTGTGTGCGGCACTGACAGTGGTGGGGTAGAGCTTGTAAAGAAGCAGGCTGAAATTCCCCAGAACCTCCTGGCAATCCTCTCTTGGAAACTGTAGTTATCAGATTGTTTTGTGTAAGGTGGGAGGTAAGCAGCTCTCTTCTTGTTGAAAAGGGTGGTGTGTGTGTAAGGGATGGGCACAGGGGCAACCTTCTTATCTTGGTTTATATGACTGAAATTGGAAATGCAAGTGGCAATCTATGAGTAATTTCTAGTTTGGAGTAAAAAAGTAACGAGGATGCTGCTAAAAAAGTAAGAAGGATGCTGGTGCTCACAGAGGAATATGTTCGAATAAGAAGAGTTTGAAGCAACTATACTGTGTATTTTGAAAAATGTAAAACACGGGTCCTAGTAGCTCTTTTGTATTAAACTTTCTCAAAATAAAACCAGCTCACCCAAATCTGTGAGCCAAAACCTCTGCTAATAGCATGAAAACTCACTGATTTCTCTCTGCAGTGTACAGTTTTCAGTACTATACTTTTACATGCATAGTCAGGTGCTGTACTTCTACATACATAACCAGTAATGTTACAGAGCTTGGATTACTAGATTTAATTCCACACCAGCTTTCTGGTTAAAAAAAAACACAGTTCTGTAAGCTGAAAGTACATTGTATTCCCCTTCAGCCCGATGCAGACACTGTCCATTGAGATGAGGAAGTTGCAAAACTGCTTCTAAAAGCTGCGCAGCCCTCTAGAAGGGGTGGAGGTCGTTAAGTAGGAAAGCTCTAGCCTATAAAATATGGCAGTTCAAAACATGTAAAATAATGTAATGCTACATTTATAAACGAAAGCAGAGTTCAAAAGTTGTTTTTAAGCAAAGTGTAGACTGCTGTTCAGGATAAAGTAGCTGTGAAAATGCTAACTGGACATTTCTAAGTTCCTCATGATATGGTAATGGTGTAACTTTTTTGATGTTAAGACAATGAAATGTATTTTGAAGGAATTTATTTTAACATGTTCTATACTACCACTGCCATCAGCAAGCAATGACAGCATATGGTCACATTTCTCTAGAGAAGAGAATTGAATTTGTTCTCATCTTCAAGGGTCATGATGTACTTATGTTATGAGCTATCCTTCTGGATAATTGTCTAGATTGTTGTGGCTGTACTAGGAATTCAGTATGTTAATCCCAGGGCCTTGGTTGCCGTTCATGGCTTTGCTTGCCATCCTCTCTGGTATTCAGAGTGCTGTGTTTTGCATCATGCCATGGGTATTTGCCTGGCGTGACTGACTTGTGATAACGGCAATTCCACAAGTTACTGTCCATGTCTCAGGGCGTCTCTGTAACTGGTGGACAGTAGTGGATGGTTGTTTGTCATTGGGTGCAGAAGATGTACTCAGTATGCGTTTGGGTGCATCAGTACACTAAGGCATGCATGTGTGTTAGAGTTGCCCAACTTGAAGAGGAAAATATTAACAGAGCTGTCATCACAGGAGGTAAGCAGGATAAAATCACCTTTGCTGTATTCTGCCAGAGGAATGCTGAGACATTATTTCTGATTTATTTTGATTATGTGCAGATGCCTGTTTATCTGTATAAGGAAGGTTATTCTTCCTTTTATGTATCCCTCCATCTTGCTTTCTCTATGAAGAGGGTACATTGGCCATGTCATCTCTTATGCCTCAGTTATAGAGGAGATTCAAGTAGGATATTGGGAAAAATTTCTTTTTGGAAAGAGTGTTGTGGCACTGGAAGAGGCTGCCCAGTGAAATGGCAGGGTTGCTGTCCCTGGAGGTGTTCAAGAAGCATGTAGGTGTTGCACTGAGGGACGTGGTTTAGTGGGAAGTATTGGTGGTACGTGGACAGTTGGACTGGATGATCCTAGAAGTCTTTTCCAACATTAATGATTCTGTGGCTAAAAGATGGTTTAACACAAATAGCTACCCTAAATGAAGAATCACAACCAAACCATGAACTTCACCTTTCTCTAGTGTGATCAACCTCCCATGGAAGTGTGTATATTTGGAACTGAGGGTCGTGGTCAGTGGGCATGGTGGGGATTGGTTATAATTGGACTAGATAATCTTAGTGGTCTTTTCCAGCCTAAATTATTCTATGATTTTATGCATGTGAGATCTCCCCCTTTTTATCATTCTGCTGTAAATTGGCTGTGAAACTGTAGACTGAGCATAGACTCAGGAGGAGAGCAGATTAATTCTAGAACTGCTAATGCCCAGTCTCAGAGATCACAGCTCATCTGTTGCTGTTGCTGCTGACACTGCTGCAGGAAGAACTGGTGCATACAGGCTGGCAGAACAGAGCTACACAGGCTGAAGGCAGACTGATTATTTATTGATGAAGTGATTTCCAGAAGAAAATGTGGATATTTAAATAATAATAATAATAATAAAAATCTGTAAAATCATAGGTTTTGGTTTGGTAAGAAGATAATGCTTTTGAGAGAAGCTCTGCTGAGAGCTTTGAGGAAAGCTAGAGATGTTTTTATGGTCCCATGTGAGCACTGGTTTCTGGTGCAGAACTAGGCTGTGTTCATACTTTGATGGCACATGATAGTGAACAGACTGAATCTATTGGTCCTAGTATCACAAGTACACCTGAGGTTTGTTTTGATTGGCAAACACCTGTGATTTCTTACAGACCAGTGAGCATTGTGGAGCTAAACCTAGAAATCCAAATTTCTGACATCTGCTTTTTAGGAAGTTAGTTGATAAGCAGCGAGGGTTCAGGCAGATGGTGCGACGTAGTTTTTGTCCTGGTACCACAGATCTAATTCTACCCTAGTTAAGAAAATGAAAACTAGCTGGTAACTTGCTTTCTATGTATAGAAATTATATGAGGAGCAGAAGGGCTCATGTAGACAGTGCTTAACAGACAGCGAATTGTTTGTCATTGGAGCTGGCCAAATATAAAACAAGGAAAACTGTAAAATTTTAATGACAAGACAAATTAATCACTAAAGCAATTTACTTAAATACTCTATTGGATGTTGTATCACTGGGCATTTCTCATTCAGGATAATGTGCCTGGCCGACAGGCAGATAATAGCTCCAACAGTAATTCATTCAGAAGAGCCGTACAGCTTTTTGTTGCACAGGGAGAAAAGCCGCGTGGTCACAATGGTCCCTTTTGGTATAAGATCTATACACTGGTAGTGCTGCCATCCAGCAGCACCATTGTCCATTATCTCTAACATAATAGCTAGAGCAGTGCTGCCTTTTCCCTGATGCCATTAAGCTTATTAGGATAACGTGTGGGGCGGGCTGTGTAATAACACTAAATTATGGAACCATTTCTGTCCTGTGTAGTACAGGTTTTTATGTGTTTTTTTTTTTTCTTTTTTTTTTTTTTCTGCTTGATCTTCAGTACCACATGGCTATTTGTCATAGCCTTTTCACCAAGGATGATGTTAGGTTTCGGGAGTGTTCCAACTTCTGGTACGTGACAAGACATTGTGATAGCAACAATAAGAATGTACAGATGTTAGATAAATGGTGCTTGAAACTGCTGGAAGTTTCATTTCCAAATGCTTCCATTTGGACAGGGCAGCCAATATTTTTGTTTATCATTTTTTGGTTGTGGTGGGGTTTAATTCCAAGCAGGCAGAAATGTGTTATAGAATCACAGAATATCTCAAGGTAGAGAGTAGCATCGAATCCAACTCCTGGCCTCACACAGGAGCACCCCAGAATCAGACCGTATGTCTGAGAACATTGTCCAGATGCGTCATGAAGTCCAACAAGCTCAGTGCCGTGACCAGTGCCCTGGGCAGCTCGTTCCATCCCCACCACCCTCTGGTGCAGAAGACCCTTTCCCTAAGCCCCAGCTGTCCCTCCCCTGGCACAGCTCCATGCCGTTCCCTCAGGCCCTGTCACCAGAGAGCAGAGCTCAGCGCTGTGAGGAGCTACAGCTGCCATGAGGCTTCCACTCAGCTCCTCTGCTCTGGGCTGAGCAAACCCAGGGACCTCAGCTGCTCCTCATATGTCTTCCCCTCCTGACCCTTCACCATCATTGTACTTTGATTCTGGATCCATAACTGTAAAGCTTAAAAAATAGATTCTGCATGTGCTGCTCTTAGTTACTAGGCTGCTCTGAACAACTCATCAGAGCCCAGTTGTTGCACGGAGAGCAGCTTGCCTGTTTCCACATATTTGCACAGGGTTGACTTTGTTGCTGTGGTGCATAGATAGGAATATTACATCACAGCGTCAACTCTGGATAGATAAGTTACTAATTCACGGGGCTTTCTGTTATGGCATGTTCAGACATGACTCATTTACCACAAGGCAGCATTGCAGGATCCCATTGAGATTCTGCTATAATACAGTATACTCTGCTTAGTATGTTCAGAGCATTTTGTTCAGTGACATTGATGTCCCACGTTCTTTTGCTAATGGTCAGGTTATATAGCTGTGCATATCAGAAATGGAGATTTCAGCCAACTGAGGGCTGCTTTGACAGTGATGTTTCCGATTTCATTATGCTGTCCCACAACGTCAGAGGTGGATGTTGGTGGTTGGGCAGTAGAGATTGTAGCTTCCCACCAATATCCCATTACATTTTGTTGCCGTGTGAGGGATGGTAGCAGAGGGGCAGTCTGACACAATGGCATCTGATGGAAATGTATGTGAAGCAAAGGTGTGGAATTGAATTTCTCTATGCAGACAAAATGGCACCCAGTGACATTCATCGATGCTTGCAGAATGTTTATGGACGCTAAATGTGTTGTGTGCTTCATGAACGTGAGCACAGTGAAGTGGTGGTTCACTTCCACTGGTGCAGATACCTATAAGTGCAGCACACAGGCCCTTGTTCATTTGCAAAATGCATAGCAAATGGTGGTGACTACACTGAAAAATAGTGTTTTGTAGCTGAGAATTTGCTCTTTCAGTTAGTGTTATTGTGCTGTTCATTGAAGTTTTCATGGAAATAAATAGGAGGAATTACTTTTGGAGTGGCCTACATATGTATTCCTGTCACCTGCAGGGTGTGTGTGTGCTCACCATAGTGTACTGCACACGTGGATGAGTTCTATTTGTGGACCAAGGTGTGATTTAGCTGTGTGGTCCATTTTTCCTTCTCTCCTTCACTACTTCTGTGCACTGCCCAGTTGGATTCATTACCATACAATGGTAGGTTTGTACAGTAGCAGCCCTCTTATTGTTGAACTGGGTTTTGTGTATGTGTGCAAGTGCAGTGAAATTGCATGCATGTAACTCTTCCCCATGTACATTTTGCAATGAAACGTGAGAATCCCTTTAGGCTGTAAGGTTTCCCACCTTCCATCTGCTCAGTAAAATGCAAAAGGCTCAGCTGCCTGGGACATGTAAGGGTTAATGATTGCCTTTCTTTCTACAACAACTTCGTCTGTGCTCTTTTGATTTCTAACTTGCATATATTGCTGTGAGTACATTTAGATGCCTGATTGTCTCCTGGGCTACAGTAAAGACAAAGATGACAGAAAGTATTCTTTGTCTTCTGGTAGTTGCTGTCAGAGAGTGGTTATGTCAGCATGGTGTTTTGTCTGCTGTAATGTAGTGCAAGCATCCAGGTACATTATTTCATAGTATTTCTCTCTCGGTCCATTGGTTTTGGTATTTTTGTCTGGCTACAGCTACTCATACTGTTGGATTAAGGGACTCCATAACACTTAGTTTAAATGAGCCTTACCTGAATTATGCTATGGTTCCATTGATACCACAGTTTTCAAGATGTGTTTGATGGACTAAAGCTGTTCGGCTTCCATCAGTGAATGGATCTTATTTGAAATAAAGCTTTGCAGGATCAGTCCTTATTTAGATAAAGCCATATGTGAATATTTAATGAAAGTTACTATGAAAATGAATTTTAAGTACAACATTAGATAGCAAAAGAAAGCAAAAATAGAAAGAAATCAGGTTTTTCAAAGAGATTTTGAAGCAGTAACATGGCATTTCTTGTAGAAGCTTGACTGCTATGGAATCTTGACTGCCTCGCCATTACTGCAGATTTTTATTTTTAAGTAAAAAGTTGCAGCCATCCTAGAAATAGAACAGCTGTTGGTAATGCTGGATGACTTTTCTCTGAGGAGCAGTGTCTCCTTTGGTTTTGGCTGCTGGCATGTTTTTTGTCCACTCTGTCAGTTCATCTTGCAGTTTCTGTGACCTCTGAATGCTTTCCCAAGTTGAGTTCAGAGAACACTGTAGCAGCTGTCATATCAGCTTGGATGTTCTTACTGATAGTGAATCAGAAGCACATCTTCTGCTCTCTTACGCACTTTGAAAGTTCAAAAAACATTTTTCTCCATTTGTGTACCTTTTCATCAGATGTGATTTTGAATTGTTTCCATCTGCTTTTGAGCCTTTGGGGTATAAAAACAAATTCACAATGATATGTTTTCTCCTATTGGATTGATGTCCACACTCAGTTTGTATTGTCCCACTGCAGGGAGAGCAGAAGCTCTTTTGCTGTGTAATATGTTCACTCATTTTTGTATAGTTATTAGTTGATCTGCTTTTTATGCAATGCCTCAGCATTAGACTTGTCCTACATTGTTTGAAATGCAGATATGAAGCACAAACTTTTTCTTTCTCACATAACACACTCAAAGGGAAAGATGTAGCTCTGGAGCATCTGGGCACTGAGTCAGCGTGTGGCATTCAAGTAATGTATTTACCCTTTTACAGCTGTGTGTGTAAATCTTGCTCACTGTCTGTCAAGTCAAATGAAGGTATATCCAGTTAAGAGATGTCTTCTTGACATGTAAGAATTAAAGCCTTTATTTGCTGATCTCTCATAGGTATATCCAAATGTCACTGAAGTCTTTATGTTCTGTGCTTTCCAGGCTTTCTGCCTGAGAAAAAAAAAATCGGACTTGGCAACTCAGCTGTTATTTCCACTATTTCATTTTTAAGCAGCACCTTACCTACACAATAACACACTGACAAGCAAAAGAAAGGGTATCAGAATTCCACCTTCCTTTTAAAATATCTCCTTTGCTGTTTAATTAAATGCATACAGAGGCAGAGGAGGAGGTTAGATCCTGCTCTCAATTTCAATTATACAGGAAGGTTAAATTATTGCAGTAGATCATCTCTTCCTGTCCATGCAGCGTATTTCCTACCCTCACTTCAGGCAAAGGGAAGCACGGAGCAATGTAAAGACTCTAAGAGAACTTCAGGAAAGACCAAGGAAAAATACATGCTTCTCTTGAATGGTGTTTTGTTCAGAAAGGAAGGATTTTAATCCTAGGGACTGCAGACATGAGTCTGTCACAGTGAGGAGTTGAGAGAAAGGTTTGCTTGGTGGGTGGAGGCATACAAAATAACCCTGGGGGGTGCTGAGCTTGCACCTCTGGTTCTGATGGGTTTGGGATGGTATGGTAAATCTCTCAGGCTTCCCATCTCCCACTCACTTATGGGATGGTGGGTCTGTGCATGAGGCTGGAGAAGGGCGGATTTCCCAGTCTGTTCCCTCCTTTTGTGCCTGCACAAGAGCAAACACGATTCTCCTCCTTTACATTCAGTGTATATTTAGCACAAGATATTTGAAGCTCCTTTGTGGCATACATATTTTTTTAGCCTCTAAACATAAGCAGACACCTTAGGGACTGATACTTGGCAGTTGCTTTCAAGTGTCTGTACATCTGACCTAGAAAGCAGGGAGTGTTTTTCAATGCGTGCCGATTACAAAGTCAGAATAGTCCATATTAATTAGAATCATCTGCAGTGCTTTTACCACGTGAGCCTGTGGCATCATTAAGGAGTTTTGTGCTTTCATTCCTAAAGGATGGATAGAGTTCAGTTCTCCATCTTTGATTATTTTTCTCATTAGCAAGCATCTCCACGCTATAAATTAAAGGAAAGATTGCTATTCCCAAGGTACTTCATAAAATGCCTTGGAAACCTGAGCCACAGCTGCACCCTGAAGAAAATAACATTAATGCATAAAGCCCCTCTTAACCGTTTAGGTTATCAGCCCAGTTGTAGGTATTTTTCTGTATTTTTTTTCCTGACGTATCATGAATATATTTAGTCAGACAATGAGATGATTCGAGGTTTAAAACACCAGTGCTCTTAAAACAAATCAAATATGTTTATTCTCCTTTAAGAACAACTAACTTGGTAAGGGCAGCTCAGCTTAAAGAGAAGTTCTCTTGCATAGAATCTCTTCCTGATTTAATTAAATTTTGTGAGATCTCCTCTTATGTTGAACTGTTTAACATAGTTAAACTGATGCCATGTTTTTGCAAATAGATGTTTTCTGCCTCGCTTGAGTATTTTTCATAGGTACACTGTCACAAAATAAATTCTGTGTAGGAAGGACAGTATCAACTCTTCTCCCAGCTTGCAACTAGTGAATTGTTGCTCTGTCATGAATAAGTTGCTGGAAGCTTTCAGCTTTTTCTTCAGTTGTGAAGACAGTATTGCAGGTTCCAGCCTTGCTGTTATCAATTTGACTCATTAGAAGGGCTGTGGATTGCCTTTATGAGTCTTGGCCAGTAAATGTAGCCTTGTCTCTTATGGGACTCTTTCCAACCTTCCTTAAAGTTTGTGAGAAAATTGTTTTTTGGACATTGGATCAAAGTGTCCCGACATGAGTGCTGAAGTTCCTTCAAATTGTCTGCAGGACCTGATGACATTTTGGATCATCTGAATGCTCTTTTGCCACTCAGGCTTTCTCTTGGTTTAAAAAATACAAGATTAAAAATGTATTTCTTTAAAGAATTTTCAAACTGCTTCAAGGTTTCCTGTAAGAGCAAAGCAACTTTTGCCTCCCTCCTCCTGAACATGGTTTTTATTAATGCACTTTCAGGATGGCAGTTCACACTCTCCAGCACTTACAGTAAATCTGTGTGGATGCAGAGGCACAGCAGAAGCTTCTAACTGTGTTGACCCTCTGTCCTCTCAGTGACTGCCTGCTGTTCCCAGTGACCTTCTGGTAAACCAGCATAGATTTCCAGACTAAGATCCCTGTAGCTATGGCATATAAACTGTGAGAAGGGCAAGGTTCATTACATTGCCAGAAGGTCATATTCTATGACGTAGACCTGAAATAAGGACAGCTTTATATATAAGAAATAAGTTCAGCAGATTGGATGTATTTTACTGCTGATTTACTTAGTGTAATTCTATGAATCAGTGAGGTGTTCATTCCATTATATACCAGTCCTATAAAAACCATGTCAAGGATTTTTCAGTCCAATTTAAATTTCAAATTGATTTTGAAAATTATTAAATACATTTGGCAACAGGGCCTTGATTTAAGAAAACTTTTGAATATACAATTTTTAAAATACTACCCTATGATTTTTAGAAATATACCTTTTAAAAGAAAAAAGAGTATTTTAAACTTATGCCTTTCTGAAAAATGCTATTATGGTTGCCAGGCATCTGAAAGACAGTGCTGTGCTCTGAGGGAGGTCATCACTGCTCTTTTTATTGGTGAAGACTGGAAGTCAGAGGTGTCAGCCTGCTTGGAAACGTAACTGTAACCCCAAGTATCCAGCTCTGCTCCAGCAGCGGTGCCAAACCACTTGTTCACTGAATGCTTTATGGCATTTTATTTTATGATTACCAGCCCAGCTCCAAAAACATCACCCACAGTGATGTCAGACTGTTCTGCTGCACAAGTGAGAGTCTTGTTGAGAGGCACAGATCCTCCCTAAAGGCTGATAACTGTTTTGCTTATAATGTGCTTCAGAAAACAAACAGCACAAGGAAGGTATTTTCTTTTTCGCCAATCCTTTCAAAGTGGAACAGATCTGCTAAACAGAGCACAGATGGCTCCTGAATAGTGGCTTAAATGCAAAGCACCAATTGAGGCAAGTGATACTTTTCCGTCTTTGAGTAATGGCTTTGAATCTTCTTGATCTATTTTGTTTTGGAAACACGTTTTAAATGTGTGACCAATATCAGAAAGTGAACATTGCAGAGGAGAAAATTAAGATTACAAAAATCTACAAAGAATGAACCACTTGTCTACGCACACGTATTTTTTCAGACGTCTGCTGTAACTTCTTGCAATTTCTATTTCAGATTTTCTAATTAATCAGTGTTAAAATAGGAGCGTTGGAGAAACTGATTTAGACTCAACAAATTAGATAGAAGTCTTTAAAATTTTATAGCTAATCACCTGTGTAACCTTACGCTAATTCTGGCAATATTCAGCTCTTGAGGAAAAAGCCTACCAAACAGCTAGATACGTGATAGATTACATATTAAACCACAATCCAGTAATATTTGCAAATTCAAGTGAAAATATTCGGGATCATTGAACAAATACTGTTAAACTTATCTAAACGCTTGTATTTTACTGGTGATATAAAAATAAAGTCTCACAGCTGTGGCACCCCATATTTTAGGATTGTTCAACTTGGGTGGAATCTGTACTTCTGTATGTTATCCATGTATATATGTACAGTTCTTAATGTGAGCAATTCTGAATCTTGTGGAAACTAACCTGGGCCCATTTTTAAGCATGCGGCTCATCTCTGCATCAAACTTAAAAATAAGAGTTCCTATTATTCTTTTCAATTTAATGCTTTTATGTGACAGCACTTCTTTTTTTTTTTTCTTTTTTGTCTGCTTTTTTCCTAATTCACTTTTTATGCAACTCAGAATAAAAGCAAACCAGAACCAAATGGAGCATTGCAGGCTTTCAAGTAGCAGCTCTCCTGTCAGTACAGAGGCAGATAGCTCTGTACTGGCTTTGCATTGCAGAGAGATGGCTCTGCATTGTGGGGAGATGAAGGGGAGAGCAAGGAATCACACAACCACAGTGGCTGAGGTTGGAAGGTGCCATGGGAGTCTGTCTAGTTGAACCTCTCCACTCAAAGTGGGCTTACCTAGAACAAGTTGCTCAGGCCCTATCCAGTTGGGCTTTGACTATCTAAAATGGAGGATTGTTCCCTCACCACACTGAGGTGAGGCTGGCTGGCCTGCAGATGCCCAGACCCTCCTTTGAACACAAGTTAGATTTATTCACGGTGGTTTCTTGATAACAGATTGGCAGTCACACAGGCAAAGTACCCAGACCTCTCTAGCGAGGGAGTGTAATGTAGATGATTGGATGGGTTGGTAACCCACCCAAGTTAGTTGATTTTTCCCCCAGAATTCTTTGTGGACAGCCACCTTTGACACTTATTCACAGCTGGAGACTAAGCTGGATACTGAGAACTCCTGTGTGGAGCTATCTCCTGTCTTCCTGTTCTAATGCAGAGAGCCAGTGATGACTTGCTTCTGTACCAGAGCACTTCCAAGGTGCCTGAAGTTTGGCTGCTGCCTTGGACAGGAGAAGGGGCAATAGTCATTTTTTCCTAACATTTGTAGAATTTTTGAAGCGTTTTACTCTAGTGCAAAACAAAGGTTCTTTGAAGCTTTGTATGTTTTGTATGTTGTGTCTCCCTCTTCATTTATTTATTTATTTATTTATTTTGGCAGTGGTTAAACTGCCTGTCTGTGTTCTGTGTTCTGTTTAATGGGATTGGCCTTTGAGCTCTGAAAACTTCAACACACTACATCTGTGGAGTCATGATACACTTCTTCACTGTATTTTTGGGCCAGAAGAGCATCGTTAGTTCCCACACAAAGGATAATTTTAGGATGTTTCTGTTACCACAAGTGAAGATGCTGGATTTGGAGTGTCAGGTTATTAAATTAGAGACACATACGAATAACTCTGTTCAGTGGATACCTCAGGACAGTGTCAGTGTGGTTTTCTCTTGGTCTGGAAAGCACAACAGCTTGTGGTGACAGGAGATGACACAATGTAGTGTTTGCTTTCCTCCAGTTCTGCTTGAAAGAGTGATTTGCAAAGCAGCAGAGAGGTTTCTACCCTGCGAGAGGCCCCTTGGAAAAAAGCAGAGTTTGCTGTTATTTCTGCGAGTAGCCTTTTTCAAAGCATGAATTTTCAGGGCTGGTTGCTCTTGACCTGAGAAGGGAAAGTAGGGGAGAAAAGAAGTCATGCAGAACACATGTTCTGGAGCATCCGCAACAGATGAGGGAGGATTTGATTTTAGCTTCGAGGAAGAAGAGTTGAAACAAAGCCTCCAGCATGCTGGATTACGGCACTTAGCAGAGCTGAGCTGTGCCACAGCCTGACCGTGATCCAGGATATTTAATATCCTTTTATGATGGTATTTTAGTAGGTACGTTTGTTGGCACTGGTGTCTAACTTGTTTTATGTACTATCACCAAGGCCAGATTAAAAGTTTTCATTATCAGCTGAGAAGTCTTCATGAATTTCAGAGAGCTTTAGATGACAGAATTTATATTTCATTCATGCATTATGAGGCTGGGATTTTTCTAAAAGAGTTCAGATATTTTCTTTCATTTGTAGTTTGTTAATTTTAGGTTTTTTTTTCTGCATTTTTAATTGATACAAACAGCATAATGCAATTAGAATAAAATCGTCTGGAAGTAAGTTTCTGCAGGGCACCGTAACACATGGCAGAGTGCCTGCTTTTCCTTTCTAATTATAGTACAAAAAGGGAATCCTTCTGTTTGAATTCCTTTTCTTCCTCCCTTAAATTTTGAAATAGTTCTTGTCCACTCGAAGTTCTGCTCTAAATATCTTTCCAATGCTGTGGATGTGAATTCAGAGTAGAAGATTTAACAAATTGCTTTACCATCTGATCTTTTCATAGATGTGTGACATCTTGGTCTCCTTTTCCCCTTAGATTCTATCTGCAGGTTAAGAAAATGCACTGTATGAAAATGAACTGGTGGTACCCTTTCAGTACAAATGGCTGAAATAGCACCAGCATTGAAGAATGCTGTGCTAAACTCCTAAATTATTGAGATCATAGCACACAGCAAATAGGAATAGTTACAGAGAGGTATCTAAAGAAAAAGTATGAAAGCAGATCATTTTAAAGAGAGATGATAACTCTTGTACTTTGTCTACTTAGTGCAAGATTTACAAGTCCTCATTCCCTTTGTGCTGCTTTAGACCAATCTGTTAATTGGTGATAGTTTTTTATCCTACAATCACTCAAGGGCAGCCGTTCTTCACCAGACGTGTATAAGGAAGATTGATAGCAGGGCTATTGTTTGTCTCTGTGTGGGAGACTTATATAGCAACCAACTTTGAAACAATGTTGGGTAGTTTCATTAAAAGAATGTCTGTGCTTTCTGGGTGATGGAACAGCCTGATCCGGCTTAGTCCTGACTGGATCTCATGCTCAGTGAGTTCCCATCTGTGGAGTTTCCAGAGACTCTTCCCATGCTGTGTGCACTCACTTCACCCACAGGAGGCTCAACTCACATGGTGTGCAGGACATTTGTGGA
The DNA here is from genome assembly GCF_019238085.1 of Lagopus leucura. Lineage (NCBI taxonomy): Eukaryota > Metazoa > Chordata > Aves > Galliformes > Phasianidae > Lagopus > Lagopus leucura. The sequence continues at coordinate 27,326,198 of NW_024962334.1, read as the reverse complement.
AAGACTGCAGTGTGCAAGGGAGTACTGCTTTTTCCTCTCTGTCTGATGCTCAGAGACTCTTTTCCCCGTTAAAGTGTTGTGACGACATGCTTTAGATTTCATTTGCATGGATCTGTGCCAAAGCCTATTCAGGGGGGCTTTTCCCAATCTGCAGTCTCTGAAAAGTCCAGAATGAAAGCACCTGTGTGTGGCTGCTGAGCTACTGGTCACACAGGCCCACGTACTTGTCTTTGGGGTCTGCTGCATTACTCCCTCTGTTCCTCTCTTTGGGTCTCTAGAAGTCCCAAAGCTAATTCCAGTTTTCTTTTATGAGGAAGGAAATCAAAAGTGGAACAACATGAAATGCTTTTCTTCATGAAGAAATCTCTTGGAAAAGAACTTGTGCACTAGATTTGAAAAAGATTGGCACTGATTTTTCACTGCGATCCAATGGCATTTCACAATCCCCTCTGAGAACTGGCTGCAGGAGAACAAGCATAATGGTAATGCTCATCCCAACAATCAGGGAATGTCATGCAGCATGTCTTCCCATCACTAACAGATTAGCTGTAATTTCCTAGTTTGGATGACAGAATAGGCTAGTCAACATCATCTTTCGGTTACTAGTCCATTAAGAGTCTGTTTATTTCTTCTTCAGTTATTGCTGTGAGAGCTGGCTAAATTATTATGTTTTCACTGTTCACTCCCTTTTGTTTTGCTCTGCAGGCACTCTTCAGGTAGCAGGAAGAGGCAAAGGGCTAACCAGTATTGCCTTTGAAATGTGTAGTAGCTTCCTTTGCTTGCCACCCTCCCTGGTGTGTGTGTAGCTCTTTGCGTTGTGTCTCCTGGGGCAAGACTGGAGCCTGAAGATCTGCTACCTGCAGCCTTGTTGTCTGCAATAAACGGTGGCAAGCTGAGTTTGAGAATACAACGCACCAGATTGCTCCCTTATGTATTTTTCAGGCCTTTGCAAGCAGTAGCACAGTGTTGCTGAGTAAACAATTACCATTTGGAGCACAAATCTAAGAATTTTTCTTCTACAGATGCACTCAAATTGCTGAAATACAGGTATATTCAGGAGACAAGCAGAATTGTCATTTAAAATATATATCAATATTATGAACATCTCCATGCCATAATCCAGATTATTAAATTGTAAGAGATGTTGCCTTCACTACATGTATGATCAGCATAAAACAAACAGTGGCCAAAAGGTGGCTGTGGGGTCAAATTAACTTTTTTACGTGTAGAATTCCATCAAAAGGTATTGCTTTTCTCATATTTTGGGGATTTGAGTGCTGATAGTGTAAGATCTCTAAATTTAGATAACCAGCTCAGTATGAGATAAATATGCTCTCTTGTAACTGGTCTGGATTCTCAGAACTGGAATATAAGGGTTCTAGCTCTTTAAAGACCTGTTGTTCCTGTTTTAATCACACGATAATAGAGTTTTTCTTTTGGAATAGTCTTTACCTCTTGGGAAATTTTGTACGTTTGGAAATAAATGGAGAGGAAGAATAACTGAAATGAGTTATGTATGTTTTCTTGTAAGCGTTTTGAAAACCCAGATGTGCGTGTACAAGTAGCCCCTGGGTAGATAATACAGTGGAAATGGGCATATGCATAGCAAGTCCTCTTAGGCATTGCTGACCTTGGTTCCATTGTAAGTCATTCTCCCACAGATAGCCTTTTAATAGTGTATAGGTACTACATTAACCGCTGATGCTTTTGCCTTGTCTGCCTTCAGATCCCTGGGACCACTTTCATTTCCGTTGTACTTGAGCTACAATCAAGTAATGAGGAAAAAAAAAAAGTCTGTTCTTTCTTACTGTATTGTTTTATCTCTGATCATTTTATAATAGTGTTTCATTTTGGAGAACCTTTCTGTATCGCTGTAGTCTTTTGAGCCAATACACATCACTACAGATCGAAAGAACTTGAGGGGAATAAGCACCCTTGCATTGCGTGGGAAAGCAGGTTCGCATGAAAGTTCTTCATTCTTTTTGTACATGCAGGATGTCTAGAGAGATTTATCATTAACATTGGTAATAGTTTACTGAATATAAGACAGCGTAATTGTATGGCTTTAAGAAATCTATTTCTATTCTAATTAAATAACTTGTTAGTTTATGCAAATGATTCATTGTCAGAATTTGCTATTGTTGCAGAAAGGCTCTGTGTAAATTGAGCATGGTTGGATATGTGGCTGTTCTTGTCTGAGTGTGGTCAAAGTATATTCTCTGTATCCTCAAAACTTGCATTGAAAAGAAGTGAGTGGAGTTTTAAATTTTGAGGACCGATGTTACCTAACGTGCCTGTATGATTTATTTGTTTTAGAGGAAGAGTGCTTTCCTTTTCTTTAGCCTCTACTAGCGAGAACATTGCATAATTCAGTGCTCATATGAAAGGAAAAGGTGTTCAGGAGCCGAACTTGTACTTCTGATGCTGTCATGGATTCTGACAGCTCTCTTATCTATTAGATGTGGCTTCATTAGGGAGGAAGAATAAAGTAAAATCAAGAAATGGGCAGGCATTTTGAAAATGTTGATTTGAACATGTCAATTTTTGCATTTCTAAACCAGGGATTGGAAATATTTAATAGGGCTCCATAAAAGCCCCGTGAGTGTTTGCAGTGTTTGTGAGATGTAGCTTGACAAGTTGCATTGCATTGCAAGGAACAACATCTTCACTTGAGGCCGCATCTCTGGAGCACTCATATTATGTGTGTTAGATCCACGTGACAGTAGACTGTGACAACACTGTTAAAAGCAGATTTCCCCAGGTGTGCCGCTCCCCTCTTCTCCATAATTTTGATCTGGATTAAGAGGAATTTGTTGATTTGTCCCAGGTGCCTCCAGAATGTGGCAAAGCTGATGTCAGCATGTTCTTTGTTGCAGGATGTTTGTGCCCAGACCACTTTTTCCAGTCCTAGGACTATAAGAAGGGCTAGACTGCTTACTTTTCAGTGGAATTTATGGCAAATCCATCTTATCATACAAACATGATCACAGTTAATTTTGCAAATTGTAAAATTGTAAATTTGTAAACTGTGCATATTGAGTGCATCAACCATAGTTAGAGGGTTTTCAGGAAAAACAAAGTCATTAATCTGTATCTGAGAGGAAACCCAGATCTCATTGTTTACTGATAATATGCAGTCTTAATAAGTTGCCCGCCCCGTTACAGGCTAACATCAGACCTTGCACTTAGAGATTGAATGTACGACATACGGCATGTAAGTAATGAGATGTGGTTTTGTTCATCCTTTCAGTTAATTCTATGTGTTCTTTTTTCCCCCCTTGTGCTGCACGGCTGATTACCACCCTAGGACCTTGCAATGGGACACAGACCCCTCAGTGCTGCAGCTCCAGTCTGACTCTGAACTTGGGTATATGTCTGCTCTTTATGTTATTCATTTATCATTTCTTTGCAAGAGTTATGTTGCGAATGCTTCCCAGATGAGCTGTTTGTATGTGATTTTCATTTGCTTTGTTGACTCAGAAAGACCATAATTTAAGTTTCCTTTTTTCAGTTTCATCAGTAAGAAGCTTCAGCAAAGCCATCTTTGTGGAAAAAAACTACTACTTAAAGAAGCTCATGAAAGATAAGCTGCTATTTCTGTTGCCCGAAACACAATACAAATAACTATTTCATTACAGATGAAATGTTATTATTGTGGCACTTTAATGTGCATGTACAGCTACAGTGGTCTTGTTTGTACCTATTGATTCAGACTTCTCTTTCTGAATCATTTGCAAGGTACTTTCCCCCCTTCCTTCTTGTTTTTGTTGTAGTTACGTTGTTTCCACGTGCAATAACCCACATGTAATAACAGTTTTCCCCTTTTCCTCAGGAGCTGTCTAGGCATTTATAATTGTATACTTAAATATGATCATAGTCCACTAATTGCCATTTAAGTTGAGTTCAGGTCAGTCGAGCATTACCTAATTATAATAGGGCTAAAATTAATATTCACCAGTTTGACATGCAACTTCTCTATCTTAACCATCTGAAAAAGTTGTTTAGGTAGCAGAATATAACTAGTGTAATTAAGAAGAGTACCAAATATGTTTATATTTCAAAAGGTCACTATATTAAGGAAAAGAAGTTCATGTTTGTCATGAATATAGTTTAGCATCATCAAGAGAGGTCTGACAGCATGAAGAGGTTCTCTCTTATCTCCTGCGAGCAATCAAGGAAAATCAGAAACAGTGGCTTTTCTAAATAGCATCTCCAGATCTAACATCAGCACCGTGCTATTGCTGAAGCTCCAAGTACATAGTCATGGCTTGGTAACAACAACAAAAAAAGTGCTTTAATAAGTTACTGAATTCTTTGTGGTCATTGAAGTTATCAGAGTGCGTTGGCAAGTGAAAATGGTTAGGAATGCATTTATTTCCATCTGAGTGTGATATCAGGTAGATCTAACTTCTACAACATCACCTGGTCATACAAGAGGGGAAGAGTTTCTAAAGCGGTTTTGATGTGTTGGAAACCTTTTTGAAATCTCAGCTGCCCTCCCCGGAAGCTGGGATTGAAAGATGAGCACTCTCAGAAGCAAAGGTCCTCAAATGGCTGTGCAAGGCAAGATGGTTTGATTCTCATAAAGATAAGCCTGTGCATAGCTGCAAGTCTTCAGTCTTTCAGGAGCAGTAAAGTCAGAAAAGGAGAATGCCAATGAGTGAACCCATAAGTATGCTTCGTAAGTCCTTTGTCTTCTACAAGACAGAGTTAGACAGAGGACCATGTATTTCTCTGGTATATGGCTATGAGACTAGATAAAAACACCATCATGAAAGAAATCCTGCAGTCAGGATGCAAATGATTTGTGTAGCTGAACACTTGACATCTTTCTTCTCCTACAGACAGAGGAATCAATTTTAATGCATAGGCTTTAATTACTGTCTTCCTACTGACATCCCATACACAGTTTTGAAAGGAATCCATCAAAGTTTGTGTGCTCTATAAGCTGCATATCCAAGAAATTGTAAATGAAAAGAATTATGAGTGTCTTGGTATGTATGGGAAATGAAACATTTTAGTGCTGCCCTAAAAGGGATTAGACTAGATTATTATAGCCCATATTTGGCAGAGTCTGTGTACTGAAAGGATGTTCCAGTTGTTCTTAAGTGCTTGGGACCAAGGTTTAGGTTGGCTTTTCATCACATAAGGACCATTACAGGTTGATTAGTAGGGTCAAAAAAAGGAAGACCATATTCCTTCTAATGAAGACTTCACAGTCGTAATCGGTTAGAGTGACACTATGCATTTAGACAACCATCAGCAGTTCCTGAATAATAAATGTTTTAGGTGAAAAATTAAACACATCCAAGCACAGTGTTCTGGGTGGTAGCTCACTTCTTAGCAGTCTAGACAGGAGCTAGCCCAACAAGCAGTTAAATCCGCCTCTACATGAGGACCAATATTCTCCCATCCCTAACCAGTGAAAGAGATATGGAATGGCCTCAGGTGAAACTGTTGTTAGAATCAGGCGAGGTTCTGATTAGCTCTAGATTAGACACATGATTAATTAAAGCTGATACTTAACAGAAGCTCTTTCAACGAAGGAGGCTTAAGAATCTCAGTAGAAGGAATCAGATTGAGATGATTGAGGACTGATTGTGAAGGAAAATCTTTCAAACTTGATGTCAAAGGATGGAAAAGCATGTAAGATTTTTCTGGGGAAGATATTTATTAAAGCTTAAATTCATGCGTACTCTCATTTAAAGTAGCTATAAGTGTATTACTGATGCTTTTGTTGGCTGTTACAGGTTCTTAAAGTGTATCACAAGCTACAGAAGTTTTTCTGCCTCCTAGAGAGTTTTCAGGGAATCCATGCTCTTATCCACGTTGGCAAAGTTAGAGGTGTTTGTGAGGATGGTGAAAAAAAGAGGTTCAGAGCTGTAACAACCATTACTGCTCCAGTGGTCTATTATTTAATGTGGCTGATTCATACTGATTACCCACTGAATTAAATTGCATTCAGCTTAATAAAAGCTCAGCCAGTAGACCAGATTAGAAAGATATATAGCTGATTCAGCCTTAACAAGCATAAGAGTTCAGAAGGTGTCATCCAATGATGACAATTTTTTTTCAATACTCATTTTCTTTCAGACATCAGTGTTAACTGAATACCTTAACCACTGTAAATGAATGAGATAAAAAATAAGTTTGACCTCTGTTCTTCCGACAGTCAGGAAGACAGAGAGGAAATGGATAATGCATATGAATTTTCTGCTTTTCCAAATTGCTCTCCTTAACAATGTGGCAGTTCAGAAACATTGTGTCTCTGAATTTATTTCCTGTAAATGTGTAAGCACACTTGCACATGTTGATTGAGGCACCTGGGCTTATTTAGCTCATCCATTTATTATTTGCATAAATATTTCCTGCTGAAAGTTGGTGGTTTTTTTTCCAGTAGAAAAAAATTGACATCTTTGCTTATTTGCTTATTTTTCACTCACTACAGTCAAATAATATTCAGGAAACAAATTGATAATTTTTTTTCCCTCCTCTTTTGGGTGAACTGTGTACAACTAAAAGTGTTTGTAATCCTGCACAGCCATTTCTCTTCATTTTCCCTTACCCAGCTACAGTGTTGGTTGGCTCTACTGACTCAGTTCACATGGCTCATTTAAAGTTAGGGGCGTAGTACAAAGAGAAGGTTCTGTCTGCTCCAGGTGTGTCTCAGGGCTCCACTTTAACCATTGCATTAGGACTCTAATGATCATGAACCTACAGCAAGTCCACTGCTATTAACCCCTGTGGAAAGGAGAATCTCTTTATGGAAATTATGCACCCTGCTCTCTTACAGTCCAGCATATTTTACACCCACTGTGGCTCTTCCACTGTTGATTATCTCAGGCTGAGGAATGAATCTCTTGAACAGGCTGAATGTTGTAGTAATAACTGTGTGAAGGAGGAGAAAGGTTTGTTGCGTGTTGTGAGGGACGCAAGCAGGTCGTACCTTGCTCCTATTTACAGTTCCTCTCAGCAGCATAACCTAGACCCAGAGAGGTTTTAGTAACTGTATTTTATTATGGCAAGTGATTCCTGGATTAATTTTCCTCACTGTAATTAGGCTCTTTTCATACATAGTGTGTTGTGTTTCATCTTAGCAAACATTGAAGTATTTTTTAATCCTGTTCATAAAAGCAAACACTTTTGCTCCTGCTACTGACTTACACCTAACTTAACTAACCTTATATGTCCTGTGTTCCATCTTAGACGCAGACTGCACAAACTAGGGGTGTCAAAGATTACCCAGGTTGATTTCTTACCTCGGGAGGTGGTGTCATATTCCAAGGAGACCCAGACACCTCTTGCCACGCATCAATCTGAAGGTAAGATACCTATTTTTCAAAAGCATTTTCATAGAAAATAAGTATTCAAGTAAGACTTCAAGAATGTAAGAAAATTAATGCTAAATCATAATATAACCACTTACCCACGTATTTTCTGCAAGCCAGGTATTGTTTATGTGATTAATGGCTGTTCTGGTGAGAATAATTATAATAATGACTTTAAATTCAGGTGGAACCAAATTGCTTGTGCCTCACAATGGATAGTATAATGAGAACATATTTTCAAATAAATCATTATGAATATAATTAAAACCATGCTTTATCCCAATTTTCCTGCTTTCTCAAGGAAGTTATTCATTCCATGCTTTGTAAAGAGGCAGTGATGGAAAGTTGCCCTTGTGTATTTGGCCAGCGTAATTGTGTCACCCTTCAGATGATGAATCTTAGAAGTTAGTTTCACTTCGTGCACTGAAAAAGGAGGCTTACATACTTTCATGTGGACAGTCCCATTTTTTTTTCTGCTTACAGTTGTGTTATCTGTACTCCTGGAGCTCTTTGTTAGCTGTTTGGCTTTCCTGTTGATAAACAAGCATGGAGGTGAGGGATGAGGAGAGCATTTATCTAACTGTACTTCACAACTAAACCTGCTAGTGTTGGACTACTGAGAACTGATTGCGCATGAATTGAAACCATTTAAAGTGAATGTAAATAAATGAGCCTGATATAATTCTCACATTGTTACTATCAGGTAAAAGAAGAAAAACTGTTGGCAGTCTTGGTTATAATTTTTGCTTAAGTTAATCAGATAAGACACTGTAGTGATAAACATCTGCATCTGGATTGCCAGTTTTGCCTTTAAGATTCCTGAGCTATATAAAAATTGTACTTTTTCAGATCATGAGTTTACCTTAGTCATCTGTTGACTGATATGGTGCCTTCATGCATAAACAACACAGTTCGTTGGTTGCAGCTTGTTGAGCAGCATCTCATGACAGTTTTGCCTTATCAGAGGGAAAGGCTGTCTCAGAACCTCCCCTGTTCAGTTCAGCTCAGCTCATCTCTCCTTGTCAATCTGAGGGCTGCTGAAGGCTAGAGTGAGTGGGACTTATTAACTGAGGCCACGCTTTCCCGACTTGAGAAAAACAGATTCTCAACTCTGGGAGTCATTGGTAGATAAGATGGAGGTGATACCCTTCTTTCCTAATGCAGTACCTTTACCCTCAGCAAAAGCTTATGGGTACAGGGAGTTGAAGACATGCCTTTTGTACCTCTCCCAGGCCTAAATATCATCAAAGCAAAAATATCACCCAACCACTTCTCTCATGTGAGTGGGTGAGGAAGTAGAACTTATTTTCTTTTCAATCTGCTGCTAGGGAGTTCTGCATGCATGAGTTGGCATGAATATCATCATGCATTATTAAAGAAGAGTCAGGAAAGTTTGGTTATTCAGTTGAAATGCTACGTAATTGGAAATTTGCTAGAGGATAAACAAGCTCTGTGATTTTGGTCTACTTAGTCCAATGGAAATCAGTTCTTAGGTTTTCAGTCTCCTAAACCTCTTTATGAATGCTGAGCCCTACATGCTGTCGCTCTAAACCTGAACAGCAAACAGAGCAGTTCCTCAGCAGAGCAGTTTTGAGAAGTCTCTATGCTGTTCCTACGCATTCATGCGATAAAATATAGCCATTATCTTATCAAGAGAATGGTTCAGCCATTGCTGTAGTTACGTACTCAGTTATTTGGTATCTGAAGCCTTAAAGTTTGAAAAAGGAGAAAACAAGCCTCTTATTTACTTAGACAAGTCTGACTTCAGCTTTCAGAATTCACTCTTTTGCTGCCTATCTCGGACTCTGGAAATCACACTGTATTTTAGAATCAGTCATACATTTGATTCTGGCTTGAAAGAAGAGAACTAACAAAGGTACAGCTGGATGGAAAAATCTTGCCTGTATGGTAACTCACCAGGTTATTTTTCAAATGTTAATGTCAGGTTTTCTGCACCTTGTTTCTCAAAGAAAGAAAGAAACTCTGAAGTGTCTTAGACATACGTGGAGCTGAATGGATGTAGGCCTGTGTCATAATGGCTGCTCCTCTCCAATCTTTATGAAGCTGGTACAGGAAAGAAGGAAAGCCTCGCTGTGATAAGTACAGTGTGGTGCCAGAGAGCCAGATGCTCTGAGCACTGTAGTCTCAGCTTGTCAGCTGCTAATTTTAGAAGAAATAATGTGGCATTATTCTTCACTGTGTAAAAACAGATTAACTCCTCTTTTCAGAACAGGTAATTTTCTTCATTTCTGAGGAATAATGACATGTCATTTCTCCCACCCACTCTATTATTTAGAGAGATGTGTATATGCATCATTCAACCCTTTGATCACAAGTACCTAATTCTTTTGCTTTATTTAGGTCACAGTAAGCTTCAGCCTTTTCTTTTCTTCCTTGTAGGATGACTTCAAAAACACCCAGATCTTGGCTCTGGAACCTAAGAAAAAAAGCTCTCCTTACTTTTCTCCTCCTTCTTCTGTAATTGGATTTGAATTTAGGTATTTGTAGATGGAGACATTTCACTTGTGCTGCCTTTTCCATTCTGGAGTCAATTAAGATGTAGACTATGCCAAATATTTTCTGAGAGGTCTCTGGGACACGTTCCTTCACTCTGCAGAGATGTTCACATTGTGCCAGAATGGCAGCCTTCAATGGCTGGACCCTGCATATCACTGCAGAGCTACCCTTTGTGAGGGCACACCTGGAAGAAAGCAGCAACAGAAGAGTTGTGTTCTGACCACTGCCCAGGGTGAATCTCTCGCTGGTGTGAGTGGGTGGAAGGAGATATGTGTGTTTGCCTGGAAGCTAATTTTTCAGATAGTAAAACACCCAAGCTCTGGTGGGTGCCTATCTCAGCTCCAACCCAATTTTCCTACTCTTTGATGAGCCAGGAAATGTATTCTCTGAGGGAAACTGCACTGTCCCCACACTGAGAGGTACTCCTCTCAGCTGCTACCCATCTCAAAACAAGGTCTGGAAGCACAAAGATTTGGATAGCTGGCCAGTATCAGGAATGCAGTTATTCTTGTTTCATCAAGTTGTAACTACTTCTTCAACTAAATGGGATGTTTTCAATTTCCTGACTTCCCAGACTATCTATGAAAGTAGATTTGTCTGAAATGCATTTCTAGTAAAGGCTAGATCCCTTACAAAGAGGAATGAAATTTGAATTTCTAGTACAGTGGATCTCCTTTTTACTTCGCATCTTTAACAAGTGCTTGTCCATGTGAGAAAAGCTGATGTGTTACCATACTCACTTCATGAGCAAGATTACCTCATCTTATGTCACAAATGCTTGCCCAGTTCTAGGAAAGAACACAATTCAGATCTTTGCTCCAGCTGTTTATCTGTTGTATTCAAATAATGAGAATGTTTCAGTTGCAAGGGAAAAAGTAAAATAAACTCTATTCTGTTTGAACATAGACCAGTATGAAGTGTCAAAACAGGTGAAATTTCAGAGGCTGGGTTAGTTTCTGCATCTCTTTAACACTGTAATTTCCTGAACTTATGTTCCAGAAAGCTGTCCTTTTTAAAGCACTGAAGGAGGAGAAAGGGATTCTGCTCACAGTCTAAGGTTCAAAGACTGAGACGTGTGAATTTAGATATTTATGTGGAAAAATGACTGGTAGGATGGAACCAAAGATCTCCTTAGAATCCAGTGACTGCTTTGACTAGGTCTTCACTGATGAGCATAATAGCATAGAGCTACATGGAGCCATCTTAGTGTAGATTTCTCATTTCCACTCACTGTTGAATAAATTACATATCACTAGAAGTGTCATACACTGACACTATATGAGGGCTGTGTCCTATTTAAAGTTTTGCAAATCAGACAAAGAATGACTTTGGGCTAACATGCCCAGTGTCTGAAAAAATGAGTCTGGGAGTTGGGCTGAGATTCCCAGGTTTAAGTAGCATGGAACTTTGACTGTTCAGCAATGTACAGCAGACTGTGTGCCATGCGTGCTGCACTAGTGACCAGCTCAGCTATAGCTTTGTGAATGCATGTTTTGCTTAAGAACTGCTAGTCTCAGAACTGAACAAAATACCTGAGCCTCCCATGCCCATTCTTTCTGGAGCTCACAGATCAGCAGCTAGGGATTAAGTTAAAGAGGTTACTTTGGCTTTTCCCTTCTAGAGAATCTTACAGCTCAGTCCAGTCTGAATAGTGCAAGGCAAGTCTTCACTCAAGAACAGCTTTGAACTCCAAATTTAATGTAAAATACAGACACATTTCTGCATTGCCATACACGCAGCATGTGTGTCAGGATGGATGAAAATATGTGTAATGGAAAAGCACTGGATGTATCCGGGAGAAAATCAGAGACCCTCTGTAGTAAACGAGGGTATTGGAAAACAGAGCAGTACTGGGACAGAAATAACTACTTAAAAAAAAAAAAAAAAGAAAGGAGACAACTTGAAAATGAATGAATGCTACAATTGAGTGTGTGGTTTTAAAGAGGCAGAACCTTATTATTGTACTAATGGACACTGATTTTGTAAAAAAAAATATATATATATATATGATCTATCCTGGGCCATACCATATATCACTGGTGATTTCAGCTAAGTATTAACATCTAGTTTGCCTTTTCTTCTCAAACCTCAGTCCATCAGGGTCAAACTGTGGATCTCAATAGCTGACCTCAACTCCCTAATTCAAAACTGCTTTGTTTGATTAAATCAACAAAGCTTATTTTGTACAGTTGTACCAGACTGTACAAGATTGGCTGTGATTAAAAAGATGAAGATTTCAGGCATTGTGCTGTGCAGCAGTCTTTCAGTTTCTCTTTCATTCTGTCAGGGCTGCATCCCCTTTTCTAGGCAATAAGATTTCAAAGGTGGGACTGTTTTTTTTTTTAGATTTAAATTAGTCATGAAGTCTTTCAAAGGCATTCAGGCAGCTCCCTCTGGTGGTGCAATGATGAACCAACGCACCGAGCCTGAGGGATGCTGGAGGGGAGGAAGGGGTACCAGTGTTGCTGGTGCAGAAAAAGCATCTGCCTTATCTTTGAGGCAAGAATTGTACTTATTAGAAGGTGCCTGAGTTGTGTGACTGAAAAGCTGTATGACTGTGAGTGATGATGAACAAAATGTGAGAAAAGACCAAATTACTGTATTGTATACAACAGCCAGGTTAGGTAGGACCTACCAGGTATGGTGGGTCTGTGTGCCACTCGGAGCGAACCACAGACAGTATGTGAATATCTGTAAAGCATTTATTCTACCAGCAGCTCAGCGGAATTTTCAGTAGTAGAGAAATAAGGTAGAGCTTGGCTTTGGAAAATGTTTCTATGTCTATTCCTGTGCAGAATGATGTACTTGACACTGACAAAGATTTCTTCTGGGAGGAAGAATGAAGACGATGTGGTCATTCTCAGGCTTGGCATTTAGTAGCAAGAGAAAACAACAGATATTTAATCTCCTAAAATATTCAATACATGGGCTAAAATAGGATTTCGGTAAGACAATCCTAGCCCTTCTGTAAAAGCTGACCTGTTGCATGCATGGCCTATTGCTGTATTTATTAGCGATAGTTGTGCAGTATTTGCACTCATTCCTTGTATTTCTCCCCTGTCCTCTCTAAAGACTTCTTGAGAAGGGTATTTCTCACACTCAGAGTGGTTTTCGGTAGAGAACCCTCTTAATGCTGAACTGTTTTGATCAGGCAGATTGGAGAATTTTTTAAGCATTAGTAATTCTCTGGGAGGGAGCTATCTAGTAAGAAGTGATTTAACAGAGACAAGATTGGTTCTGGCTACACACAGTAGGAGATCTGTGAAGGGAAAGCTTTTTTAGGGATCTAAGACTTCTTCCTGATCTAAGACTTCCATCATTTCACTGCATGGGGACACAAGGGTAATTTGGCTCTTTGCGACTCCTCCACAAAACCTGGAGTCAGGAAACAGTTGAGAGGCTGTTACTTCTTTGGAGGGGACAGTTGTGTGACTGTAATACTGCATATGAAAGAAATACTGCTGCAAAGTCACTACAGATTGCATGGATCCTGCTCTGACACCCCTTCTTGCAGATCCTGCTTGATCTTAATGGATGATCCATGCTGTGTATGCTTTTGAGCAATTGGATCCCATTAAAAAAAAGAGCTGGGAAGCTACTGTATCCTAGAATAAAACAAAAATACTGTAGTCAGTCCCCTTGTGCAGAACACAGTCTGCTCCTTTAGCTTCAGTGGAAAATGTGTAATTTAATGAGATTCTGGTACATCTGGCGTCACTTGGTGGAAAATGAGCTCTGCTTTTAGCAGTCTTGACCTCAAACTCTTTTAACTAGCTGCAAGTCATCTCTTTGTGCCTTTGACCCATCTTTTTGTCCTGACATCTGAAACTAGCAGTGATCCATGAATTCAGAGAGAAGCCCAGTAACACCTGTATGCAAATTGCATCTTTTGTTGGCTGAAAAGGAAAACTTTCCTGTAAGTCTCTCCTCTCTGGAAAAGATCCTGGCTGTGTTTTACATGTAAACAGCTGCTGATTTGTTAGGTGTTCTCCTCAAGCAACCAATTAGTTCTAAACTTATTTGCAAATATATAACTATCAATATATTAGAATTGAGAGCTCTAAACAGGAGAACAGAAGAAAACTATCCCACTAATGAACAGCACCAAGATTTGTGGAGTCAACAGTCAGTGAAAACACAGAAGACGTTTTTTCTCTATTGCCATTTTCACATGTTTCTAGTTCTCACTTTACCATATTTCTGATTTTAGTAGTATTAGACTATGCTTTAAATTAAATGTGTTTACTGTTGAGATTGTAAGTTATGTATATGGAAAATATAAAAGTGGGGGGAAAGTTGGGTTAATAGGGCTTCCAATATAACAGTGAAGGCACAGGTTTTCATTTTCTTCAGAGACAAAGTGTGCTTATTTCTACCATCTCTATAATTCTTTCTTTAGCATACTGGATGATGGCTATTCAGTATATACAAGGAAATTAATACTGGGCACCTCCTATTGCATGTTCAGTGAGCTTTGGCAAACCCTGGCTTTGTAACATGGACCAATTCCACTGGAATTAAAGACAAGATTAAGAAAAACGTGAATTGCAGAAGTAGCAGTTATTAATCCTCAGTGCTCTAATTAGCGCTTAATCTTTCTAATCCCATAAGTAGATACAAAATCATTGCTGAAATAGACACAGGCTGTAATGTAGAAAGCCCTTAATTAGTAGTGTAAAAAAGAGGTACAGAAAAAAAAAAAAAGCACTGTTCTGTTACTTCACACTACTCAGTTTGTTTCTTGGCGCTGGTGACTCAAAGGAAAAAGATTCACGTGCCAAAATCCCCTCCTCTATTTTAACCCATGCTACTAATGCACTGGATCAAAAATTATGCAGCTGAAAATTCTCCCGTTCATCAGCTTTCCGTCTTCAATTCTATAGCCAAGCCACAGCTTAAAAAGCTGGCCAATTGTGCCCCTTTATAGTCCTCTTTAATTGGCTCATTTCCATAGGAGAGGCCACCTGCTCTGGATAGAATGTCAGCTGCTTGCTCTCAGACTAACCGGAGAGGGAGCCAAGTGGCTGGGTTGGGTGAAATGAAGAGGGTTTGCCACGCGCCGCCTTAAAGATAAATGGGGATGCACTTCAAGCTGGGTTTTTGTTCACCAAGTGCATCTTCACACCTGGGTAGAACCCTCCCAGGGCAGCTCTGGGTCTCCCTTCTCTCTCCCAAAAACTTCTTCCAGGGCCATGCAAAGCCATGCTTTATTTACTGTGATGACAACTTGTGGATCTTTTCTGTAGTATTTGAGAATTCCTCCTTCAAAGTCAGCAGTAGCTGGATCCTTTCCTGAGAATCCTTTGACTTGCTCACATGCACTCTCAAGAGTTATTATGAAGACTGAAGTAACTTATAATGAAATGGATGTGTCAGTGAAGTAAAAGTCTCATTGTGAATTCTCACTGGTCACTGTTAATAGAGGATGGAATTCTCTTTTGCTGCAATACAATAGACTGTCTCCACAATGTCATTTTTTAGCCAGGCACTAGCTGCTGCTTCCCTATCTATCTTAAATAAACTTACCATAAATTCACATTAAGCCACAATTAATTCAGATGTATGTCCTAACCATTATCCTCCAAAAGAGTGCTTTCTTCTTCCTGCAATTTAGTTTCTACTGAAGATCCATAGAAAGTGAATAAATAATCATTATTTTTCTAAAATGCTTGGCATTCAAGCTATGAAATTTCACAGTTATTTAAAGTCTACAATTGCATTGTTGCTGTGGATACTTTTTTCTTTTCTTCACCCCACACTTGCCATGTAATGCTTGCCACTTCAGATCTCAAAATGCATTCAGTTCTTCTAAGCTTGGCAGGAGCAAATCCTTGCACTTATGAAAAGCACCACTGGTTGGGTTTTGAGGACTCTTGCAAATCTCATTACTTGATTTTGAGCTGAACACTTCTGAACACGTCTGGCCCCCAGCTGTAGATCTTGAAAATTTTTTAAATTTTATCCCTTTGTGATGGTTATTTCTTATTTCAGTTCTAGTTACCTCTATCCAGACATTCAGGTCCTACTCTTCCTCTCCTAGGCACCAGTTATTCAGCCATAACGTGCTTAGAACAACCACCCATCTGCTATGAAACTCAGAAGACACTGAAGATTTTGCCTTGTGGTCTTCGCTATGCTTTCTAGAGCTGGAAAATTTGGTGATAGATTCCATTCTTTGGAGGGCTTGCATTTCTGAGGATGCTGAGAAGTAATAGAAGCTTGCTTGCATCTGTAGTAGCAGCTTGCCTTTTTATCAGATCAGCTACACAGGCCTTGTTTCTGGTGATCAGCCTCGAATTGGCTTGTGCCAAATGGTATGGACTGGGTTATTGCATCCCATATTAAAAGCTTAAAAACTTTTGGAGCAGTCACTTAATATTTCTCAGCAGGCAATCTAATCATCTTGTATAATGAACTTTTCGTGCAAGTGAGAGACATACTTGGTGGGATCATTTGGTTGGATGATTCGGGCCAAGAAGGGGGAACCTAGCACAACTTTATGAGGCATGGCCTCAATCCAGACTGTCCTTCAATCTTTGCCCAGGTTTCTAGGCCAGTCAAACTACTTGGATTAGTTTGGATCTGAACTGGGCGGGGTATAATGAGTGCAATTCATAGGTCAGGAATAAGGGTTTATTCTTGTTTGCAGTTTACCTTTTGCTAGATCAACTAATGTGAAAAGCTTGGATTTAGGGCTGAGCATTTCAGAACAGCTAGAATTCCTACAAATTAGGCACTGAAGTGTTTGCGTACATTTTAAGGATGTAGGAGTTTCTGCTTACACCAAGGTACAATAGATTTATGTCTGGGTCTTGATGGTCATGAAAAAATGGCCAGTGGAAAAAGTGAACTTACGTTTTCAAGGACCGAATTACACTGTAGTGTGCAGGCATCAGTGCGTTGTTGACAGTGTGTGCTTGGGAGGCATCAATCATGTGATTCCTGGGTTAAAACATTGTGGAGTGAACAGGAGATGAATCAGGCAATCTTTGTCCTTTTATCTCTCTAGTTTATGGACTGAACAGTGTTAAAAAGTTAAAGATACATTCATGTAGTTATTTAAGTATTTACCAGTAGTTGTATCTACAGATCCAGTGCTTAGATTATCTTATCTATTTACCTGTATTATATCTATAGATGTACAGATACTTGATGATGGATTTAAAGGTAACCACTACAAGATCTCACCACTTGATAGTCTTGGGAAAAGTGCAATGCAGTAAATGTTAGGAGTCTTATATTTGTTACAATCCAGATGTGTAATTCAGATCAAATCACAAACAGAGTTACCATCACCAGAGAGACATACATGCATCTCTGTATTTACCCGTAGCAGAAACCACTAACAATTTAAACATGAACAAAGTAAATTTGGGGCAGTTGAATTTATTGTGATGTTTTGCTATCGCAGAGCTACGTCATCTGGCAGCATGAGAGATACTCATACGCAAGCTAGCCGGTTACATCCTTGTTGAGATATTGCTGTATTGCCGTGTAATCATATGTAATGGCTCCACCTTTAGGTGCCTGACCTATTTGTGTGGCAGGTCTGTGGTCAGAAGAGTGAGATAGACCCTTCTAGAAGGCCTTTATCCTAACAGCCATCATATTTACCATAACACGGAAAGAATTGCCTTCCATTTTGTGATTTCTCCTTTGCTTACAGAAATTAGCCAATACATTTCAATTACAAGCTTCGTTTTTGGATGGCTGAAGTTAGACAATTCGCACCATTTTGCGATGACAGTGTGGACAAATGCATTATGCCATGTTTTTTATCAACTGCTGAAACAGTTCTGGGACTATTATTACTGTTATTTGTTTTCTTCATCTCCTTTGTCTCTTACCTTTGAAGTTGCTTGTATCTATGTGAAAGGGAGGTAGAAAAGCAGGCATCTGATTTTCCTTTGAAACCTGTGTGATTGAGGGCAGTACTTCTGTGGTTGATATTTAAGCAACTGGAATGAGAAAAAACAGAAAAATGACTTTGCTCTTCTGTTTCTTTGACTATGTAGTGCTTCATTACTAGTCGGAATTCTTTACTGTGTAGACTCAATACTTACTGTAGCACATGCTATGCACTAACATTTTAGCCTACCGAGCTGGTATTTGTATTGTATAAAAGCTCAAATGCATCTTTCTGTCACATCTTGCTTGAGGCATATGTCTTACAGTAATGGTGGAACTAACGTCACTCAAATTCTTTGATCTAAAGAGCACTGAACATCAAGTGGATACAAGTCTAAGACTTAGAGCACCACAACTACAAAATGGACAAAAGAACTACAGGCCTGTTTGCTGAGGTGTAGGATGGAGAATATACACACAACTACTCTTTCCCTACTTTTGACAGTAATACGTATGTTGTGTTACTGCTCATGTGACCCATTATATTTCTTGTGTTTTGACAACGTACAAAAAATGCAGACCCTCCCTTAGGTATTAACTATGCAGTGAGCATGTTTTTGTAGCTAATTACTGAATTAGTTATTTCTGGTTTGCAGTTATCTTTAACATGTCTGGATGAGGAATGGTTAGTAAAAGTAACTTTGCAGTTTCACAGTTCATCAGCCTGAGATAATTTAATAACAAAGACTTGTGTTGCAATCGGGGAGAGGACTCCCACTGACTTCAGTGGTACCAGGACCAAAATGAAATGCTTGCCATGAGTCTAAATAGCTGACATTGTCACTGACTCATCATGTGAAGCCCTTCAGTACATTGTGGAATCATTTTATTTGGATTTGATTAAACATAAAAGTATTTTGCAAGGCTTTTCAGCTTTGAAAAACAAAGTCATTTACATAAGAGCTAAGCAACCACATAGCTATCCTCTTTTACCCTAGTTAATAGCCCTAATCCTGCAAATATTTATTCATGGTTTTAGTTCTGTACTCATGATTATTCCCTCTGGAATATATGATTTTCTGATAGGCACGTGCATGTTTGCAGGAGGAGGTCTGGTGCTGCAACATTCATTTGTTGTATATGGCTTTGGTGATAGACTGTAAACACTGAAGGACAGTGTAAATATATATGTGTGTATGTGCCTGTCTTTTAAGGGGAAAATATCTTTCTCACTTATGTTTTCAGGTTGATTCATTTTGCCAACTGCTAAAAATGTGCCTTTTATTATTAACACCTTTTATCAATCCAGTGAACAATAGAAACAGCAACTGTGCTCCAAGACCAGCCACATCTTGCAGTAATTTATAAATGCTCCATATTAAAAATAATACACTTATTCAGACTTTTTCAAAATGTCCCAGTGTGAGTTAATGCTTTTGTATTATTATTAGTTTTGACAAACCTGATTGTGTGTTGGCCATTGTTAAAGGGATCTATCTGCTCCCACACCCACTGAGAGACAAAGAATTTTTAATGAATTTAATTAAAACTTTATGTGGTTTATGGTGTTCACCTCCAGCTGGTATGCCATTCTTCTCTGGTGAATGAAGTTTCCTCTAATGCGTAATGATGTGTTTTATATGAGGGATGTTTGAACCCCCTTCCTAGTAGCCCTGAGGTAGTTTCCATTGTATGACACAGTGGTGAAGTATTTAAAAGCAGGTCTCTTAAACTTAAGTGAATTATGTATATGGTTAAAATGCACATGCATGAGTGCACAGATATGAATCTTAAAATAAGTTCCAGAATCTTTTTTTTTTTTTTTTTTCCCCGAAATGGTCCTCATGGGCTAGCTTGCATGACCCATGCTGCTAAGCACTTGCCTGTACAAATGCCACATTAACATGAAAGGGTCTTGTTATTTGTCTGCTTGTTTTGGGAGTAGGAGATTTAATGAAGTGGTCCCCTTTTGTCAACACATTGAAAACTGACATCTGAACCAGGCACAAGGTCCTGCTGTTGATGGGCACTCTTGGTCTCATGTAATAAAAATGAGCAACAATAACATGATAGTCCTGTTAGCAAATATTTCAGTGCATTTTATGAGACATATCAAGACACTGCAACAAGCTGGGTCATTCCCATGGCAAGTTAAAGTTAGTGGGGGAATTTTAGTCTTCTGAACCTCTCGTGCTGGTGGAAGCTTTGTGCAGGTGCTCTAAGAAAGGCAGTGACCTGCCAGCCTTCCTACAAGCTGTTCAATGTATTCTGCTGAGAGGCAAGGTCTTACTAAAGGAGGTACAATGCTGATTTGTTTTAGGCACTTGATTTTCAAAATCTTGAGTCTGGGTGTGGCCAATCTGAAATACAGATCTGTCTTTCTGTGGTTCTTTGGAGACTCAGATCTTAGTTGTGCAAGAATCTTGAACAAGTTCTCCAGGGAATGAATGAATGAAACAAGATGTCTGCAACTAAAGGACTTAAGAAAAACTCACACTTTACAGGGAGCAGCACGATCCCTGGAGAAGTCTTGTTATCTGTGTCTATAAACTTTCAGTGGTTTTGCTGGGACCGGAAAAGCTTGGATGATTATGAAAAGAAGTCTTCATAAGGGATGCTTCTTGTTCTCATGGTTGTGATGAATTTGACAGGAAGCTGGTTACAAAATCACCAAATGCCAGCATCCTCCTTTTATATTGTTGACCAACTTGTTGAGGTGGGGGCAGTCCTCCATATGACCTCTCTGGAAGGTGATTAAGAAAGGCTTTCAGGGAGGTGAATCTTCAGTGTATCAGCTGGAAAAACAATTATTAGTGATTGTCAAGAGATACAACCTGCTTCTTGCAGGAAGGAATTTCAGGTTTTGAATAAATCTAGGACATTTTATACAGTTTTCCAAGGACTACACGATAGTGATAAAAACTGTAAATCAGCACGTGTTCATCCAATTGATGAACAACCAAAATGATATAGAAGAGGACTAGTCGCAAGCTAAATCAGAAAAAAGCTTTGGAAAAAAGAATAAAAAGGAGGACATTTGGCACTTAGAATGCCAAGGAGCTGAAGAGCTGCAGAAATATCATAAACTTAAAAAATAACTGCTGACTGTGGAGATGGAGTAAGAAATAAGGCAGGCGGGTGAATAATAGATTGTAAAGGATGGGGAAATAACAAAAGGAAAGTAGAGGATGTGTTGAAAACCACAAAGAGGTTTTTGCATCCTATGAGCCAGCAGTGTGCCCTTGTGGCCAAGAAGGCCAATGGTATCTTGGTCCTGGGTTGCATTAGAAAGAACACTGCCAGAACCTTGAGTGAGGTTATCCTACCTCTCTATTCTGCCCTGGTGAGGCCTCGTATGGAGCTCTGGGTCCAATTCTGAGCTCTACAGTACAGAAGAGGCATGGAGCTACTGGAGCAAGTACAGTGAAGAGCTACTAAAATGATGAAGGGACTGAAGCATCTCTCCTCTCAGTAAAGGTTGAGAGAGCTGGGCCTGTTCAACTCATAAAAGAGATGGTTGGTTGTGGCGGGGATCTGATCAACATGTATGAATACCTGAAGGGAGGTTGTCAAGAGTATGGGGCCGAACTCAGTGAGCACAACCTGAAAGACAGAATTTCCAACTGAACATGAGGAACATCTTCTGTACTGTGAGGATGACAGAGCACTGGAACAGGCTGCCCAGAAAGATTGTAGAGTCTCCTTCCCTAGAGATAATCAAAAGCCACCTGGGCACAATCCTTGGTAATGTGTTTTAGGGTACCCTACTTGCGTGTGGGGATTGGAATAAATGATCTCCAGAGATCCTTTCCAACCTCAACCATTCTGTGATTCAGTATTTTCCTAAGAAATCAAGAGAATATTTCTGGAGGTGGCAATGTGAAAGGATGTGAGAAGCTGACGTCCTGCACTGTAAGAAGTCTGACCATGGACTAATGAGTCATTTTGTTGCATTGCTTCTGATTCCAGATGCTCTGATTGTCATCTCCACTGCAGTTTTAAAGTAAAGTAAAGGAGTAGTAAACTTGACCGCATCAGCATACTCTTCAGAGGAGGTAAAGCTTCTGTCAGTCAACAGAGAGAGCTCTTGGACTGAATGAGCCAGCAGCTGACCATGTGAAGATGTTCTGTCTTTAGGGGACTAATAAATGTATCAGGGTGGAGCTCATTTGGGTCCGTTGTCAGCTGCTGGATTAGACACTGTGCAGAGGCAGTGTACATCAAAGCAGCCCTGGTTTAAGCTGGGAGTGAAGATAGTTTCAGCAGAGCTGGATGAAAGGAAGGTCACACAGGTATAAGGTCAATAGGCAACATGGGGGCGTGCACTTCACGTCACAGTCAGTGCACCAGAAGCTCTATAGCTCACCTCTTGGTAAATCAGTGCTTCTATTTGCCTTTGGTTAACATTATCAAGTGCTCAGGCTTTGGAGCTCCTATTATATTCCTTTTCTCTCCAACTCTAAAACAGTGCTGTGTTTATCTAGAACTTTTTGTTCACTAAATTACTTTTGATAAGCAGTATTAGGAATGGAGTAAAAGAAAACATGAGATGTCCTTGTGCCCAGTTCTCCAAACTGCAACACAATACTCTTTCAAAGAAATCAGGGCACTGGGTGATGGAGCATGGAGGGAAGAAGTGTCTTGGCAGGTAGTCAGGGTGCAGCCAAGGTACGCTCCCAGGGATGTGCCACAGGGTGTCCTTTTGGGAGGACTCAGGTCTAAGTCTGGGTGACCTGAGTGGGAAAACTGCATGATTTGGGCCGATGCTGGTATTTGGAAGCAAATCTGTACGTAGATTTATTCTGGAGACAGGACAAAACTGGGAAGTAGAGCAGGAAATGTGTGCAGCTCAGTCTCTTACCCAGTTTAGGGGGCTTTTGAAAGGCAAAGTGATTTAGTGCTGGATAGGGTGTTAGGAGGTATTTTACATGCCTGTCTGCATATAAAACTGCCAATTTATCTTTCTTTGCCTTTTTGTCATTTTGCAATTGAAATAGCGCGCAATCATTGGAAAAAGATATCTGTATGCATAGACATAGACTGACATGTCATTGTACTGTAATTTATGGTGCGTTTGATGAGAAGTAATTAGTAAGATATACTATCAATATCCCTTAAATATTCTTGGATTCTATTAAGAATAGAAAGAGAATTTTTATAAAGTTAGAAAATAATACAAATAACAGACTTTCAACAGTAATGAACATTTAAGAATTCTGTTTGTATTTTACTTTGTCTCTGACTTAAGGCCAGATTGTCCATGTGTGGAATGTCCTTAAAAGCATAAGGAAATTATACCACATTTTCTTCAGAAGAAATATGGTTTTGGCTTCTGTACCTTCCTTAAATGCTTGAAAATACCTGGATCAAAGCCCACAGAATCTCTCCTGAGGAGAGATTTCAATGTGGACAATTATGTGGGAAACTATGAGTACTTTTATGTTTTAGCTTCATTTACTATTTAAGTAGAAGTTAAAATGAAATAAGTAGATGTATCATGTCTTATCTTGACAGAATTTTTTTCTTTGTTTTGAAATCCAATTTTTACACTGTCTCTGAAGACATACTGAAAAATTTTGCATAGAATCAGTTTAAATCTTTCCTCCAGTATTCTTCTGCATTGAAAAATATTCTCTTTGAAAAGAGAAACTTTATACAAAGCTTGCCAGTATTGTGCAAATGACACGCTTTTTGGTGACCTTTGCTGAATCTGCTTAAGTATTTCAGTCAGTTGTGGTTGGGTGTTTTTTCTGCTGTTTAGAACATGCTCTCCTATGTGATCAGCAAAACTCACAAGCACCTCCTTTTCCAACGGCAAATTTTCCTTTCCTAAATCCACCCAGCCACTTGAAAAGCAGTTTTCAGCTCTAAGCCGTTTGAGGCTTTTGGTCATTTCAGTGAAGGGGGACCACTCATGTTACTTGGGGCAGCAAGCTGTGTACAGCAGAGGATGTAATCTGGTTGTAGAGGGTATAAATCAATCAGCTGTGTAGGATGTGAGTCAATCACTGCTTTAGCAGTTCAGCGTGCTTCATCCATCGCTTTGCTTTGGATGGCATTTGCCATCTGACTAACCTTTTGTAGGCACGTGTGATGTACCAGCAGTAGCCATTCCCTCCTTGTGTTCTATGGCAGAAAGCTACTACAGAACCCTCACTGGCTAAGTGGGGTCAAGATTTTACCCCACAAAGGTTTTTCCCTCTATAGCCAGGTTGCTTTAGTGTTGTGTCAGACTATAAATCACATTCCCATTAGCTTTAACACCCTTTTGCACTCCCAGGACTGCATAAAACAGCTTCCTTGTACCTGTAAGTGAAACCAGAATAATTTGCATACATTTGAATGATTTGCCCTGCATTGATAGCCCTTTGAGCCATAGTGCGGTAGGAGGAAAGTCAGCAGCTGTGTCTAAGACCTGCTCTCCCTGCCCACCACAGCCCTGCTATCCCATTCCCAGGCAGGCTTAATTAGGTTCTGCTGTAAGAAGTCTAGCCCGCAGTTCCTTCGTGCTGGATATGGAGACAAAGAAAAGCACCCAGCCATACAGCTGAAGGACAGTTTGGTGGGCTCTCAGTCTGCACCATCCACTAGCAGCCTGAGATCAAACAGTTCGTCAGCTTTCCTCCCCATAGCCACTGATTCAGCGCAGTGGTCATAATTTACAACGCAGATTAATGAAAAAAGGTAACGTTTGTGTACTGGTTAAAGTGCTGATGGTTCTGCAGCCTGGGGCTGGCTCAGGAAACGTGCCTTGCTGCTGGGATCTCCCGCTTTGTTGAGGTGGACATACGTGCACTGTGTATCATTAGTCGGTGGCGTGTTCAGTAGTTGTTATAAATATGCTTGTTTTGGGTCAGGATTTAAAGAAAAAAGCAGTCTCTGATTTGTTGTAATGACGGTGTGCTGTCTGCACTGTGTCATTTTCTTTACCCTCGTAGTGGGATAACGTACAATTAGGGACTGATGTCAGCCTGTAAAATTTTTGATGTAAAATTTTGGTCGCACCAAAATACCATACTTCTTAAGAAAGCTGGCAGACGTGTCCTTTGGCAGCAGCTGCTTGCCATGTGATTTAAAACTTCCTGTCACTATAATTGATGTGTTTTTATTCTTTCCACTTCCTGAAGCCTGATCAGAATTAAAATTGCTGTTGGAATTTCCTGTCAAAGCAACTCATTTATTCGCTGAGCGGTGCACTGACAGTACTTTGATTGGACATTGCCTTCAGCTATTCTCGGGCAGGGAGATTGCTGTGAATTATACTCCTCGCGCAGGTCTGACTTCCATGCACGCCACATCTGCGAATATATACAGATTGTCCATCATGTGGTAACCTTGTCCTAATGAAAACTCCACATGTAAAATGTTAATGATTTGAATATCAAACTTGGCCACCTGCTGGGGCCCTGGCTTTTGTGTTTATTTAGGAAACCCCACTGAGTTTTCAAAACTTTCGTGTTGCCTACCGAAAGTGGCTCAGCTGTATTTCTACACTAAGAAGAAGCTACACCCTTTTTTAGCTTTCCTTTAAGAAAGCTAATGTTTGTTTGGGTTTTTCTTTTAGTTTCTGCTTCGGTATGCTATCTGCATTCCTTCCCAGAGATGGCTGTGTTACGCTGCCATACAGTTGTCCTCAGCCCTACTTTCCAGTTAGCCCAGTGCTTTGGGATTGCTCAGGATGAAAGATGCTCTATAGATGCACGTTGTTATTATTTGCAGCAGGACTGCGATGTGATGGTGATTCTGTCCATTAGGTGAATAAGCCATTAAATTCACCGATGGGTGAATTTTTCATTTACTCCATTTGTGATTTCATTTTCCTGTTAGAGTTGCTAGAGAATTATAGGTTATTTTGGGAAGCTGAATAATGGATAAGTATTGGATTGTTCTGCAGTTATAACTGACACAAAGTCATTGTCACCTCAGAGTAAAATAGATATAATGATACTTACTTAACTGCCTTTGTAAAGTGTTTTGATAACCGAGGTTGAAAGGTACTTACAACCTTGCAAAGTATTACTATTATTATTAGGGGCAAAGAATTATTGTTAAAGTTTTAACCTACGTTAGTTTGAGAAGGTGGCAAGAGTCTGAATATTCATGTGCAAACTCCTTTCTTCATCCAAATGGGGTGCATGTACTTGTCCAGTGTTTTAAGAAGAAAATTGTGGCTGCTTTATCTGATGGCTGGGATGTGGGATGGTGTCTGAATGTGGTGCACAACTGTACTTGCAGCCTGTGGAGGCAAATCCCACTGGA
This sequence comes from Lagopus leucura, assembly GCF_019238085.1. Lineage (NCBI taxonomy): Eukaryota > Metazoa > Chordata > Aves > Galliformes > Phasianidae > Lagopus > Lagopus leucura. The sequence goes on along the minus strand of NW_024962334.1, from coordinate 27,300,246 downwards.
CAAGTCAGAGACTTAAGCTACAGTTGGGTATTTCTAAAATCTACCATTTTCCCCACATGAAAAATGTTGCCCTGATAATTTACTTTCCTTATATTCATTATGTCATCTTTGTGGTCAGGAATGTGGACGTTTACCTAACACAGAGGCAAGCAAGCAGCATGTCCCCTCCAAGCCTCAGCAGAGCCTGCAGGAATAGAACAGCATCCCTGTGCTGTCCAGCTGAAGAAATGGGGACAGGAATACAGGTGTTTTTCTAGGAGATAGGAGAGTGTGGTTACAAAACAGGCGATGTGGAAGGGAGTAGGTTATAGAGGAGCAGAGCCAGAATACTCGGAAGCCTGCATTTTACTGGAGGAAACCAAAAGTAAAATCCTATTTGGGGAAAAATATGGCATCTACTCTCAGGGTTAAGATGAGGCTAACGACTGCCGATGACTCATTTTAATGCAGGAGTTAAAGAAGACTCAAGCTATTTAAAGATTGGTCTTTGGGGAAGAACTGGATAGATGAACCCTCTCACTGAATTTACAATTACAGAGATCCACATCCATGCACTAGGAGTCAGGGCAGCAGGAGTTCTGCAGAGCAGTGCTTGAAGGAAGGAGGCAGAGCCAGGACATCTGAGCAAAGCAGGGGGTAACAGCACTTTGGAACAGTTTCAGTAAGTTGCTTGCTTACTCTGAGTGGCACCTCTTTCTGTTTGAGAAGCTACAGAAATGAGGCTGCACTTTGCAAGATGCTTGAGAAAAAAGGCTCATCACTGTGTGGTGTCCCATCTCCAGGGCATGGGGTGGACAGGCAGTAGTCAGAGTGAGTTTGCATCTTTTGAGCTGGGATGGGTCTGGTTATTTTGTTCAGGAGGAAGGCCAGGATCAAGAGTGAAGTAAAATATAAAATGCAAACAAATAAACTCAGTGTGCTGCTCCTTCAGCTGCCACGTCAGCCCAGCTGTAAATGCCCAGTGTAGGAACAAGCCAAACCAACAACGCCAAAGGCTCCAGGAAAGACATAATGCTGACATGACAGTAACCAGTTCCCGACTGATTTCAATCACTAGATAAGTATTGGTTTCAGCCCTAAATGATATTCTCAAGTAATTGTCCAATGCCCAGTTGGGCTGGAACGGTGCTCCTTTGGAACCAGCTCAGGCCAACTATTACTGCTTGGGAGCGTGTGGCCAAGAACAGGCTTATGTGCTGGAGCCTGAAATGCCATTAAACAGGCTGTAGTCAGGAGGACAAAATGCCTTGTGTGTTTAGTCTAATACACCATGGGACTTGTTTGCTACAGTTACAGTATTAAAGCTGTAATTATAGTCAGTGAACCGCAGATGTACTGTAGCCATAGGGTTTAAACAGGGTGTTATTGCAGTGGAAACCACCCCCAGTAGGTTATAAGTTCAAAGGGTCATTTCTCCTCTCTGTTTAATCAGATACTCAAGCCTGCAGACTTCTTCGTAATCGTCAGGTATTTAACATCTCAACCTGTTTCTTTTTATTTTTTTTGTTTCTGTTTCAAAATAAATATAGCTTAATGCTTGCATATGACTTTGGTTTAAATATTTAGTATGAATATGACGTGGTGGTTAGATGGAGGTATGCCACCCTGCTGCAACACTGAGACATAGATCTCAGTAAATAATGGTGTAGATCTGTTTACTTGAATGGAGATTGAAAATCATAGCAGAAAATGTGGATTTTGGTGCAGGAAAAAAAGAGAAGTAGTCTCTTTGAGACTGTAAGTACAGCATATTAGAAGATGGCATAAAACAATGCCTTTTTAAACCTTAAAGAAACTGAGGATGTCTGATCCTGCTGGCAACACTGCATGGTGGCAGTCTGTATAGAAACAGTCTGACACGAACACAAGTGCTGTGCTGGCAAGCATAGGTGTCAAGTATAGATTTGAAGTGACTGAGCAGAAATGTCAAAATTCATATTCCTTTTGCTCACTGTGCTCGACAGACAAAATTTCTTATTGAACCTAGAAGAGATGATAACTGTGTATTGATTTCCCATTTTAGAGTGAGCATAGCCTTTTTTTTTTTTTTTTTTTTTGGTCTGATTAAGCAGGACTGTAATGGTTACCATGTAGGAAAATATAGGTAATATTAACCTGAAATATGTCTGTCTAGGGATCCATTCATTTCCCCAAAATAGCCAGTTTCTATTTATATACGAATGTCTGTATGTTTATATATATTTAAATGCCCCATTTGCTACACTGGTTTTAGCTTCTTGTTAGCATCACTTCTTGTTAGCATGATGTTCTACAGCACGAGGCAGCTGGAAAAGTGAAACATGTGTTCAAGAATTTATGCAGTGTCTTTGCTTTCTTTCATTAAGAGAACTAACAATAATAGGTGCGTATTATAAGTTAGCAGTGTTAAGCAGTATGTTATAGCCATGTCTGACAGACGTGTTGTTTGCATTCATATTTTATATTGGTGAAACTGTAGCTTTTTTATCAACGTGACATTTTTCAAATGTAATATTTATACCTCTTCTTCCATACAGAGGAAACTTAGTCATCTGAAAACACGTTAGGCTTTAAATCCACTTGTCTCCTTTTCAATAAGAAAATACTCCAAATTATTTCCCCAACAAAATGCTTAAGTCAGCATGTTCTTACTCCAGGCTCTCTATTAATTGACGAGAGAAAAATTTCTCACCTCGTGCTAACAATAACCCATCTTATTTTAACATGGCTGAAACCTCCTCTGTGGGATCCCATGCTTGTTGCCCTTAGCAGTTTCTTTCGGGCTGTGTATAGCCTCAGTTTGTGTGTGCTGTCTGTGCCAGCATCAGAGGGAGCTGGGCAGGCAGAACACTGTTTCCCCAGCAGAATATCCTTGCATAAATTGTCTGACTGTTACTTCTGTGGACCTTAATGATAGCTAGAACTGCAAAATCTTTTCTTACCTATGTGTACTGAAGAGATTGTGGTAATGAGCTCCCAAGTCTAATTACACTTCATGTGAAAGAAGTATATATGTAGCATGAGAAGACATCTCTGGCGCTGAAATAAATAAATGAACAAATAGGTAATAGATCAGCTGAAGATCGTGCCCTCAAAGAAATACATGTTGTATAGAATGATATCCTGCTGTAGTACGTGGTCGGCAGTGCAATATACAGGAGGTATTGGTAACATAAATGACAGTCTGCAGCAAGTTTGAGATCCGCCCAATGCAGCACCTTTATTTTCAGCAGCATCCAGGACCTGGTATTTCAGAGGAAGGTTTCGGAATCTCAGAGCAGCAAAGGTGGATAATGCCTCTCTCTTTTCATCACGCTGAGAAAAATCTGTTAGTAAGCTGAGACTGCTGTAAATGCTGAAGCATAAGGTTTCATTTTTGTTCCAATACTCTTGCTTTTAGCATTAACTATTCCAACCCTGGATATTACTGCTCTTTCAGTACATGCCTCCACTCTTGTAAGACCATAACCCCAGCAACATCCTGTCATAATGAGCTGCAAGGTCCAATTACACCATATTTGACAGTGGTATTTCCCCCTCTCAAGCTTGGATTTGCTGCTGTTCAGTTTCAGACTATTTTCTTGCTCTTGTGTAGTGCAATAAGAGTTTAGAACTGAAGCTTGGCAGCTGTGTGTTGCTGGTGCATATACTCCAGTACTTCAAACTTGACCAGGTCTTCAGCTGGCCCTCCAAATGCTGTGAGCTTTTGTCATGCTCACCAGTTTACCAAATCCAAAACAGCAAGAGATGAAAAGCCTCATTTGTAAGTGAGAACAGTGATGCAGAGCATTCACTGATGAGTGGTTAGTTAGGTGAAGGCACTCTCCTGGCCTTGTGCTGTGTTCTTAGTGAAGGCTTGCACACAGAAACCAGAGCCAGAGGTTTCTGCTCTGCTCTTTGCGGCTCCTTTGGGGTCTCCAGCTGCAGTCCCATCACTGAACACCTATCTGACCCAGCGTCAGCTGTGAGGTGCTTCCTTTTGTCAGTTACTGCGGACATCTCGGGAGAGCAGCAACACGCGCATCTAAGGTGGTATTAGCTGTCTTCAGGAGATGCCTGTTCCAGTCTCTTAATTGCTGTGAGAGCTCACACAGCTTAAAGGTAGGTAGGAGAACCCCTTCTCCCTGTATCACTGGTCTGTTAGAATGCATTGGTGGTCGTTGACCCGCTGATGCAGTCATGTATCACACACTGTCCGACGGGCTCAGCAGCAGGCAAAGTATTTGAAAGATGCTTTGGGAAAGAGAAGAAACACGGCCAAACAGATGACTATTTGCTTAGTAATTGATTTTCAGTGGTCAAAAGTTCTCTTTGACATTTAGATGATAAAAGTAACGCTAGACAGCTCCCTGATTAATTCCTATTTCACACAACTGCAAGTTGCAGAACATTTCTTTTTGCTGTGCTTATGTTTCCTCCAGCTTTCAACGCAAGGTCGTAATACAGAAATAATTCCATGCATTTCAGACAGTCATTAGCGTGTAATTCTGAATCTATTTTAGAAGAATATACTTGTGCGTGCCTGATGATGAGCTGATGGGATAATTAGATTTCTTCTCTACATTGGCAAGTTTTCTGAAATATTAAAAGGGAAATCTGTGACTGTGTGTATTCCAGAATTCTGCTAAGTGCTTAAACAAAAAATTATTTGAAAATTACATGAAAAGATGCAAGCAATGCAAAATGCACAGTATAACTTGTCTTGTTTTTGTGTGGTCCAGGCAAGCCATGCATTATAATGGAAAAGGTATGAGCATGCAAACAGGTGGGGTAGACAGTTACGTTACCCTAAAGAAGGTAGATAAATACAATAGATCTGTGCAATAGCAGTAATTACTGCACTTGGAAAAAGAAAGAAAGATGAAAATTAGTGATCAGGCTCTAGCAAGAAAAAAGAAAAAAGAAAAAAACCACAGGCTCTGGTGGCAGTATAGCTTTATACACTGCTTGTGTCATACCCTTTTGGGTCTGCTTTGGAGTTATATTTTTCCATGCTGTGTTCTCTTCAGTGCTGAACTAAATGCATAATCTGCCTTTCATCTGCTTTGCACATCTCATTTCAGCACAGGAATTTTTACCCCAATGTTACACACCAGTTCTGGGTATGAAAAGGCATCAATAAATTAATCAAGCTAATTTTTCTCTTTGTGTTCAACCTGAAGAGAGTTTTGGGGCCTCAGAGTACAGAAGGGACATTGAGGTGCTGGAGCAAGTCCAAAGAAGGGCAACAAGGCTTGTGAAGGGCTTGGAGAATATGCCCTATTAGGAGAGACTAAAGGAACTGGGGCTGTTTAGCCTGGGGAAAAAGAGGCTGAGGGGAGACCTTATTACTCTCTTCCAGTATCTGAAAGGTGCTTACAGCCAGAGCAGGGTTGGTCTCTTCTCACTGGTGACAGGTGACAGGACGAGGGGAAATGGCCTCAAATTGTGCCAGGGGAAGTTTAGGTTGGCTATTAGGAAGCACTCTTTACAGAAAGGGTTGTAAAGCACTGGAATAGGCTCCCCAGGGAGGTGGTCGAGTCACCATCCCTGGGTGCGTTTAAGATCCATTTGGATGTGGTGCTCAGGGACATGATTTAGCGGAGGGTTGTTAGAGTTAGGGAGGTATGGTTATGTTGTGGTTGGACTCAATGATCTTGAAGGTCTTTTCTAAACTGAGCGATTCTATGATTCTGAGCACGTTTAATCCTTATCACATCATCCCTATTCTTTCTAAGCCCTCTGTACTATTTTATCCAGTTTTTTTTTCTTTGTTTGTTTGTTTTACCCTGCTGTTAGACCCTTATTCATAAGGGCACTGAGTGCATTTTTGTGGAGTTCAGCAGTCATCTCCCTTGTGTTGCTCACTTAGATCTATGGGATGTACGTTTATCCCAGTGACAGTGATGTGCAGTGTGGTTTCACAAAATGATAATGTGGTCTGATGGTGCATGCTGGAAGGGCTGCTCCTGGCACATGGCTCGGCCAGCAGCCCTTGCCATCTGAGCATTGCACCTGGCCAGGTGACAATGAAATATAATTGTCTGCTGAGAGCACGAAGCTAAAAAGGACACACAGGAGTCACCTAGTGCTCTACTGAATAATGTGTGGTTGTAGGAGTACCACAGATATGCAGAGTGTAGAAGAGGAAATACGAAGAAAGCACCCTGGGAGGGGAACCCAGGGTTTGGCTGGCATCCTGCTAGGGCTTGGCAGATTTTGAGATGCGTAACACATGAAATGGGCACTGTGAATTCTACCTTTTGAATGCATAGGTTGATTGTAATCATTGTTTAAAAAAAAAAAAGGAGAGTCCTCACCCATCCAACCTTATAAGTGTCTGCTCTGCTAATTAGGGCTGTTGGGAGTGGGGAGAGCCTTATGCCATGCTTGTACCCTGCAGCAAGAGCTCCAGGAGCTCAGCTTTGCACTGGGAAGGAATGCAGGGCTGGGAGAAAGTTATTTGCCGAGATGAATTGTTGTAGCTGTTTCCAGCCAGAACCTGGCCTTCTTTCCTGCCTGTAAAATAAAAACAGCTGAATTAGTTTTTGGATATGAATTCCTTTGGCACATTAAAAATCTTAGCCGTTGCAAGCCAGCCATTCTTCTGAGCCCATTATGGAGATACACCAGAGGAGAAGGTACAATAGATTGATGCTGCACTCCCCCAGCTAGTTCTTTGGGAGATACTATTAACTACAACAATTCAGCGCAGCCTGGGGCTCCTCTAAGCCACGAAACATTCCCACTGGTTGTGAGGCTTGGGAAGGAGGGAGGGCAATTGAGTGATTGAAAGGTGTAGGAGCGCAGGCCTAGGACCTGAGCCAACATTACTGCAGCCAGGGGAAGTCTTTCCATTGACTTCAAAAGGTTTTGAATCAAGCCCTAAGGACGAAGGAATTGAAGTCTGACTGGTTAAATTATAATACCAAAAGGTTTTAGCTTCTCTGACAGGGGTAAATTTCATCCCTCCTTTGCTGTGAGACAGAAAGAAGTGTGTGAAATATGCCAGCTGTACCAGAGATGCCATTCTGCTGAAACCACCAGCTGACGGGCTTTCCTACCTGTTATTCTGTGATACTGTATGTGATCATATACGCTTTTGTGCAAAGCAAAGTATTTTCATGAAGCAAACTCGTCTTGTTTTCTGGGAAAAAGAGAGCTTGGTAGTCTATTCATAGGTGTGATTGGGTGAATGTAATCTCTTGTAAATGCTGAAAAATAAACTTGCAATTGTGTTGAGAACTTGATAAAGGGAAGTTCAGCTTAGTGCCATTATGAAGAGTCAGAGTTTTGTGGAGATGGTATTGATTTGTTTTCATATATACTAAAAATTACAGCTGCATGTAAGAGCCAGTTTGACTTTCAGTGACCCTCGGGAATTGTCTCTTTCTCTGCAGAATAAAAGCCTGGAAGTCTCTTGCAATCATGTTGCCTCTTTTGTAGACTTCATAAGAGTTAGGTTGCATTTCTTTACTTGCAAGAAAAAAAAATCAGTAAATCATGTTAAGTGAATTTGCATTAAAGAAATGGTATATTTAAGAAAATATCTCTGGATAAATATGAAAAGTATTTGTAGGATCTTTTGTAGTTGTTACTTTTCTTCTTCTCACTTAATAGCTAGGAAGTCCTTTATTTTAACAGTCTTGTAAGTAATATGTACATCTACAGAGCAATGAGGTTTTGTTTTTTTTGAGTCGCAGAGAACTTAGTGTAGAGCTGTGATAAGCACAGCATTTATAAGGAAAAAATATCCTCGGTAGTGAAATACTACAATGAAATGCATAAAATGAAAGTTACAGATTTGTTTCAAACAGTTGCAGTGTTTTTGCATTAGGAGTTAGGATCTGTTTGGTGGGGTTTTTTTTAGTAGATTAATTTATTGTAACCTGAGTGAAGAGTTTCTGGTGTATGACACTCAAGGATGTGTGATATATTTAAGTAAGCTATTTTTTTAACAGAAATTCTTTCTTAATTTACTGAATTGGTATATTTTGAGAAGAAAAACATGTTAAACCAATCAGTTACATGCAACTGAATCGTGTGTACTGGGTGCTAACAGCAGAAACCTCACACAACACTGGGGCACTGGTTTAAATGTTTCTTGTGGGCTAACGCACAATTTGGCATGTTGGGCATATGCCTTTGAGATGGACTTTTCATCAGGGTGAGTGACATCCCATCTCTTTGTAATGTACTCCGTGCAAAATCAGCAAAATAGCAGTCTTCAGTTTCACCAGTTATATACTTTCCAGGCAAAATGGTGTATTTGCACAGAGACACAAAACTAAAGAACATAAAACCACAAACATCTTGATAAGTACACAGACATGCATTCTCCTGGGACTTGGCTAAAATGTAGAAGAATCTTGAACTACTGAGGTGGTATAAAAGCTGAAATTTAAACCTCTACTGTTGTATTTTATAATAGCAGCATTACTAATAGTCCGTGTCTGTGCCTTCAGGTGGTGAATAACAGTGTGTTTGCAGTAGCTAGTGTGCTTCTCCTTGCTTTTTTAAGTGGAAGCTGCAGTGCTGTAAGTCAAGTGAAGTAATATGAGCTGCTAGCAGAATTGTGCCCTCCAGTTTCCTTTTTCCCATCTAGACCGTATTGTCTTTGGTTGTATTGCTGGAACAGTAAAAGATACTGATTTGCAGTAATGCACATAGGTTTGTCTAGACAACTACAGGGAAGCAGCCAGTAGAGTGTGCTGCTCTCTTACGATGAAATGAACAAATCCCAAGTTGTTGTTTTGCCTAAAACTCCTCTAAATATATTTTGTTTTTGTTATTCCTTACTATAATCTTTTCATGTTAGAATTGATATCCCTTTACCCTTGCATTATCTGGAGAAGCATTCACAAAAGACCAATACTTCGACATATAAAAGGCTGTGAACCCAAAGCCAGAGGTACAGTATATGACAGCAAAGGAGTCAAATTATCTCATTTTTCCTTCAGCCTGAAGTTCCTATTCTGAGTCCCATTCACAAAGTGTTTACGTTTCCCCTTTTCCAGCTGACCTTACCAGTTATCCTCTGACCCCGTGTTATGATCTCAAAGCATCTGTGAAACCCTGGCAACTTCAGCATCTGGGGAAGGATATGAAGGGGGGGATTGAGGTTGTACAGAATCTTTCATCGCCTTTTGCTTTGGTTACACAGACATCGCAGTATTTTCATGCCAGAGCTTGCATAAGAATATTTAAAGTAGCTTAATGAATTGTTTCTGAGAGGCTCTATGAAACTATTATATTATCTTTTATGATGTTGTCATAAGTTTGATTTTAGCTTTTTTACAAGTAATTCATTAGAAGCAGCTCTCGCCTATCTGTCAAAACTTTTCCCTACATGGCACTTTCCCACCAAGTGGGGACAGAAGTGATGAGCATCCTTTGCAGCTGCTGGATGCTGCTCTTGGCTGGGCGATCAGCTGGCACAGGATGTATTGTGACAGGATGACAAACATTGTGCATTGGCAGATGAACCTGTGCCTTCCACCACGCATGCTGCTTTTGGGCAAGGAGTTCAAAAGGGAAAAAAACATGAGTCATGCCTCAGAATGGATGGGGCTTGCTGTTCACTATCAGAGAATCATAGAATCATAAAATGGCCTGGGTTGAAAAGGACCTCAAAGAGCATCTAGTTTCAACCTCCCTGCCATGAGCAGGGTTGCCAACCACTGGACCAGGCTGCCCAGAGCCATGTCCAGCCTTGAAATGGCTATAAATGGAACAAGCCTCTATCTTGAATGCAGAGAATGGGAGAAAAGATTGGAATAGCTCCTAAGCTTTTTTTTTTTTTTTTTTTTCTTTTTTTCCTGATAAAAATCAATAAGCAAACCAGAGGAAGGCCCGTATCTTCCTATTTTCCATGTTACCCGCTTTGCAGTTCAGCTTGTTTCCAGACTTTAGTGCAATGAGAAAGGATCTCTTCAGATTATTATTTTGGCTTTGTACTGAAAAATACTGTCATTCAAAATAAGCCAGTACCATTCATACAATCTTAATTATTTAATTGGAGAAATTTGAAAAATAAAACTCAATCTATCAGAAGAAATTTGATTTCAATTTTAATAAGTTGAGATTTCTGGAGAAAGTGGCCTTAATGAAAAAGATGGACTCAACAGGTAAGACTGTGAGTGTGTGAGATCAAAAGAGAGTGGTACTGAGATGTAGGCAGCTCTCTGGCTTGTATAAACAAGTGTTCCTGTTGTTACTACCTCTGCTGCAGCTGCAGGCACCAAAACGATCACAGAAAACACTATGGAAAAGGGCAGGTTTAGCAAATGCTTGAGATGACTGAGGGAAGATCACAGCTCTCTTAATGACATTTTTTTAACTTTTACAAGCATATATTTAGCAAGATACAAGTAAACTGACTTAAGTTATGATGGGCCTGTAGGGACCTTGGTGCATCAGTGCCAGAGAGTGTCGCAGTGAGAGTCCATGCTGCGCATGTGGGTGCCATTACCAGTCATGTATGTCATCTGTGGGAAGTGCACCATGGACATGGAGGTGGGATTTCTTACTGCTTTTGTTTGGGATACGCTAAGAGTTGGCTACGTGGTGCTTTTGCAGCATTGCTGTGTGTGCGTAGGATAAGTTCATTGTGTTCAAAGTGTGTAGCGTTCAGGAGGCACAGTCAGCTGTGCCATGCTTACAAATATTTAAGTTAATGGAAAATGTAAAGGAGCATAATCTGGTAACTGGCTAAATAAAGGTAGAGCGTAGTGCTGTAAGAATTAGTCAGAGAGAGCATCTCAAATCCTGGCATTATTCTGTGGAGAGGGAGGAAAAGTAAAGAAAATATGCGTTGTGTGCTTGTCCTTTGCCTGCCTGATGAAATTATGAGGCAAAAATGTAACAGTATAAGGCAAAACATGGCATGTCTGCAGTATGTACAGCCTACTGCATACGTACAGTGGAGCTTCTGCTCCATCCCTCATGTCCTGCTACAGCTCGTGCAGTAGGTGCCTGATTTTTAATAGCGGCACATCAGTTGCATAAAGACTTGGGTTGTGCTGTAGTTATCAGCATGCTGTAGTTGTTGCTGTACTTCTTCAAAAGTTTGTGAGAACAGATGCTTCTGTGATCTGTGCTTCTAATAACTCCTGCTATCTTTTTCCCTTGGCACTTTGTCCTTCCCTTTCGTATGGCTTGCTCTTGTTTAAAAGCACAGTAGCTCTTCCGTTTGTTGCTAGAGCCTAGGGTTGCATCACACTGTCTGGGTGGCAGACAGAGCTTCCAGAGGATAATCCGAAGCATCAGCCTGATTATCCAGATGTTGACACAACAAGCCACCTATGACAGGCTGAGGAAGCATATCAAGTGCAGAGCACTGCCCTTGCCAGAGCAGTGAGACTGAGCAAGCAGGAGCACTCCAGAACTGGGAGAGAGAAGGGCTGTGGCATGTGTTTGGCACATGAGAAAGTGACTGAGCATTTTCACATGTTGGGGGCTCTGATTATCCAAAGTTGGCTCTGCTCCCTCCCCCTGCTGTCATGTCTGCATGGTCAGGCACATGTGTGGTTAATGTTGGATAGTCTTCAGCGTCAGCCCAAGACTCAAAGTCTGTGTCTCTGTGTGCACAGCAAAACACCTCAACCACACAGTTCTTGTAAAAACCTCTTATTTATGCGCACACACATTTGCACACTCCCAATGCATAAGTTTTGTCTGTGTGAACCCCAATATTTGCATGAGGGTTGATGTGCAAAAACTGTACCCACAGAATGGTGAGTGTCTAAACTGCGCTGTCCTGGGTCTTTGCAAATGTATTTGCTGTTATAGAGCTGTATTTTATCCTCAGAAATAAGTGCAAAAATTTACATGATGGCAGTGGGATCAAGGTTTTCTAATAAGAGAATGCATTTTTTGACCCTCAGGAAAATTTAACCTGGACAGTTTTTGAAAAAAGTTTCAAGCTTGGTAAAAGAAGATTTCTGACAGCTATCCAGAAGGGTTTACCTCGGTTTTCCAGTGCAGACAATTTACATTTTAACTACCATGTGGTTATGGTTGTTTTTTTTCCCAGGTTTAATCATTAAACACAGAAAATCTTAATTTCATCAAATGCAATCAAAGAATTTTGTACAGTAGCAATTAAAAGTATAAAACTAGCTTTCGAGCTACAGCAAATTAAACAGCTGCATTGGAGTATTTTTAGAAGTCATCCCAATCAAAATGCACAAAGGGCTTTTATTTGTTGTTAGGAGTATCTCCCGGCTGTAGCTCTGGTTTCAGTAATTCAGCAGCCTTACTAAATATACACATATACTTCTAAAAAATCAGTTTCTGATAAGGAAGAAACTGTATATTTTCTACCAGGCATCTTAGGTGAAAAAGTTCAGAGGACTGGTGCTGGCTCAGTTACTTTTGCAGAAGGGGAGTTTTCAGTTATAGTTGAACTGTTTAAATAAGGAAACCAAGTGCTACTTTGTTGTTTCTGTTACTTTTATTGTACTACATGTGTGGCATTGAGTTTTCCATATTGTAAATGCCACACATGAAGTAGGAGGACCTTGTTTCTCATCATTTCTTCCTCCTGCCACTTTGTGGCAGTAGGTCTTTCTATTTATTATATATATATATATATATTATATATATATATATATATTCTATAATGAAGTGCCCAAGCTTTTTTTTATTGGGGGGAGGAGGGGGTAAGTCAGCCAACAGGCCTACATAATCAGCTATATAATTAACCAAGTGATAGTTCTAAGCTTCAGGTACCAACATGTTCCACACCCCAACTCTGTTTAGAGATTGAAAGAAGAAATTTGGAGGAATTTTAGGAGCCATGCAGTTCTGAGCTACACTGTGGGAACTTGCCTGCATCCCCCTGCTCCATGAGATTTAAGAGCCCCCAGTCTTGTTATGCAACGCTACCTTGTGAGTAAGTCACAAGTTTGGATTTTTGCCTTGGCTCCCTGAAGCCTTTTGACCAGGTGTTTGAGGACAGACTGTAGGGAACAAACTCGCATAGGGACAGTGTGGCTCCAAGGCACTGCGCAGCTCTTTCCTGTAAGCATGAGCAGTGGAAGGAGTTTTGGAGTTGAAAGGAGGGGTGGGAAGTGCAGAGTGCACAAGTGGCTCCATCTGCATCTGTGCTCACAGACAAACTTGCCTCCCATAGCTTGCTGCAGCTGTGAGCTGGGATCCCAGTTGCTCTGCAACCTGAGCCTGGTCTCCAGAATTACCTTGCAACTGCTGTAGATCAAGCAAGACCATGTGAGCCATGATATGTGAAGTAGTCAGAAGCTGATTTGGTTTCATGTCCAGTTCTGTCTCTAGCTTCTTCATATATATTTTCCCCAAACAAATAAACAAACAAAAAAAAAGAGTAAAATAAGCAATTGTTTTAGACATCTGTTGGAGTAGAGATCCTGATGTGTCTGCTTAACACTATGGGAACCTGGATCTGTGTGGGTTGTTTTTTTTTTTATTTTATTTTTATTTTTTGTTTGTTTGTTTTGCTTGTTTTTTTTCTTTGTATCGTTGGTCCCATGCTCACAAACTGCATCCTCAGCCAATTCCTCTAGCTTCTTCCATCTTCCTCTCTTCCACCCTTTTGTTCATCTGGCTTATGGTGTTTTATAGATCATCTCCGGTTAAACAAAGCTATTAGCTATTCTTCCTCCCCTAGTGATTCAGTTTGTTGTCTCTCATGAAATGCTTTAACTTAGAGTTAATGAACTTTCACTAGCTCTCTGTCCTGTTACTTGCTGCTAGGAAGCATCAATCAGTATCACAACAGTAAGTGCTAGTTTAGTGTGGATGACATCCTTAGAAGGAGGGATTCAGCTGAGGAGGTGAAGGGAAGTGGCTATTTAGAGCTCAAGACAGCTATTAAATTACTCAGTGATAAAGTCACTGTCTTGTTCTCCAGTGATGTTCATGTCATGCTGCTGTGCAGGGAGGTGGTGATGCATCATTGCACTCTGGTGCTCTGTGATGGTGTATCAGTGCTGGAGATATTTTGGGATGGTGCCAGTATTCTCTTAGCTTTTCAGGCACGAGATGCTATAATAAACAAGAGAAATAATTACCAGAAGCCCCTCCCCCTGCACTGGGAGCCAGGGCTGGAACTCAAGCTTTCAGTTAAGTGAGTTTCCCTAGGGGGGTTGGGGGCAACCTCATCACTGCTACCAGATCCGCGTGCTTCAGCTGGAGAACATGTTTTGTACATCTTTATGCCTCAGGAAGTGACATTATGTTTTTCATTGCACTTTTAAAAACCTCCCAGCCTCTGCTATAAATAAACAAATCTGGTGTTGCTTCTTGTTGTGAGCCGCTACTACCAAGCTGAGGGCCCTGGAGTTCTTGGTTTAAATCCCTGGCCTCTGACTTGAACAGAAGAGATGGGATGTCATTGGCAGCTTGTCTGAAAGGGTTCTGTAGAGGAAGTATTTTCTCAGAAGGTGTTTGGAAGCAATAGTGAGTATCACAGAATTAGGGAAATACAGACATTCAAAACAGGGCGTAGCAATTTGAAGAAAGGATGGGCATGTGAGCTCCCAATTTTCTTCACGAGCTGAGTTCCTCCATTCCCACTGTCTGGCATGGTAAGCCTAGAAATGTTAGCAAAGCTGCCCTTGCATGCCTTGCTAAGAAAAACATGTGTGTGCTGTCAGCCAGTCCTGGCCTGAGTGCCATATGATGTGTGGTGTTCACCTGAATTCACGTCATGAAACATTTGTATTGCACAAGGCTGATGTTGTTTTGCAGACTCATGCTTTCGGGAACTGTAGCATGCACTGAAAGCCATTTTGCTGTTAACTGTTGGCATGAAAATACCTGCCTAAGCATATGAAATGTGTGATTGCAGCGGCATTAATTAAAAATACTTATCAGTCTAACCTGTTGCCAGTGCCTGAAGAGGTTTCTAAAGGATTTCACCAGCAGCACTGTAAATTATTTGTCAGTGAATGATGAAAACACTGGGTTGTTTACACTTCAGGGATATCCTCTTAATAAGCGACTGCCTGCCTGCCATCCCTGCTATGTTCTTCCCTTTCAGAAAGGTGTCCTGAGGTGGGGGTCCATTGCAGGAGTCATGGTATCATGTTTATATTTCAGAAAGCAAGCCGAAAGCCTTCAACTTGGTCTCCAGCTGAGAGAAGCACACATTTGGGAATTACAGTACTGGTATTGGCTATCTGGAGCTTTAGGAAGTGGCTGAGAGCTGGCAGTCAATTAAAACTGGGCTGGAGTTCAATATCAGAGCTATGCTGCCTGTTTTTGTAGAACGTGTTTGAATTCTGGGCTGTGCTGCAATATGGTTTTGATGTAGGAGTATGTGAAAAGGAAATGTAACCCTTAGGAAGCTGTCTGCATTTTCTGGTACAAACAGGTTGTTCTATGTAACTCTGATTCAAGACTGTGTTTGGGCTGGAAAGTTGCACCCCACGTACTCTGATTCAGATTCTGATTCCACTTTTTCTGGTGTAAACATGGGATAAATCTGCTAACTTCACTTGTTTGAGCAAGGAGCTGCACAGTGTGAGTAGCAGCGTGTATCCCATCTCCCTGCCTCTAGAAGAGGGATGTGCTGCTCAGTGGCAGAAATAAGAGACCATACCTCTGTCAGACTAGGCAAGATGCAGTTCTTGTATTCTAGAAAGGAAAGTGCTGTGAAAGATCAAACCAATCATAGCAAACCTCTTTGCCCAGCATTTTTAAGAAGCTGGTTTGTACAGCTGAATTCACAGCTGCCTTTATATAAGGACCCTGACTTTTTCTTTTCCTGTGACACCTTTCAGAGGTTAGGATGTTATCCTTTAGCTGTGCAGATGAGAACACTAAAAATGATTTGTCCTGTCTGTTCTCTATGAGTGAGTCACCCAGATTTATTCGTGCCATTGCATTCGGTATTTGCTGGAATCTTCTTGCTCCTATCAGATAAAGTAGATTATATTCTTATTCCAGAGACACCTTTTTTTTCCTTTCTCTCTCTTTCTCTCTCTCTCCTTCTCTCCCATTCTCTCTCTCTGTCTCTCTCTTTTTTTTTTTCCCCAGCGTGATTTGGGTCTTGTAATAAAAGCATTTGGGAGCATTTGTAGCACTGTTGTGTATGCATGAAAAATACCACCTCCTGGCCCCATGAGTTGGAGAACAAGTTTCGAAAAGGAATATTTGCCCTGAGGGCTTTCCCCAAAGACACTGAAACTAATTAAAAGGCTCCCATTAACTTCAAGAAGTTTTGGAAGCGATCGCCGGTGTTTTTGTTTTCTGAGAGCTGACTGTAACCACAGTTTTCAGACCATGGTGTGAGGCAGCTCGGCTCCAATGGCATTCCCAGCAACTGATGCCCCTTGGAACAGGCCGCAAATGTGTAAAACAGATTCATCTGTTTACAAAACGATCCTCAGATGAAACCACTTAAACTCGCTTTAAAAAGAAAGGAAATAATTGTTCCATTTGCTTGAAGGGTTAATTATACTGGTGAACTAAGCTATGTAATAAGGAAAGGATCCAGCGATCTTAGACCTAGAAGTGAAGTCATGCCCCTTACCAGTAGAGAAAAGAATGGTAATTGCCTGCTGTGAGTATGAACATATTTTGCTGGCTAGCAAAGAAATGGCATTGACAACTGGCAAATCAACTCTTCTGAGGAAAAATGTATTTTTGAGGCAGGCACCTAGCCAGCATTTTCATTCGGGAAGTCTCATAAGTGGAATCAAAACTCTTGCGGAGGTAACATGAAACTGTGCATTAGAAGGTTGTTTTTTTTAATCCCACATTTAATTCTGTCAACATTTCATGCTGGAATAGGAAAAATATTCCTTAGATTGGTTTTAGTCAATTCCCCTCATCTTCTTTTTTGTTCCCCTCAGTTCCTTTCTCCACCCTCCCCTAGATTTCTTTCAGCAACGTACTTGTTTAGAAAGTGGTCTTTGGGAGGATGGCGATACGCTTTCCTCTCAGGCGTGCCCTGAGAGCAGAGCCACATGCTTTGAAATTGGCCCAGATTTGGAGATGAGTGTCCAAAAGACCCTGGGTTCATGGAGTTAGGATGTCCGGGTTTGTCCCAAATTCGGGGAAGAGTTGCACATTTGGTGCACCTCTGACACATGCATTATCTGCAACCCTTCCAAGTCACACAGCGATAACAGCTTTGCACTGAAATAAGAATTGCTAAAACTGGTCCACTGTGATGTGGAGCAAGTCCTGTTTACTGCATCGACAGGCAGCAGGAGCAGTAGTAGGTTGTTCAATTACAATTATAAATAGAATGCTAGGGTCATCTCTGTTAATTCATTTATGCTTTTTTTTAGATCTAAGCAGTCTTTCGGCCGATTTTCTACAAGCCTCAGGGTGGCTGTAGTGAGACCTGTTTGGTATTGAGGTCTTCAGAATATCTTCTTTGCAACGTAGATGCATACCTAAATTTAACCTAATTAAAAATGGAGCAGTTCTGGAATATTAACCCTCAGCTTTTGTGCTTAAGGATTTACAAAGAACTTGTAATTCAGAGCATAGGCACTTAAACAAATAGCCTGGTAACCCAAAGTGCTGAGCATTCAGCCTTTCTAGTTGGTTTTCTGGGGTTTGGCCTAAAAAAGGGCTGTAGAGCTGAGCTCCCATTCTTTCCTTTCCTCCCACACTTTTTAGTGGTTTAAGCTGTGTTCCTCTCTACAGTGCTTCACTTTGCAGTCGTGTCTGCTGTATTTCCTGTAGATCCCTTCCAAAAGAATCACTAAATGCTCACAGAGCCTGAAATCACAGGTGTCCTGATAAAGCTTCATTTTAGCAAAATTCATTGACAACCCAGCTTTCAGTTAAACTTCTGTTTCTGTTTTGCCTTTCCTGGTGATGTGTGTATATGTATATCTCCAGTGTATATATAGCTTGCTGTTAGTGTATGCTTTTGATCTATTAGCTGTTAGGCTAAAGTCATGTCCTTGTTTTGTATACTATGGTGGACAGTTGTCAGTTAGCAATTCCTTCTTGAAAGTCCTTCATTAAACAGAATTTAATTCACTGAAAGGAAAGCTCCCTAAGATCCTTTCATTGTATCACACCTATCCCCAGTTGTTACTCTTCCTAATAACTTGAACAGTGGAATAAATGCTCTGTTGTTTAAGATTTAGCTTGGAAAGTCCAATGTGTGCAGTCTTCTGATCTTCACTGATGTTGTTTGGTGTGGCTCTTTATCATGAAGAACCTAAATTTCAGGGAAATAAATATCTGAAGCCATAAATTTCTAACAAAGCATTCTTTTTCTGTGTGTGTGGTTTTAAGAAACTTTGCAAATGAGCATTCTTGTTGCCAGAAAATCAGTTTGTTCAGGCTTAGCTATTTGTTACCAAACAAGTAGCATGACAAAGTACAAATGTGCAACACAAACTTGTGTAAGAGTGGAAGAGCTTTTAGAACAGAAGCTATAGAAGTTATTGAGTAGCCTTATTTACGGGCGAGCTTTTTGAAAAGACCTGTAGGCAGGAAATACATGCTTTATTTTCTCTAGAAGTGCTCTGCTGTTGTTTTAGACACTTTTGTTCTGGCAATTTTCAAATGGCGCTGAAGTGGCAAAACAAAAAACAAAATCAAAATTCCCGAAATTCTTAGTGGAGTAAAAAAATCTCAGATGATTGTTATGTGCCTGGAAGAAAAATAATATTTTAGTAGTCTGTCTGAATTTCCTCTTAACAAAGATGAAAGTCATTTTAGATGGAACTCTGCTTCAAATGGATTGAGATTTCTTTGCCCTGCATTGTTTGATAGTACTGCCAACAGAGTGTACTTGATGGAAGTAAATGCTAAAGATAAAATATATTTGTCATTAACTCTGGGAAATATTTTTTGTCTTTTTACAAAAGCATCTATAATAACTGTAATGGGATTGAAAAGTCAGAGGCATACAGAAGTCTTCTATTGAGTAAGAGACACAGTGCACCTGCCCACCATTTTATTTGGCCTGAGTATAAATAGAAGGCTTTGGACCAGGTTGCCATTAATCTCTCATCTTTCATTATTATTCAGTAATTTAATCCACAAAATACTCTAAGTGGTATATTATGACCCTTTGATTTCTAAAAGATTTTCCTCGCAGATCTTTTACTCCCTTTTTAGTGCATTCCTGTGCACATAGAAAGTCTGGGTCTGCTAGCGAGGCCAGAGCAAAGTTTTCTGAGCAGAAAACGGTTCACTCTGACTTTTGAATTGCAAAGTACTTCTGAGGAGAAGCTGGGTCCTTTCAGACATCGGAGGAGAACTGAGAGTGAGCTGATTTGCAGGACTGAGACCTTCAGAAGCAAGGTTGGCTTTGTGCCTGAACTTACACTCACTGAATTGATGGGAGAGGTGTGAAGCAGAGCCTTATTCGTGGTGCTTAAAAACATCCTCTGAATGGAAATGAAATGTAGAAGGAGGTTTTAGATGTGTTTCATTATTGTAAGCTCTGGAAGATCTTGCAGCATTAGAAGAATAGCCCTTTCCACTCTCCCCTTACTAGATACAAACAGCTGCCACGCTGGTCAGAGGATGTTGGTCTATTTAAAAAAAAAAGTGAGACAGAAACCTCAGCAAGAAACACCATGAGGTTAATTGTTTGTTCAGAAATGCGTTTAATGTTTTATTATTAAGTGCCAGTAATAGGAATGTTCAAATAAAAAATCCCACAGGTTCATCTTCTGTCCAAATTTCAAACAACTCATCTTTTTGAAGACCCAGTTAACTTCATTTTCAGTCAGTTTTCACAGAATTACAGAATGGTTGAGGTTGGATTAGAGCTCTGGAGGTCACCTCCTCATCATTTTCCTCCAATACTTTCTGGGTTTAAATGAAGCCATGAAACAAAAATGAGGGCAAACAGCAAAATGCTTTTTCTGACCTGAATGAAACCTGAATAATGTGGAAATACGAGAGTGACAAGGATAGGTTTTTTTGGTGAAATTTCCAGAAAAAAAAAAAAAAAAACAAACCAAAAACAAAGAACATATTGGAATGGTTTCTCCTCTAAACTTGGGAGAAACATCTGAACTCTGGGATATTCATCAAAACCAGACGTAAAAGAAAAAAAAAAGGCATTAAAATGAAATGAATGTTTATGAAGAAGGCGAGATTGACATCTGTGGAGATCAAACATTACTGCTTATGCACAGAACTGTTGGCTGTGTGGGTTCACACACAGGAGCCTGCCAACGCTCTCTGGTCCAAGCTGGACTGAGGCAGTGCTTTTCCTCAAGTGAACTGCACGCCTTGACTCCACAGCCTCATAATTCTTCCATTCCACTGAAAGATCACTCCAAAAAAAATTCAGTATTCCCTTTATAAAGTGTTATAAATATCTCACTGGTGAGTTTTATCGTTGCTATTCGCAATAGTTGTGATTTCGTTATCAATATCCATTCCCATTCACTTGTTCTTTCCCAAAATAGGTAATTGAGTATTATCGTGGTGTGTTTTGTCCCTAAGTTCCAGTGGTACGATGCATTCAGTGGATGAATAAGTGAAACTCTCAGCATGACCTTTCATGATCTATACCGATGGCTACTTCTCGAATATATGGTAGATTCTTGAAGACACTTCAAAAATAACAGTCCCTACCAGTGAAAGCATATATGCATCTTAGATTTTGTAGGGAAACCTTATTTCTAAGAGTTAGACTAATTCAAGACCTTATTGTCTTTGTGAGACAACCAACTCATGTGTCAGGTAGTGAAAACACCTGTCGCTTAGGCTTAAGAGAGACTAACTTCTTCATCCCATTTTATTGCAGGCCTATACTGAAAATAGATTACGGACCTCTTCAATAATTGCCTCCTTTTGTTTGTTTTTAGTTAATAGGAAAAAAAAAAAAAGCATTCTAAACTAAGTTCAAAGGGAACTTGGTCATCTCTATTTCCCCATCCAGGAGAAAAGGAGTAAAATCTGTTTTGAGTTCAGCTATCAACCTAGAAGTAAATTAAATTAAATACAAAAATGTTTGAAAGCCGAGTTGTATTTCATTCCAACTGCACTGCTGATTTAAATGGGGGTGGTGGAACAGGGACAGGGCTTAAATATTCAGCATTTTTATGATTAAGCATCCCTTGTGCCCCCACCACACCTCCTCTGGAAACAAAACACAAAGCGTGTTCGGAACAGCTTGTTACTGCTTCACTTCAAGGCTCTGATGCCTGTTCTTTTAAAGAATAGCCCAAAGCAAAGTGAAATGCTGAGCTACATTGGTGCGTGTTAGCACTGTGTGTTTGAATGTGCATGTGTATGCTTGCACATGCACAAGACATTGTACAGGCTTATCACGAGAGACAGAAATTATGCTTTATATAATTTGCAGTGGAGTTCCAAGGCAAAAGAAGGAAAAGAAAAAGAAGTTTCCTGAGTTATGAAGGGACATTGGAAGAAAATGCTCTTTGGATGATCAGCAGGGAGAAGGAGAATAATGCCATTTAGAGTTTTCCAGGGATGGGGTAGAAAACTAAGTCTGGCCTTCCATGAGGGGGACAGGGAGGGAAATATATCTCTGCCATTTATTTCATGTTAGGACTTTTTACCCTGTAAGTGGTCTGTGTCATTTGTGCAGAATATTCTTTGGTTCTAATAGTGGTAGGCAGGCTCACTGGGATGACTACTGCACTAGTTGGAATAGAAGAATGATAGTGATGAATCCATCTGTAGCAGAAAGAAATAGTATGAATGAATACGTTCATATTCAGAATACCCAGGAAGTCTGGCATTAAACAGCAAAGCTGCCGCTGTCCTGGTGTAGTCTTCTAGCAGTGATACTGGTTCAAAACCTGGGAAATCTCTTTTTTGCTTCCTTTTGATTCCTGATCTTAAGACCTTGATTCTGTCAAACAACCTCCTGTGTAAGACATCAGATCAAAATACAGAGCCCAAGTTTCAGTTCTCATCTCTGACACTTGTGCTGTGTCTTTCTGTTGTCATGAAGATGCACAATTTGAGCCAGTACTCAAGCCTGAAAGCCTTGATTGTCCACACTGGTTAACTGTTAACTTGCAGTCTGACACAATTGAAGTGGAAATGGTGAACAAAAGCCAAATTAGGCTAAATACTGAGCTGTGAACTGATTTGTACCAGGGGTCCAGAGAGAGTGCAAACACTGCAGAGGGAAACTAGAGCAGCAGGACTATTTATGTTCCATCAGCGAATGTGCCATCTCTCTGATATTTGTAAAGAGCTCCTGAGAGCATTACCCAGTGAAAATGTCTGCTAGATTAACCTATACTGATTTTTCATCCATGTCTATGGAATGACATGTATTTTTACCACTGATCCTGCTGCATCTTTAAATGATACATATTTTACAATGTAATTAAGAAACCCTTCTTTTCACAAATTGTCAGCTCGCACTTTTTCCACTTTGCTAATGCCTTCAATGCACAAAAGCCATGAAGAAAATCTTTCCGTGACATGATGGCATTACCAGCTCTTTTCAAGTGGGAGGACTGTACTCCTACACAGCAGATTTTCCCTGTGTTGTGGTATTCATGCAGCAAAGAGCTGTACTTCTGAAGGGTTTCTTGTTTAAGCTCTTTCATGCTTCTTGCCTTGGAGACTTCTTTTAGACTTGTAGCCAAGAGGAGGTCAGGAAGTGCTCCGTGCTTCAGCTTCTTTTTCTGTATATGTTTCTATGTGGTTCTCCACAGATCCATGGAACACATTCCCCTCCATCTCTCTTCCTTTCAGAATAGTTTATATTTCATTATTTGCAGATGGAAAAATAACAACTTGACAAACAGAGGAGGATCTTTTTATTTAAATCTTCATCCTCTTTCAGGCTTTCATGTAATGTAGCACTGCGAAACTGAGAATGCTATAATCAATCAGATTTTATTTGTCCGGTACAGGAAAAAGGGACTTCTGTTCACACTGGTGTGTGAGATTATTTTTAGCTGTCAGTTCTGCTGATGGAATATGCCCATCTTCATGGCTTTCAGATTTAGCCAAATGACTGATGCATTTGGGGGCATTGAGTTTGGCTTTAAAAAGTCTGTATTTTCATCTCTTTGGTACTTATTTATCATTGTGAAGCATACAGAGTAACAACCAGGGATAAATGAAATCTTGAAAAAACCACCAGGAATTCAGCAGCCCGAACCACCCCATCTAGCCCAAGACACACAAGCTCCGTTCCCCACTTGTGTTTATTTTTTCCTACCATGATTTACAGCCAAAACACACTAACTGTGCTTGCTCTTCATATCCTAGTCACAAAACCAGGAAAGACTCTTTGAACTGAGCAGCACTGTTAGGTTTTTTTCTCTTGCAGTTTCAGATTCAGATAATCCTGAGCATGAAGTTAATCAAGCTTCATGAAGATCTGGGTATGATCTCAGGCACATTAGTAGGAGCTCTGAAAAGTGGTGGAATTTGAGTGAAATGCCCTGCCCTCTGTTTGTGCTTTTTCTCTCATGCTTCTTCCCCTGTTATTCAGTTTCAGCGTGGCAGGGAAAATGAAGCTCTGAGAGGCGCCATTAACCAGAAATGATTCAACGTCTGTCAGTGACAGATGTAAAACAAAGTGGTGGGGGATGATGAGTTGAGGATGAGGATGAGCCTGCCTTGGAAGTGGCTCAGGGAACCAGGGTGCTGCAGCTGACATTTCACAGCCGTCCCTCTGTTCTTGCGACTCTTCTTCCAATGGGGCTGATCTGCCCACGTGCGAGAACAGTGCTTCCACTTTCTTTCCTGTGTGTGTGGCACCACTGGAGTGCTATCCAACTAAACTGACTTTTCTTCCTCTGCCTATATCCAGTCTGTCCTGTAATTCTGTAATCAAGAGCTGAATTTGTATTTGATAGCTGCATTGCAGCAGTGGGGTTGACAGACCGTACAGGCTATTAATTGAAGAGGATATTCTGCTGTTTTTCTGTACTACTGGCCCTTCATGATTCACTGCTGTGTTTTCTGTTTGTGTCCATAGCAGGAGATGTAGTGCACCCAGAGGTCTCTTGCAATATCCCGGTTTTGTAGCGTAGTGGCTGGGCTCTGATGTGACTTGCGTTTGCAAAAGCCAGCAGTAACTTCACAGCAGCACATGCTGTCATGAGGCTGTATTAAAAGCCAGGAACAAACCCATAAAATTTGCTGTACCCTATGTTATTTGAATAGGTGCTTTTTCACAAGTTGATGTCATGGAATCAAAACAAAATGCTTCATTTTTGTCTGTTTTGCTCTGAATCGTGGTTGTTACTGCAGTATAACAGAGTTGTGCTTCCACCTTCCATCTTCCACCTTCTCCCTCCAAAAATCAACCCATAAAAAACCTGTCTGGATTTTAGCCACCTGGTTATAGTTAGTTTCTTATTTTAAAATAGCTTTCAAAATAGATCAGATATTACACCGTTAAAAACAATTTTCCCTGTAGGTATTGAATATCAGACAGGGCTTGTAGTAATAACTGATAGGTATCTAGAATAATCTTCAGTACGGACTGAGACTACAAAGATCTGTCAATCACTGCATTTAACTTTAAACACAGATGATTTGAATTCATGTTAGCAGCATGAGGAAGTCAGAAAGATGGAATAGTGCTGTCAGAGAAAAGATGATAGGATTACCTCTGCTGTTAGCCTTTCCTGCTACTTGTTTGAGATACTAAATCAAGGTGAAGTTTATGAAAAAGGTTACAGCAGTGGTTTCTAACTCTTCGTTCCTGCTGGGATTTTCCTATTATAAATCTGCTGTCAGAAATAAGTGCTTTACTTGTGGCTTAATTTTATGCAGGCACAAACACCTTGGTTCAACACGTTTTGCCAGAGACAGTTTTGACTGTCTTAATGCAACAGAGTCCTCATTAACAGGACCTGTGAAAAAGAAAAATGCACACATGCTCTTTTGTCGTTGGTCATTCATGAACAGTCCGCTGAAAACTGAAATGAAACATAAATCCTGAGGTGGTGCAGAGCTGGTGTGGAGACATGAATGTTTGAATCGCACAGCTTATGTGAATTATCCTTCTCGAAGAACATTACACTCCACCTTTTGAATGAATTTTCATTAATGTGGTGGAAAAGCTCACAGTTTCTATTTGTTCTGCTGTGACTGTTGAATTTAGCGCTATCCCCAGTGTCTAACCCCAAAGCAAACACCTCCACTGTGCTGATTTTTCCTTTTTTATCCAGCTGTATAACAGTACAGCAACTAAAACAATGGTTTCAGAGAAGCTTATCAGACTTTGACTTGCACAGGTGATTCTCCTTTCAACGTGCAAGAGCCTTAGGTACAGATTTGTGTTTGGTTGTACTTTGCTGGCTTCCTGATGCATTTGTCCTCTTCATTTGGAATTCTGCATTAAAAAAAAAAAAAAAAAAAAAAGGCAAGATCAGCCCTCAGAAGTGATAAATGCCCATTTGTACATTCCCTCCTAATTTTGGGAGGGTCTGATGTTTCGTATGCGCTCCATGTAGATTTGTCAACTGTGTCAGTTATCATCTTTTCAGGAAAATGTGAATTTTGCTTGGAGCCACTTAGTCTTTTGGAACTTTGTCCAAAAGAAACAATCTCAATTTGCAGGAGAGGGAATCTCAGATCAGAGAAGAGGCTCATCATAGTATTGGGTTCCCAGTGTGTGATTCTGAGTTGCTCTAATATCAGATCTAAAAAACCTAACTCACTATCACTTCGGTACCACTTGGAGCTGGGAATCCATTCTTCATGCAGTGTTATGAAATGTGACATTTCAAAATAGAATGTTGTTTCAGTTTGAAGGAGTATACTCAAACTCCACCTTAAATAAAATTTTGCCTTATTTTCCAGTCTGGTCAGTTGCACTGTGTTTTAACAAAAATGCTATCTCTTAATTTTGATTTCTTCATCTCATATTTTAAAATAAGCTCTAAGTACAAAGTGAGAAGTGCTTTTTAATGGAAAACCCCCAACATTTCATTCATAAACTGTCAAAACACACCATTTTGACACTTCTACCACTGTCTCTTCAGCTTACTTTTTTTAATTTCTCCCCTTCTGTGAAGACAGTGGCTACATTTTGCAAAAGACTAAGGTTTTGTGAGTCTGCACCTTTTTGATTGCTGCAGCATTTCTGGCTTTCATGATAGGCTGTAGATAGAATAGTCAACTCATGAATTACAATCTGCTTTGAATTATCTCTGCCAAATGCTTCTCTTGTGGTGAATTCATTGGCATGTATGCACATTGTGTTTCCTCAGATGAGGATGACAACCTTGTTGCAGACTGGCTTGTGGGATCCCCACTTAACACATGTAAACTTTGCAGCTGTGATTTGTCTTGCAGCTGAAGGGACGTAGGAGCTGAATCCAGCTGCTTCTTTCTTTTGTTTGGGTTTTTTTTTTCTTCCTTTTTTTTTTTTCCTTCCTAAGTGTATGCAGAGAAGCCTCTCTAAGTGAAGGACTATGAGGCAGTATAGCCCAGTTTACTGTATTTAATTTATGGTTTGCATTTTGAGTAGTCCTGTGTGGTGGCAGGAGGTAGACTTGGTGGTCCTTCTGAATCACTTCCAATTCAGGATGTTCTTTGATTATCTCCATTTTCATGTGGTTCTCCTGGCTTAACACCCTTGTCTGTAGCTGGGTGCTCCTGCAAGCTGTCTTTACGTTGAGAGAAAAGGGAGTATTTTGCCTTAGAGGCAGCCTGTTGTACAGTACTTCAACAAATCCATTTTCTGAAGTGTGAAAGATATAAAGTAGCCACAGACATGACTTTCCTGGTGAATCGGAACTGGAAACTGGAGGCAAGGAAGCAAATTGCAGTGCCCAGCTGCAGTTTCATCTCGCCCTCATTTCAAGTGCAGATTTAGTCTGCCTGCTCAGTTCTGATAAAACTGAACACACACAGAAAAGCATCCCTGGCCCTCCAAGCTGAGGTGGCTTTTCTAACCATAGCAATCTGGGACTTGTGGGGGTTGGGAGCTTTTTTTTTTTGCATTTTTTAAATAAGCGTAGTAAGACCCAAGTTCTCTAATGACCTTGAAGTGTTCACTTGGGAATGCAAATCAGAAGGCATTTCTGTGTCAAGCAGGTACCTGCAGCTGGGGATGTCTATCTTCACATGCCATCTGCGCAATTGCAAGTAGGGGATTTTTGATGCCAGTCTCAGGAAGATTGATAAGCTGGGGAGAGGCTGGGAGGAAGGAAAAGGCCTTCCTCTGTGGGGGCTGGAGGCTGTGAAGCATGAGCCCCAGCAGAAAGAGGGCTGGGAATGGCCAGAGCCACTGCCATGCTACAGAGAGGGCGGGGGGAGGTAACTAAGGGTTGGGAGGGGGTGCAGCATGGCCCAGGGAGGCTGGCTGGGTGGTGAGCAGCTCTTTAACTGAGGGAGGCCCAGCAGCCTCCACAGCAGCTCTGATCACTCACCCTGGGGAGGTGGTGCCTGGCTAGGAGCTGGGAGATGAGGATTTTATTCTACTATCTGCAGCAGTTGTTTCAGGAGAGGCTCTGGGCACCCTGGTTTCCCCACTGCTGGAAGGTGTTGCCTGCTGACAGCCCTTGGTATCCCTGAAACTGAGATAGCAGGGGAGGAAGCCTCTGTGCTTCTGTGCACACAGAAGAGGTGAAATTAAAGCGTGGCAAGTTCAAAACTGTCAGATAGAATTCCTTTTTCACACAGGCTGAAGCAGATCAGGGCTAACACCGGTGACTAAGGTGAAACGGCATCAGTGGGGAACTGAATTAAGCGGAGGTCACTTGGTGCTTGTTGTAATAATAACACAAGTCACTGTGCCTTCACCCAGCTGCTCTTCTGTAGTTTAACTTTTTAATGAAAAAGATTTTTAAAGACAAATGTTGGAATGAACCTTTGCTCATGTAAAATGCTTTTGCCGTATGACTAATGGTTAGTTTTAAAGTGCTGAGCAAAATGTATGTATGTGTGTGTGTGTGTGTCAGGGCAACAAAGAGGGAGTTCTTGTGTATTTGCTGTGGTAATCGTTTATGAATATAGTTGTTTTTTTCAATTATCCTTGTAATACATCAGCATTCTTGTCTCCACTTCTCTCTGTTGAGGTTTGTGTATAAATGCAAAGATTTGTGCTCTCAGATGTTGCAGTTATAGGAGAAAATTCTATACTTTAAGCGCTGATTTTTTTTTTATTTGTTAAGTGCCTTAGAAAGGGGAAAGCAAGAGAGATGTGTGGAAAAGCTGAAGTAAAACCATGGCCATGCAAACTATGTAGCCATACAACTAATTTTAGGGTTTGGGGCCAAAATGTTACCTCATATCCTAACAAATAGAGGGAGAAGCTCTTAAAGGCCTACCCTGTTTGAGAGCCCATACCAATGCCTAGAGGAGAAGTTTAGCTCAGTGCCAGCTGGAGCATTTGACCTAACTTGTATTAGTGTGGCCTCACTGACCAAAGCAGAATATGGAAGCAGAGAATTAATTTACTCCACAATGGCAAGATTTTGTAATCCTGCTCAAGCAGAAGCATGATGGAAAATAGGAGAGATGACTTGCGGAGTCTATGAAGTCTTAGCCTCTGCGTCAGCAGTAAAAATCCCATAGGTTTCACTTGGTCTGCCATGTAGTTAAGGTTTTAAGCATCTAGTGTCCAGCTGAGGTAATGATCTGCTGTGACCGACCTGCAAATCAGGCACCGTGCGAATGCCAGATACATCATCTGCACGTGTGTGTTTGTGTAGTATGAAAGCGGCTTTTGTTCTACAGTTGCTGCTCATGCCATAGGTTGTGGGGACTGGTTTTCATTAACATACTTATGCTTTTGTGCTTTAACACTATTACATGATCTGAGGGCTTGAAAATGACTTGAGCAGGCCCAATCTACAAGATCTGCCACGTGTCTGGGTGCCCTTCCCAGGGCAGGAGTCCTTTCATGCTGCTGGCATGGCACGATTTCTGCCAGCAACACCCTGAGGAACAAACAACCTCCTACAGGTTTCAGAGGTTGTGAAAATCTCCATGATTTAGCAAATCCCTCTTTATCCACACAAATGAAGTGTCCCTATTGCTTTTTTTTTTCCTCACGGATAACGCAACTGGAGCTATGCTCCAGTAGGATATTTTAAATTTATACTATTTGGTTTGGGAGCTAGCAGTCTGTAAATGCTGCTGTAAGATTCTGCTGCTCCACCATTATTTCATGTTGGCATTTTTATTTGAAGACCCAACCATGGCCAAGAAAAGGAAACTTCTGTACTTTTCTTTTTGTGCTACATCTTCCAACTGGAATATTTTCAAGTGCAATAGAATTGAACGTGAACTTTGGGGAGGGAGGAAGAGGAAGAAAGCTTGAAGAGGTGATAACTCCAATGCTGCTCTCTGCAGTTTAGTTCTCTGGGGACTGAAAAATGCTTTCAGTCAGTGTGATGTTGCAACAGTCCAAAAGAGGAGAGAAAAATCCATGTCTGGTCTAGACCGACCAGAAACTAAAAACAAGGGACACTTTGAATTCTGGGACTTTCACCACAACTGAAAACTGTGAGCAGGCCAAGTAACTGGAAAATCAGTTCCTTGGTTTAGAAAAATGCTTCCCTGAAGAATCAGAGGCAGCTTTCCATTTTAATTAGAAAAGAAATGATTACGTTCTGAGGCACTGATTCTAATACTTGAACCAGTGTGAAGGTTTGCATTCAGAGATGTGAAGAGATTTGGATAGTTTACTATCAAGATTTGTGAAATGCTACGATAAAACAAAATTCTGTGACGTTTCCTTGCCATTTGGCTGTGATAGTCTATCATTTGTCACAAAGTGGAAAAGTAAGATCTGTCTTTGCAACGTACCAAAAAGAAGTCTGACTGCAAACACAAGTCGGGAAGAGGCACAGGAGCTGGAGCTGAGTGGTGAAACCCTAGACCAGGAGATGGTTATGAGAAATCATATATGAGGAGACCTGAGAATTCCCAAACCAGGAGTAATTGAATGCAGTAATTGTTAAGGAAAGCTTTAAAAAGAAAGGTTGAGTAAAAACTACTTACGGAGTACTTGTTTTAAGAGGGAAGTGTAGTAAATTTCAGGACAAATTTTTAAGTGGCAACCATACAGACACAGCCTATGCTGTAGGCAAAATAAATTTTCTGAACTAAATTACTCCTCTCAGCCTGTCAGGGTATGGTGTTTGTTTTCTGTGTGAAATACATATTTCCTGCATTGCACTGGTACAAGAACAGCTGAAGCCTGAGAGGAGGACTGTAGGGAACTGGTTGTAATGCCCAGTAGTATCACCTGCTTCTTATGGGACAGTGGGTGAGCCTTTGCAGAGATTGGCACTGCAGTAGAAGGGATGGGATCAGAAAACCCTTTTGGGATGTGGTAGACTGATACATAACTAGAATTTAATTTTGCAAGAATCAGTAAGACTTAACAGTTTTTTCTATCAGTCCTGCACTTTTAAAACTGGTGTATTATGCCTAGTATGCTAACAATAGAAGATGTTAGGCTAAATGTATTAATTCCAGAGAAAAAGAGTCCTCCAATCTTCTGCGTTACAGTGATATATAAATGCCCAACATTATGAATTATATATATAATACGTATTTTGTGGTTACATTTTGATGCAGTGTTTTCTTCAAGGAGATTCAGTCAGTATGCTTGAATCTGGTAAAAGAATTATTACTCATACAGCCTGTACTTCATTAATGTATGCAGCCTCTCTTTTACAAAAAAAAAAAAAAAAAAGCAACATACCACAACAAGATGAAAGAAGATAATCAAGGGAGTTGGAAGATATTAACAAGTCCATATAGTGCTGTGATTTATTCTTGCTGTTGCAGAACTGTGATCAAAAAGAATACAGGTAGACCTTTCTTTTTCCAGACAATTAATGAACAGTACAGACGGAAACCAAAGGAGGGATGTCACATGCTTCTATTCATGTCCTTTAGGTTTCGTGGCAATACGGTCGTTCCAGACATACATTCATCCAATCTTGCCCTTCTGAAATTCTCTTTTCGTATGACAGATATAATGTCAACAGAAAACACGACTGTCTGTACTAGTTCATAAGGACAAGATAACATGTTGGGAGTGTGGCACATCAGGGACAGGGAATTCTGAAAATAGACCTGGAACTTTATAATGTTCTTTTTATGCAGTTAGAAGTTTTTATGGAAACTGGGCAGAGATACCTTGCATGTGTATGACTTTTCATGCTTTGTGCTCACAAGCTCAGGCTCGCATGAAATTCTAATCGGAAATTTGTTGCATGTTGCAAAGAGCTTGGGCTAAGATCTCTTTACCTCTGTTTTCTCAGTATTCATCAGTGAGTAATCTTCCTTGTTTTGGCTAACTGAAATACATTTTAGGAGGTAGCTGTCTGTTGCCAAGAAGAGCATGCGTGCAAGAATATTTCCATCTGGGATGACTAACATGTGCCCAGTGTACGTCCAGTCTCACATCCCACTCTGCAAACAGAATCCACTGATGAATTAATTCTCTTCGTGCTTCAAAGGGCAGTCAAAAGATGAAAGTGAAAAACTGGACATGTTTCAAAAAATCACATTATATTAAAATAGGCCATTCAGACAGATTGCAAATCATAGATTTTCAAAAATGTGAAATGTCAAGCAGTCCTGTTTTTAAGAAATATGTGTTTCCTTACTTGTTGCATATTTTGCTAGTGTTGGAAAGTATGTCGTCAGTGAGGAAAGACAGTGTTTTAACTTTTCCTCAGGATAATGCCGATACATTCAACTTGTTTGATCCAGGCTTATGTCAATGTAAGCATGATGCATTTGTCCTTGCTCAGTGTAATTCTTTCATATCAGAAACAGCAAAGTGAATTTGAACTGCCATAAATATAAAAGTGATGCAACTTTTCTAGTACTTCACAGTTGCAAAATTAAGTCTGCTTCTTGTGAAGACACTTGATTTTATTGAATGTCTCATATTCACAACCAAGCCCTCTCATGCACTGAGGGAGTACTGATGCTGATGTAAAGCCCCATATAATAACCTGCTGACTTCTCATATATCTGTGACTTAGACAATAGAATATATGATTGTGGTGCTAACTTAATTGCTATTTTGGAGATATACCTTTAGTAAAAGTCTTGTTTTTAAAAACAGAGCTATCACTCTAATTCAGTATATCTGTCAATACTTAAAACCATAAACAGAAGCTGCAACTTCTTAATGATCTCAGAGGTGCAGGTCTGAGGAGATAGAAGTCCTCACTCCAAGAAGAATGCACAGCATGCTTCTTGCTGTTTAAATGGTAGCGCATGTATTAACAAAGCAGATGCTTGTAATTACAGAAATTCGGGGGGGGGGAAAGCTGTTTAGTAAACTGTTTGAGTAGAACCTGGACTAACTGCCTAAAAGTGGTAATCCGAAATTCAGGCAACCAACAAAGATAAAATGTGCACCCAAGGAAAACAATATTCATCTCAAGAATTAAACCCATAAGCCAATGTCATATGAAGTCTTAGATGTAATCACTGTATTCTAGCTTGCCTTGAACGTGCCTAGTATGTTTTTATAAGCTGTAAAAATAAATACAGTGATTTAAAACACTGGAAAGCCCAAGCAGTGATGAATCCAGCTCTGTATAAATGCGAGGCATGACTTCCTGAGATATCTGTGCTCTCTGTGAACATTTGGCCCAGTTCAGCACATCTGAGCTTTTCCTCTGCAGGTGCCAGTGAGTTAGCCACATGTTTGCAGGGCTTCCCCCTCCTTTTTATGGGGCTGCAAAATGGTGTTCCATCCTTGCGGAGGCCAAGCAAAAGACCAGACTCACTGAAGCTAGGCAGCATTTGAAAACTAGTAGTTTACAGGCAGATTAAACAAAACTAGGTTTGTAGAGAGAAGTCACGCTTTCTTATTAGAGCAGCTTCTATAGGTGGGAAAAACGTAAAGTTTTTAGACATGTGAGACCACCTTCTGGCCTGTAACAGAAGCAAGAATGTTCAAAGCTAAGTACAAGTTGAAAACAATTGCTCTGTTTTACCTTCATTATGTTAAGCAGAGCACTGTTAGGACTAACTGGCCAGCTCCTAGAGCCCAGAGAGTCATCAGGCTCTGAGTTAGGAAGAAATGGTATTTGGTCCAGTGATGTCGGTCTGTATTAAACCCACATATGGCTCCACCAGTTTCAGCAGACAAACATTTTGTTTAACTGAAGCACTTAGTGATCATTTTGATTGAGAAATGGTTTATTTACAGTAAAAGGCAGGGTGGCCTTAGTGGGTAGGATTCTAAGCTGAAACTCTGAAGTCAGCCTTTCCTCTCCACCCAGCTGTTGGTCTACTGAGCGATCTACAGAGAGAGTGGGTCTGTGCGTCAGCCTCAGCATGGTAAATGGGGATAATAAACTGGTCTCCTTGCAGAGTCCTTTGAGATCTACAAAGAAGTGTTACACAGCAGCCATACACTTCTTCATTACTAGCTCTTTTTCATGTGGTTCCTTTAATAGACATTTGGGTTCTGATTTAGATCATCTGAACAGAGTGTAGCACTACTGGTCTAAGTAGCAGCTCTGTTTGCCAAATATGACTGGGAGACTCTTACTACTGCTATGTAAGCTGTTGAAAAGTCATTTCTCTGAACTTCCCCACGTCATGTATGCTCTTACACAGGGAAAGGCTATTTGTATTCAGGAACAACAGAGCTGTCATCACCTCCCTGCACATTTTCTGCTATGGCATATGCAGGCTAACTGGTGTATGTGGAAACAGATAAGCATGCAGACACTCACAGGCTCTTCAGTAAATGTACGCTCACTGTAATCTTTCTCTCATTAAGTAAAAGAGAGGAAAATGAATGCCAAAGCTTTTCCCATTCTGTGAAGTATATGAATGTGCAGTCATTTGCACATATGTCTGACTATCCTTATGCACAGTCACAAATGTATGTACTATGAACATGTACAAACGTGCATACATCAACATTATATAGTGAATGATATATATTAAAAAAGCAATGGCAAATAAACATTCAGGTTGCAAAGCCAAGTAACATTGAATGTTCTAGAAGGCAGGTTCCCTGGGCAACCTTAGTTAGCCCTTTTGAATGTCTGTGATGATATTATATGATAACACATGGTGATTTTTTTCCTTAAGAGATTTCTGTTTCTGCCAATCAGTGAGAAGTCAGTTTTTTAACATTTCTAGTTCTTGTTTTCTTCCGCTCAGTGTTCTGGCCTCAGATCTCATGTCCAAATGTTACACTGAACACAGAGAACATTGATTGCCTTCCAACATTTGTTTCTCTAGTGCACCCTGTACAGTATTACCGTAGTCATGCAAAAGTGCTGAAGCACAGAGAGAGGGGGCAAAAATGTCTGAATGACAACAATTAGTCAAAACAGAAAGTGAGAGATCTGGAAGTTGTGCATGCATAGCATTTCCATAGCACTTTCCATTCAAAGCACAGGCTCACTTGACTTCAGCTTCCCTTCATTTCAGACCCACGTGTCTCCTGTGAGCACCCAGAAAATGAGGCCAAGCACTGAAGAGGGAGGAAATTCCAGAATGATGTCATCATGCCTACACGTGGGGAGCTAATCGTGCCCAGGCAATCCAAATTCTGGCATTGCTAGCATTTTAGCACTTGGCTCACAACCATATCATTCTTTTAGCTGAATTTTCTCTTTTGAATATGCATACATTTCTCCATAAATAAATAAGGACATCTGAACTGTATCAAACCTGCTATAAGCTCTTGCACAGTCTTCCCAGTAAAACTAATATATTGATGTGTGTGCTTTTGGACAAAAAGGCATGGCATGTGTTGTAATAACCTTTGGTTCTTCTTCCTGCTGCAATTAGATCTGGGGAAATCTAGGGAAACTTGGTTTAGATTGTTCCCAGAAGGGGAAGGAAGGGGAGTAATGGAGATCTACCTTAATAGGTGCTGAAGTATCGCTACAGCCCCTGCTCCAGCTGTGCCATAGTCTTTAGTCCTCAGCTTTAGAAGTAGGAACAGCAATAGACAGGCAAACAATTTTGCACACAAAATCAGGGAGGTCAAGGACTTCTGCGGGACAGGAATATATTTACTTCATTACAGTCTGAAAACTTGCTCCAAAAGAGATTCTCGGGTTTCGCATTAGCGACATTGTCCCTATGCATTAGCAAGTTACAAGGCAAGTGTCGAAAAGCATAGCATGCTGCCTTAAAAATCACACGATTTTCAGTTAAGTCTTAGGGTTTTTTTGTTGTTTGCTTTCTGCATGTTTTCTCAAACCATTCACCTTTTGAAACTTCCCTGTGCAAGCAGACAGGTTGGAAACAGGTTAAAAATGGAAGCTGAAATCCATATATAAACAATTAGCCCCAAGAGCTGGTGCTCTAAGGAATGAAAACTTGTAAAGCAGGACTCACAAAACTCCTGTGGGAGTTGGCTTCATTAGGTATCTACCAGAAGTGTGTCTGTATGCATATATCTGTACACTGTTCTGATCCTATCTGTGTGCATGTGTACCTGAGATTAGCACAGTATTCCCTTCTTGCTCTGCTGGTCCCTGCGCTCTCTTCTCACTCCTCTCATCTGTTCTTTGAAACTGGGAATGTCTCTCTCTCCTCTGTGCATCCTCATCTCTGCTAGGCAGAGAACGGATGGACCTTTCTACCTCTCTGTGTGTACCCATGGTGAAATACACTCTCCGACCCTCTGCTGGTGCTGTGGGATGCTAGCTGCCTTTCAGACAGTATGCAGAGCAGTGTATGTGCTCTGTTGACTTAAATGCCCTGGCTTGCTCACTAGAAACTCTTTCAAGGAATAGATAGGGTACCTAGAGAAACATGATTGCCAAGTGAGGCATCAGAGTGAGCGTATGTTGTACCTATTCCCTCCTTTTCTCTGAGCTTTCCATCTTTTCACTAGTGGCAGGGGGAGTGATGGCAGATCTTATGCCAAGATTTCATTATTTTCCCAAAAGGGGAAAGCATACTGCCCGTGCCGAGACACTTCCTTGGTTTTGTGGCTAAGTCACGCTCTGTAGCTGAGATGTCAGCTACCAGCCAGCACTCTGTAGGCTTCAGGGAGGAGTCTCCAGGTAGGCAGTGATGGGAATAGAATGGTGCCTATTAGGTTATTGAAAACAAAATGCAGCTGTGTGTTACTGTTGGCTGAATGCAACCTGTCAGCAGCAACATCGCTGTGAGAAGCTGGGGCTGATCATAATCAGCCTGCATAGGAGAAGGTGCTGGTAGCCGAGCAGTTTGAGCATCACGACAGCGTCCCTTGCTGCCGCCAGACACACTGCTGGTGTTAGAGCAGTGAGTGGGCCAGCAGAAGGTGATGTCCTGATGGGCCATATGGTGACAAGTGGGTTGCTCAGAAAGCCCCAAAGGACCTACCACAATTTTGTTGATGGCCGGATGCCTCAGGCCTGGAGAACGTTTTTCTGTCACATAGTGGACCCACCCAGTGCACCAGTATTTACTGTGCCTTGATGGTACGTCTTTGCTCCAGAACCCTTCTCTACACAGCCTAATTGTTAATTATTGTAACTCCCACTTTTAGTATCACCTCTATTGCCAGTGTTAGCAGTTCACTGGATCTGTGTTTGTACCCTCTGGACGATGTGAGTGGGTTGGATGCAGGGCCTGGGCTCTGGGGAGTGTATTGCATTGCTCTAGCTGGAGAGAAGTAAGGAGGTCTTGGTCTATCTTTCCAGCTCTACTGCATTATGTTTTGGTTTGGGCAGTCAGAACTGCTGTAACTTCAGACAGGCATAAAGAAAGGAATGGTTTGCCCTTCTGAATAAAACAAGAACACATGAATGTGGGGAGAGGGAAGAAGGGAGAGAGGCATTTGCATAGGTCAGGAAAGGTCATTAAAACATCTGGCAGTACTAACTGACATGTGTCAAATTTTAGTGTTCATTAAATTTATATTAATGCAAGAATGGCTCTTAAGCTCCAAATGCTGCTTTTGGTTGCTGTGTTCCCCTCGTTGACGGTGATGACTTTTCAGAACTGTGCCATGCTTATTTGCTTACTAGTGGCATCTGACCTGAGGTCAGACTTCTATTTAACCCCTTCTTGTAGGTCAAAAGATAAATTAATCTGCTGAGAATTGAATTGGAAATGAGGTGTCTGGATAACAGGTGTCCCAACTTTGGAATAGCTGCCAGGCTGAAACATGTTTGCATCTGTTCTCATGCCATCTAAGAAGTCATCTCTGAGGTCAAGGAGATACTCAGATGTCATCTGAGATGGGAAGTTGCCACAGGGAGCACAAGTGGCAGGTGCCCCGGGTTAGGGGATTGTCTTGCAGTCTGGGGGTTTGTTTCCGAGAGGGACACTTTGAGTATAGTAAATGTTTTCACTTATGCTTTACCTCTATTTAGTAATAGATTATGATTTTTAAAAAGATAGATATATTATGTCCCTTTCCCCTTAAAGTGGAGAATCTCACAATTTTTTTTCATTGCTTTTTTCAGAGGATGAAGATGATGAAGAAATGGTGGAACCAAAAGCACAGGATGACGTGGAGACAGAAAATCAAGACCAGAAGCAGGAAACAAAAGACGGTACTTTAACAAACAAAAATAATTTTGTTACAGTTTTAAAGGACTTGATCCAGCACGTAGTTATTCCACAGGTACTTCTGTTATAGGGAACAATGCAAGAGTGAAATGGTCACAAGTTCTTTTGATTCAGGGCTTCATTAATTGTATTAAAGCAAAACACTGCATCCCAGTGACCCAGCATAAGATTTCTGCTGTTCAGAAGAAGCAACGTGTCCTCATAATTTGGAAACCAGAGATTTTTGGATTCCGGGACTGGTGCTTACTTGTCCTCTGGTTTAAAAAGCCTACTTAAGTGAAAGATTTAAAATGTGAATGCCGGGCATTCCAGCAGCTCCAGAGAGCTGGTTGATCTTCAAAGGTACTTAGAGCCCATAACTGTCTGTCTGCTTGAGAGGGGCAAAATTAAACCTGGTGGGGCCAGGCAACTTCCGGCAGAATGCCATTTCAATGGAAAATGTAGACTGTCAAAATATTTTGTGGGAGTTTTCCCCAGGGAATTTAAGGCCAAAACTGAAGCCAGGCACTCCCAGGTCTTCTATGTCTTTGGATTGAGACATTCTCAATTAATTGTTACAAGGGACAGAAATTCAGGTTACAGCCTCTTTCTTGTACAAGCCTGTGTTAAAGTGGTTTATGTCAGCACTGGACGCTCTAGATGCTCCTGCCTCCCATTTACTTTGACCCGTTCTAAGAGAAGGATGTGTCTTCCGTATCTGGGAATTTACTGGAGTATTGACTGTTTTGCATGGAATTTGGGAAAAGGTCTGAAATACCAGCAAATTCACTGTGAGAGGAAATCAGTTTCTTGTTCAACATTTCTTAGCTTTTTATTGCCAGGTTTGCTCATTGTACTGTACACCTTATTGAAAGGTAACTTACTTCCACAGGTAGGGCCTAAGTCACTTCATGCTGTAGTGATCATTATCAGGATGATTCTCTGACCTTGGTTTTGTTTTTCACAAGACGGACTCATTATAGAAAAAATGTGGAGTTAGTTTACAGAGAAGCCCATGAAATCTCTGACTGTGACTGTGAATAAGCAGTGGGTGCTTCTTTCTCATCCAGGGGAGTCTTCATGACTAATGTCAGTGTCAGAAAAACCAGAATCTGGGGTATAGTGACTGCTTTTTATGGTCCGCATACACGGGAGTGAGCTGCAGTACTGGCCATACTGTTCTGATTATGAACTAATTTTTCTTCCATCTTAAGAGCATCATGGAAATCATCTGCTCCTAAATCCTACAGTTCCCATTGTTCGTTTGGTTCTTGGAGAAAAGAGAAGGGAAGACCTCACTCCTTCCCCTTCACATCCTTCTGCTTCACACACTGCCCCCAGTCACCACTGGCACGGGCAGAAGAGAGCAGCAGTGACAGCAGAAACAGGAGTCACAGAAGAGTCTGCAGAGACATGAACAAGAGGCACAGCAGTAGAGAAAAAATGACTTCTTCAAAAAATTATCTTTCCTCCTAAAAGTGTGGGGTAAACTTACACATGAGTTCAAGCAATCAGTGGCCTAGCACAGTATCTCTTTTCCTAATGACAACAGGAGGCCATAAAAGCTTATATCACTGCAGTTATGCACTGTCCTTTGTTGCTGAATGGCCCTATATGATTCAGCTAACAATTGATCCCATCCCCATCTATTTCCACATAATAATAATGCTAGCTGAGAGAAAGCATGAATTCCTGTATGAAGAAAAGAAGAAAGAATCTGAATACACCACAGAATCGATTTGTTCTACTTTTTGCTGGACTTTCAAGCAAGTCTTTTTATGAACTTTGCTGACCAAGCACCATCTTCAACATCTTCTATTCCTTTTAGTCTTGGGGACATGCTCCCCTTCCCTACCTAGCAGACCATGGGAATGATAGCTGAGCAGAATTAGTTCAGCACCAGTCCCTCACACACAAACTGCAGAATGCAAAAGCAAGGCACAGCTTGTTTAGCAGAACCGGCTCTGTGAGGTGCTAACAATTGACTGAGTTCAAGGAAGAAGAAAAGATGTTCATTGCCTGATAGAAAGTGAACTTGACCCGCAGTATGTGTCATGACAAAGATTAAATAGTGGCATGTTGATAGCTAGCATTAAATGCTGTGAGTCAAATGAAGCAATCATCCCCAGTCGACAGCAAATGGAGTCCCATTTTTATTGTTTGGTGTAGCTCCTTCCCTTTTGGCTTCAGCCCTTTTGCCAACAAATTCCTGTTTTCCTCTCTGTTGTAATCGCCCTTCTCATGTTCTGAGCAACATTCAGAGTTTGAAGCCATCGTTTGTGTTTCATGGAAGTGATTAAAACCATGTTACAAGTCAAACAGGAGTTAAGAACATTTCCTGTCGGTAGTGCACTCCGTGCGCCTACTCAGAATTAATAGCTTTTCTGCAAATTAGCACATAATGGGTTAAAAGCATGTTTATGTTGGCATTAAGCACTCTGGCTTCTTTTCCTCTGCAAGGCAAGACAATATTTTGCAAACTTTTTAAAGAATCTCTAATAGATATTATAGTGGCGCCATTCACACTGCTATATAGTAGTTAAGGCTGTGTCAGCACTTCCATTATGAATCCTGTTTTTCAGGGATTTATAACCCAGCCGTAAAAATTTGCTCTGGGCTGAAATTTGGTTTCAGCTCAGGGAGCACATTTTTAACAGATTAAAAAAATCAGCATGGCCTTTTTTGAGTTATAGGAGTGTAAAAAAAAAAAAAAAAAGCATGGGAGAGGGAAGTGTTCAGAGAGAGAAGCAGACAATTCTTTCGTGATCATAACTCAAAAATAGGTCGGTATGAAAAATAATGATTGG
This sequence comes from Lagopus leucura, assembly GCF_019238085.1. Lineage (NCBI taxonomy): Eukaryota > Metazoa > Chordata > Aves > Galliformes > Phasianidae > Lagopus > Lagopus leucura. The sequence continues at coordinate 27,260,104 of NW_024962334.1, read as the reverse complement.
ACCCAGTCCCCTTCCCCAAGCCAACGGGACAGGAGTGCTCTATTTTTATAATGGTATTTTAAGAGGAAATGTGATTTTTTTTTTTCTCTCTGTGGCTTATAGGTAGTTTGATTTAATTCTACAGACGTCTATTACACAGTTAATTTCCTCATTTTTTCCCCCGCGCTTCCCCAGAGTTGCTCTGCAGGGTTGGGTGGGACAGTGCAGCAGACCCCTGAGCAGGGCAGAGCGCAGCGCTGGACATGTCCCAGTGTTGCTGCAAGGCACACGAGACACCTGCCCATCTGGCATGACCCCTCCATTACCCTGGGGAAGGAGGGCGGGCAGAGCAGTGGACCCACAGAGTAGGGGTGGGAGGTGGGAACCTGACTGCTGAGCTGCTGGAAGCATGTGAAGCCTGACGATCCCGCCGTGTTTCTTCCATGTGGCTGCCGGCTGTCACCCATGTCTCACACTGTGCTGGGAAGAGCCAAGTGTGGGATACCTGCCGGGGAACTGGGCTGGGCCTTGCCTGTTCCCAGCCTCTCCTGACCACATAAACAAGAGCCTGGTCCCAAATTGTGGCATCGGGTGGGATGGGGCTTTCCACCACCAGAGAGCTCCGGAGCTCCACCTCAGGCGCCTCTTTGTGTCAGGAGAAACCACATGAACAGCAGGACGGGCTGGGTCTTGAAAGTGGGCCTCAACCTGCATTTATCTAAAGCCCTGGATATATCCACAGAAACCAGCATGAAAGGCTGTGAAGGGGGAAGCTGGGATCTTCAGCTTCAAAGACCCACCATGCCTTCCCTGGACGTGGGTACAGGACTGCGTATCTGTGGTGTTCTCATGGTGCAGGTGGGGAGACAGCCCAGCTCTCACCGAACCCAGCATCAGGAGGAGAGAGGCAGGACAGGCTGGTGGCTTGGTCCTGCAGTCTTACTGGTGTGTGTAAGAGCCTGCAATTCCACAGTTTCTCTGCCATCAATCCCACACCTTGGGCATCCCACACCTAGGGCAGGGGCATCTGTCTTTCCTGGTAGCTCAGCTCAAGGACACAGGGCGTGCTCAAGGACGCAGACCCTCAAGCCCCTGCAGTGGGTGCAGCCCTGCCCAGCAGAGCTCTGAATTCAAGGCTTCAGACACCGCTTTTCCAGCACTGAAAAATTCCAAATGCGCCTCAAAATCTCCCATTCAGCAATTGCACTGTGCAGGGACTTGTGTTTTAAACCTAATATAACTAGCACATGGCATCCATCAAACTTGGACATGGCATATATCAAGTCTAACGTGAAAGTGAGACACCAGAAAAACAGGAGGCTTGCAAGAAGACAGAGACCAAGAGCTGCAGAGAGCTGCTCAGCACCTCACGGTTCTCACACCTTACATTTTTGCTGCGCTCAGTAGTCAGCACATCTGAAGTCTGCATGGATTTAAATGTGCACTGAAAGAAATAACGCAGCTCTTAAAAGGGTTTTGCTAATCTCCTTCTGTCTCTCGTTATATCTCTGTTCTCATAACGAGGCTGCTTCCTGCTGTACTGTTTTTATTAGTTCACCCTTTCTTTCATTCCCTTATGCTTGCTGGTCTTATTTTCTTTTTTGCTTTTAATGGATTTCACTTATTTTGCCAGGTTTTTACAATTGCTTACATTGCAGAAGAATATTCTACTATTGAGCTTATTTAAATATGGATCTTTCTCTGGTTTTTAAGTATCTTCTTGGTTCCCTCACAAGACTCAAACCATCTTTTATAAATACTTCTGAATTTGATCCTGCACTGTTATCACAACTCTTTGTTTACCACTGTCCTGCTACTGTCAGATAAGTACAAGACTGGAGCATTTTTTACTTAGCAACGTAGGGAAACGCTTTTGTATCAGCTTTTTTTTCCAAGTGGGGGGCTTCCTTTTTGGTAGCATTCCTTGCTCTTCAGGCAATGAGCGTGTAACTTCCAGCACTGGGAAGCAAAGCATCGTGCTGGGCTTTGTTAGACGGGGAGGGTTAGATGCGGTGTGTTTGGTTTTAACTCCAGGCAGAGAAGATACTTGATAGAAAATGCTGAATTCTTCCCTAGAATTTCAGGAGATACTGTCGCATCACATAGGTCTCTGTAACAAAACAAAACAAGAAATACTTTGATCAGCTACTTATGTTTCTCGTAGTTTTCCTTGAAGAGAGTCTGTGTCTCTTGAAAGCTGAGATCAAAGTAACCAAAAGCCTCCAGATAGGAAGAGAAATTGCAGAAAATTACATAGATTCTTTTTATTTTATTCAGGGTAATGGACAGACAGGAACAAGGAGAAAATGGAAGCAGCTCTGTAAGATAAATGGTTAGAAAATCTTTAGAAAATCTTCATATTTGAGAGAACAAGCTTGTATGGTGTTTTTTTTTTGTTTTGTTTTGTTTTGTTTTTTGCTTCTACTCCATGTATTCACAGTAGTTCAGAAATGTTTTATAGTGGAAAAAGTAAAGATGTTAACATTCTTGCAAGGAGAGATTGCCTCAAATAAAACTTCAGAGGCAGACGAATGAAAGAAGAAAATAAGGTTAAAATATGAAGCTTAATATCGCCAGGGGGCATCTGGTGTGTCAGTCGGGTGGATGAGGTAAGCTGATTTATGCCCTACAAACTTTAGCCAAGGTGTTTCTGATGCCGAAGAGGGTTTAATAAATAGACTGCTGGCCTCCCACAGATCGCTGCTAACTGCAAGGGAGATTTTGCTGAGGTAGAACTGCAATCATTTGTGTCTCCATTGCTTGTGAACACCCCACAGCTCCCAGGCTGTTTAGTTTTTGCTTATCTCCTTTCTGTTGATCTTTTGTTGTATTTTCTTTGTCAGTCCACGTCGGCAAATGACCAAATAATAAATTTATATCTGTACAGACCTGTACAGACTATTTGATTTAGCGAATCATCTTCAGCACTTGGAGCAGTTTAAAATGAGTTTTCTAGTTGCATTTGCAGTTATTTGCTCCCCCTTTAAGCCGTTTTGCTGCACTGTCATGCTTGTTGCCTTTGATTCTCAGAAAGCGATGCTTTAGTGGTGACAGTGGGATATTCCCTCATTACAGGCTTCCTTGCCAGATCAGTTCCCCTAGTGCCAATTACTATTTGGTAGTGGATGCTGCAATAGGTCAACCTGTACTTTTTGCTACTCATTCTCTTTTTTCACATGCATTGCTTCTGTCTAAAGCACTTAGAGGCAAATTGTGCTCCCGCCTTGGTAATAGTTGCTCTGCTGTGCAGGGGGCCTGCAAGGAACAGAGATTGTCCCTGGATGTGTGGAGCTCTGCAGGGACCACAAACCTGGTGGCAGGAGGCAGAGGGCCGAGGCCATAGGAGACCATCAGGGCTCAAGTTTTAACTTCTTCACTGCTTCATCTCCTGAGTGCGAAATTGCTTCTCTACCTTTCACATTTTTCTTTCCCTCTATATTTAGACTGAGATTTTGTCTTCTAGAGCAAAAGCTTTGAGCAGGTTAGGCAAACCTAATTGTGATGATAACAGCCTCTCCTGAGCACCAAGAGTGCTCTAAAAGCAAATACTTTGCAAATTGGGAAGCTGAGCACTGCACAATTGCTGGCCATGGTGTTTCCCCTGCCTTCTGTGCCTCCAGATCCATCCTTGCCCCAGGGGCTGGTGGTGGAGTTGTATCCAGGCAAACACCTGCAAATGCCTCTTTGGACAGCTGTCAGCAAAAAACCCAGCATGAGCCATGGGGCATGGACTGGTGAGCAAGGGCGACGTCCCTTTCTGTAACTCTGCAATAAAGCTGTCTGTTTGTGTCCATAATCATGAATTTGGAACAGTGTTCTCAGTTAGCATAACTCCTGTGGTGCCAACAGAGCTTTCCAAGCTGGGAATTTGACACAGTTGCAAAGTTGGTTTGGTGTAACTATACAGATGCTAATGGCATTTTTTGAAATACAAGTGATTCTGAAATACAACTAAAATGCTTGTTTAAAATCACATGCTGGCAAAGGCATAACTGACACAAAACTTTGCTATATTATCACTATGACCCTGCTGGTGTAATTGAGAACAGAATTTTGCACCGCAGCAATAACAGCATCCAACTTTCTTTCCTTAAATGCTCACATTTTAACTGTAATTTACCAACAGGTCATTAAACTGACAGAGAAGTGAAACTGGTGCTTCCTGAAATTTTCAGTTGAAGGGTCATGCTGGGAATACCCTTCTGAAATGAAAGAATTGGTATCTCTGCCAAAAGGAAAGGAGCAGCTCCATGTTCCAGGGACCAGGCTGTCCTGCCTGAGGTGACTCCCACCTGTCCCAGGCAGCCCTGGACAAACAGTGTCCACAGTGTATTTGTTGCTCTGGCTCTTAGGATTGCTTGCAGGGAATAAATATGCCTGAGAGAAAATGGAGTTTGGTCAGTCACTTTAGATTTTGCTGCCTCAGAGAGCGTCTTCAGTTATTTACTTCACTGCTTCACAAAAGCCCAAAGACAAAATTTATCAGTGATACCAAGAAGAAATTGGAAGAAGGGAAGGGAGAGATTATGAGAGCCCTCTTAATACAAAGAACTGTACTATAAGTTGAGCAGATTATTTTATCTTTGGCTCCTCTGACAGATCCCCTGTTACATAAGCGTTCTGCTTTTTCAAGCTAGGTATTGCCTAAATGTCAGTCAGAGCGATTTCCTGAAATAGGAACACTGTGTTTGTTTTATCTGAGGCTTTAAGTATTTTCCATTGCAGAATAATAAATATGTAAGATATAGGATCTCTTCTATGTAAGTCTATGTAAGCTACTTTCTGGTAACACACAGGAGCATGTTTAGATGTGCTAAAGAATTCGTAGTCATGATTTTAAGAGTAGAGCTTTGATTTTTGCCCTGATGGTGCTACAGCAAGCTTTCATGTCTACAGAAACTCAGTCAAGATGTTGATTCATTTGGAAAGGAGTGAAATGTCATACTTTTAACTGCATCTTTTAATTTTCCAAGCTCCTCCCAGAGAATTGACAGAAGAAGAAAAACAGCAAGTTCTCCATTCAGAAGAATTCCTGATATTTTTTGACCGGACAATACGTGTAATTGAGCGAGCTTTGGCTGAAGATTCAGACATATTCTTTGACTACAGTGGCAGAGACGTAGAAGAGAAAGATGGGTCAGTTTTGATTTGGTTACTTTTGTATAATAAGCTTATATAAAGAATACCAATGCCATTGGTATTCATTGGAAGCATTAATTTTGAAACTAAACTAAATACTTATATAGTTAAGAAAAGGTTAAAACCTCCCCTTGAAGTCTTGGGTGAGTTTATTAGTCTAAATTATTTTGTAAAAGAGTTTCATACCTCATTGCTGTTTTTCTTGTTTTTTTTTTCTTTTAAAGTATTACCCAGATTGTTGTTGTTTTTTCAGTTTTTGGATGAGAGAATCATTGAATAATAACTGAAACATAGAAACGTACGCACAGATATGTAGATGTGCATGAGTACTTTAAGAGGCATACATCTGTATGCTTCAATCCTGGTATTTCTGCAAATACTGCTGCCTCGGTAACAGATTGCACTGTGCTGTGCACTGTGTGGCTGAAAATCACAGTCTCCCAAAGTATCTGCAATCTAAACACGTAAGACAGAAGGTGGCACACTGCATGTTCAGCAATGGATAAGGAGTGCAAGAAGCAATGCTTGCTAATGTGACAGGAGGTATTTAGGTTTCAGTGGCTGTGTATCCAGCACTGAGCTTCAGCCAGTCACAGTGGTGCCAGAAGGCATCTGCCATCTCCATGACTGGGAGGAGATACTGTAACTTGAAGATTTTGGGAGTCAAAAAGAAGAGAGATTTGGTTGTAGCTTGGACATGAAGGTTCAGAAAAGGAGATGCTGAATGCCAGGATCAGACCTGGTCTTGAGAGAAAGGTGGTAGGGGTGTCCCAAAAAGAGCCAACTAGAGAAGGCAGGAAGGCAGTGGAAATTAAAAAATCTGGTTGGGTGAAATATGTATAAAATTTGTTCCATGGTGCAAAGTCTAGACTCTTTCAAGACTGTTGGTGAAAGCAATTAACTCAAGGTGGCAAACTGTTTCAGAGGTCTGAGAAAAAGTAGTTGGAAACTTCTGCACTGATTTTAAAAGCATTTGAACTCTGTTACTTAAAGAAGTGTCACTTTGTTTGAATTCACAGAGATGTTCAAGCAGGAGCCAACCTTTCTTTTAACCGTCAGTTCTATGATGAGCACTGGTCAAAGCATCGTGTTGTCACCTGTATGGATTGGTCTCTGCAGGTAAGATGTGAAGCTGGAAGATACGCTTCTGTATGACTTCCAACTTCTCCCTAAAAAATATGGCCCGTATAATTTTTATAGAATGAGAAATGAGTGTTTCTCCATAATGCAGATTAGCAGGCACCAGTGAATTTGTCAATTTATTTTTTCCTATATATGCTGCTTGATCTTCAAAGTCAGGATTCTGTATTAAAACTATAGGTTAAAAAACCTACCTGCTCCCCTTTTTTTCTCCCCTCTCTAGTCCTTCATCACTTGGAATTCCTTTTAGGACAAAAGCATTAAAATTATATTAATGAAAAATAACAAAATAATTAACATTTCATTTTAATGAGCAGTTATAAATAATAATATGGAATCATAGATTCTATATATTAAAATGAAAACAAGAATACAAAAAATTTTTTGTTATTTTTTATTTTTATTTTTTTAATGTTCTAAAACTCAAAGTTTAAAAGTGTCTGAGCAATTTGAAAAGATCAAAAAGAGGTCTTTCTGAAAATTTTGGGTCTTCTCTTCAAGCTGTGAAAGAGGAGACTGCAGTTGCCCAGGGCACATGCTAAAGTAATGTGCCTGGAAGGTATCCAAGATATGTGCACCGCAAAGCACTGTCATATTGCAAACTAAAACTGGCGGGAGAGCTGCTTCAGCTTCCCCAAACCAATACAGCCACATCAGCAGGGCAAAGAAACCAGGTTAATTAGTTACTCTGTTGGAGAGCTGGGATTAGTCTGTACACATCATCACAGGTCCTGTCAAATTTTTTGGTCCCAGTTTCACTCCAACTGCCCTCATCCTCTATGCTTCAGCTCCTTTTAGCCTGATCCTAAGTGTCAGCCTGGAGTGGAGAAAAGCAGCCAGTTTTCTTGGGGAGGGAACCAGAGTCTGCTTCAGGGTCCATGGTACAGATATAATGAAATTGCTCCAGGAGGACATAGAGTTGTTCCTGTGGTGTGTTTTTACTGGGGAGAGGATAAGTAGCACAAGGCACGGTGGTTCTTGTATCCCAGCCTATTGCCTTTCCCTCAAAATGGCCACAGGGCTGCTTCCATCACTGTGGATGCTTCTCCAGGAGAGTGGCATATGCTGCACGAAGGCCATGCAGGCCTGACTGGGGCTAGGGCTGTGCTCACAGCAGCCCACTGCAACCTGCTCTATGTGTGCAAAGGCTGCTTCTGACACCCACCTCATGCCCTGTGTGCAAAATGAAGGATTTATCCCTTTGCTATTGTACAAAATGTCAGCTTAAGAGCAGGTACGCACTGGTGTGATGTGGGTGGCCTATAAGCACATATGGATTTCCACAGGAATCAAATATAAGCCTGAGGAAACACTTATCTTAGGTTGTTCACTTGTTCAGGGGCTGGAAATTACATGGAATTCTTATCTGATATTTTCCTAACAGGCAGCTCTGACTGTATTCCCAGGGCAGCAAGAAAAAAAAGCCGCCTCAGAAGAGCACTGCCAAATGTAATTGCTCAGCCCCTGGGGCGCACAGACATGTTCTGCTTCCCACCTCTTTGTTCCAGGGTGGCCCCTCCTGCCTTCCCCTATGTTAACTCCTCACACTCAGCTCCCTGTCACCCTACTTCTGTGCTTCTGGGCTTCTGTGTGCCGAGGCTCCTCTACGCTGTCTGTGGCCTGGGAGGAGGCACCAGGTCTCGCTGACTTGCCCCGAGGTGTGCATTGCGGCTGGGGCTGGAGACAGCTGGAGACCTTTCACCTGACCACTAGCTCTGCTTCTCACACACACTGCAGGCCATGGTGGTGTCCAGTGTGCCAAAGGACAGCTCAGATAGTCATGAGAACTGCGGAGTACGTTGCTCAATGTTCGGTGATAGAAGTGTTGCTGCAAAACATCCTGGGGGTGAATAAAAGCTTGATCAAACAAAGGGACTTCATGCATTGATGAAACAAGTTATTCTGTTCCTAGTCACATGTAAAATACGGTCCTAAACGTGTGATCATTCATACCACCAGCTCCATGATTCTCTTTGGAGCAAGGGGAAGATTGACTCAATCCTTCATCGAAGAACTGAGGGAAAAGCCCAGAAGAGTGAGTGTAAACAGAGCGTGGGATCACCTTGCTTTGTCTGTGAGGAGATAACAACTTGCCCAAAGCCAAGAAAGCTACAGCCGCAGGGTTACTGCTGTGTCCTCTTGACTCTCAGGCTGCAGCCCCGAATGCTTTTTCACACTGCAGCATTTCCATGGGGGAATTTCCTGGGACAGATGGATGCCCAGTGAGGACTGAACAGCCGTAAATGCAAGTTGATGGAACAGTCTGATGGATTTATCGTGGTGCATTTGGCTCTATTCTTGCAGAATCAAAAAGTCTTTTCTTGGCACTGCTCATCTGGATGTGACTCTGGTGTGTATGCAAACCTGAAACTGTATTTCCAGACTGTTGCATAAACTTTGATTGCAAAACCTACGTATAGACCAGCAAGGCTTGAGTCAGTGTTTGTTTATGGCCAGATGCACTGTCAACCAGAACATGCTCACTAACCTCTCCAGAAGCATGTACAAACCCTGTACTGGTACCTGTGACTGTTCATGTCCTGTCTCCTACTGGTGAAGAGCTTGGCGATTCTGCCTGCGGAGGTAACTGCCCCTTCAATAGCATGGGCTCAGCTGCTGGCCCAAATGATACCTGACCTGTTTGGTAAAAATGAGACATGCTGGCAAAAGCCTTTTGCACGTGCTACTTCCTTGGACCCAGGCCAATATGGGATGAGAAGGTTCAAAGGAGAAGCTAAACTCACTGTTCAGCAGTGGTTATAATCTCTGTCATGAGAGAGAAAAGAGATCTCAGAAGGCATTTGAGCAGAGAAAGTCAGGCTGGTGCAGCTGCGTCCCTAGAGGCTGTGTGGGATCAAACCACATTTGGATGTCTGAGTTTTGGAGGAGAAAGAAGAGGTAGTTGCTCTGGTGCATGTTCTAAGTCTCATAGAAGAGGTTTGGGTGCCCTTACAAGCAGTGCCACCAGCCAGGCTCTGGTGGAACATAGGTGCCCCCATCATCAGAGCCACCTTCATCCTAAAAGGGGAAGGGGCAGCTGTGGTGGCCACACACCACTGTAGGTCCTTCCACCCATGGTTCCAGGATCTGACTCAGATCTCTTACGTGGAATGATGGTTTGAATAGAACAATCATCAGCTCCATGATGTATTATCCATGGAAATGTACCCAAAGTGGGAAAGAAGAGTTGCTGATGACAAAAGTTACAGCAGTATGCATTATTTCTTCCAAATGGATTTTGAGATCAGAGGGCATCAAGCCACACTAGTAATGATAGAAAAGAGTGCTTGTAATTTTTAAAATGCCTGGTGTGGACCAAATTCATAGCTCCCAGCAGCATCACTGGCAGTTCCTTTGTCCCGCTTCCTTTATATCTACCAGCTGTGCTCTTCCCCTATGAAGTGGTGAATGGTTTGGCAGGAACTTACCTGGGAAAGACAGTGACAATGACTTGCAATTATCATTGGGAAATTTTGAGGGAAAGCATTCCTACTTTACAAGAGGAGGATGTGGGTCCAACAAACTGGGGCTGCCAGATCATTGGTCTGCCAGAATCTGTGTGTTCTTCTCCAGATGTGCCATAAGGTCCGTTACCCTACCTGGACTATTCAGAGGGAAGGACAGGGGTTACAGAGGCGCTGGGTGTCAGAAATACAGGAAATATATGATATTATTTATAGGTATGCATATATATATATACACACACACACATACAGGGCAAATACATATGTGTGTGGTGCATATCTACTTATATACATCAGTGGATAGTGCATACAGTAGAAAATATGAGTCTATTTCAGAGTGCTCTCTGGAATAGTCTTACTGAGTCAGTGGAATTGGATGTCACCCTGAGCTTTAGCAGATGACCTCACTGTCTTGCAAAAGTGAGCAAAATTTGTTTGCTATTTGAATAATCTGAAAGAGCTTTCAAGTTGTTTCTATGTATAAGTGAATAGGAAGAGTGCATACTGAAATTAGAAGGAATAGTCTTCTGAGATGTTGAGGAATTGTTAGTTTCAAAATAAGTGCTATCCTCACACTGATTTTACTATCAAAATCAATTAAGGTGATGATTCTGAAGAAATGGTTAAGCAAATACATTATAATTGCTCAAACTTTCAGATTTTTCCTTTCAACTATATTCCTTGCTTTACTTCTCTTTATGAATATCCTGTTAGTTGTCTTTTCTGAGAATTATATGCAGAAAATAACATTGCCTTTGCGATATGTGAGAGTAATCGATGCAGAGCAAGGAGCAGGGGCTTTAAGGACATCAGGGACAAGTAAAATATAAAACCAAAATGTAGCTAAATACTGTGGTTGAACTAGCATGTATTATAATTAAAACCAGATATTCCATATGTAGAATGAGATTATTTCCCTCTCATCTGATTTCTCATGCCTTCTTCATCATCCAGTTTATTTCATTCTCTTTTTTTTTTTTTTTTCCTAGTACCCTGAGTTGATGGTTGCATCTTATAACAATAATGAAGATGCTCCACATGAGCCTGATGGGGTAGCCCTGGTATGGAATATGAAGTTCAAGAAAACCACACCAGAATATGTTTTCCATTGTCAGGTAAGACAGAGGAAGCCATTAATTTCATGGTAGAAAAAACAGAGTTTACTACATGATGCATCTGCTTGGTGTTTATATGAAGAAGTTGAGGTTAAAAATAAGCATTTTTGGAAAAAGTACAAGCAGCAGTCGAATGTTTTGAGAAGGAATCCAGCCTTCTTGAACAATACTGCTTGTCAGGGACTGCGTGTCATTCTTGGTCTATTTAAAACAGTTCCTAAGAGATTTAGTTTATAAAGCCCTTGCACTTATGAAGTAACTGTGGTGTACCACTTCCTCATCCAAACAGCAACATATGCTTTCCCACCCACGTTAGCTTCCTCGCATCCTCTGCACTCCAAGCTGCCTACCCTTGCCTTGGCTGTGCTCAGTATCATGTTCTGCCTTTAAAATTCTTAATTACGCTGTGCATTTCTGGGCATGCGTCTTACAGCTTGATAAAAGCTTTCTTGATTACAAGGATTACTCCACCAATTTCCATTTGACGGTCCCTTATGCTGGCTAACCAGTATTTCACTTTACTCAACGTTACTTCATGACCCGCTGTTTTGGAAGTCTATGAGCAATTAAAAAATAGCTGGATGTTTTATTTCCATAGGTCTATTTACTCTTCTTTTGCCACTGCTTTTCTGTGTGAAGTGGCACAGCCTCATATTGACAGAAATGTCAATTGACATTGGCTTTCTCTCCATTAAACTGTCCAAATTGTGGAACAGGACTTGGGCCAAATTTCCAACCTTGTTATTAATATCCTTTTGTGGTAATTAAATACAGGACAGTGGTGTTCAGAAAGCCATATGGAAAAGTTTCAGCAAGTAAAACTTAACAATCAGAGATTAGTAAAATGCAGATTGTTCTGCGGTAAAAATTGTTTTTCTTGGAAGGATATGTATTACCTGGCTAATTGTGTAAGCTAAGTGTCATTTTACATTCGAGGACCAAACATCTTTTTGAACTATGTTTCTGTTTGGACTTGGGTACATTATCAGATGCAGCATAGTGGGAGGGAGTTGCTGGAATTGAAGTTAGAGCTTCAACCCGATTAAGTAACCTTTAATTCTGGGCATGTTTTTCTAATTTGCTAAACTGAAAAACAACTTCACAAGGAGTCCAGGCCTGCTCAGAAAATATGCCATACAGATTTATATGTATGTATTTGTATGTCTGTGTGTGTGTGTGTATTACCTTTGAAATGAGAACTTGCATTTTTCTGGATATCATATTCAGCAGACTGATGTGTTCTTTCAGAACGCTTGAGATCTTAGCTTAGATCCTGTACTCAAATTCTCCTAGGATGTACAGGCAGCTTGATGTTTTAAACAAAATATTCAGGAGAAGAGACTGCCCATTACAGTTTTGGGAAGAATAATATTTGAACTAGGCTGATTTTGTGAGTTAATTGCTAGATTCAGAGTAGACCTACTGAGTGCACAAAGGAGAGATTGATTAGAGGCATAACAATGGTCTGTTAAAAAATGTGTATAGTTTTAAAAGTCAGTACTTGTAAGCAAGGGGAGGTATGACTCAATAATTTGAAAGCTCTGAGACAGGCTATATTTTCCATTAGAAAAACATACGTAGGCAAAGTAATTGCTGAAGATTGGCCTGGGTGGGCTTCTGTCTAATTCCCCCATTAAGTTGCATGTTTCACTTTTTAGCATGGGAGCCTTAAAGCCTGTGTACTTTGAGAAACACATGTGGTACTGTGCTTTCACATACATCCTGGATTAATCATATTTCAGTGAAATTAAATCAGCTCTTGTATTTGTGGAAAATATTTATTTTCTTGGTCAAACTGTCCATAGATAGTTTGCATTATGCATTTGTTAGGAGTTGGAATCATGTTCGAATCACCATGATTAGGCTTCTGACATGTGGAATATCCTTTGCATCTCACATTGGACAAGGAGACCCACATTATATAAAGAGGGAAGCAAGAAGTATGAGACTTGTCTCTTGTACTGAGTTGTGCTAATTGAGATGGAAGATGAGAAAAAATATTTTCTTACCTCAAAGTCTGGAATTCAGTTATTCAGTAGCCCCATAACATTTCTATTACTATTTTGCAAAATAAACATTCCCTGATTCAGTCATTTATCTAGGTCTTCTGTGAGAGTGCTCAATTTTTCTTCAGCAACACATGGCCTTCAACCTGTTCATCCTGGCAGCTAGAGATGAACACACCTTGGGTTAGCAAGATATGACAAACATACATCACTTTGAGCTTATTTTCCCAGTAGATCTCTATTTACTTTTCCAAAGAGTTTCTATTGAAACGTGGTCTTGATACACACTATGTGATTGTGACTAATCTTTTGCCTTTCAATTTTTGAACTCGGAGTGAGATACAAACACGTAGAAACTCATTTCAGATGTGACAGTAGAGAAACTCCTGCAGGACCCTTTTTGAAGCTGTAGACATCAATGGTTTATGAAGCCATTTCTCGACAACAAATTCCACCTCAGCTGTTCTGGTGGCGTCAGTAGACATAGATATGCGAAACATCCCTGGACAGTTAAAGAGTTGTTTAAACTTCAGTGGGTAGAACTTTCAATAATTTGACTCCTTTTGCACATTTAGTGAATTTCTGAAACTAAGTACCATGGGTTTTTTTTGCCTTTCCTGGTATATTACAAAGATTTGAAAGAGATGTTCGCAAGGAATTTTTTCACTTTCTTCAAGGTAATCTTATGTAGAACGTTATGTAGAATCACAGAAATTGTCACAGTCAGAACAAAGGGCAGTCCTTCCCAGTACCTTTGTCAAAAGTTGCCAGAAGCTATGGGCTTCAAGTGAAGTTATCTGTCAGTCATGGCAGGCAGTGATGCCAGAATCTACTGGTGATGAACTTTTTTTCCTAACTCCACTTGGAAAAGCATTTGATTTCAGTCCTTAAATGTGAGGGATGATGTATTCGCTAAATGTTTATCCCAGCTGTTGTCACAAATTATGTTACTGTTAAGAAATTCTTGCACGATTTAATCTCACATTAGGTTGTTGGCTCGTTAATACAGCATTGGTGGTAGAAAATTTCAAAGCTTTACAGTATGCTATGCTACAAGAACTGGGTTCAGTTTTAGTTAATATGTATCAAGGGACCAATGGGACTTGTTTATCCTACTCACTAATTCATGTGAATTGTCATATAAAATCCTATCAAATCCTTTATACAAAGCAATTCTACTGGTTTATGGAATTTATGGAATACTTCTTTTCTTCTACTCATTTTGTTACTGCCCTTGTTTAGATTTTTGTATTTCTCTTTTACCCAGTGATGTGCTGTCAGTATTTTAGATGGGAGTCCAACGGATTTTTTCCTCTATAGCTCATCATACGTCTCTTTACCACAAGACTAGAAATGGGAAAGCGAGGAAGAGTGAGGGATTGGCACTTTGTTCATTTGTTTTCCTATGCAAGCAAAAAAAATTGTCTCTGAAGCATAATCAAAGTGGAAGGGTGATATCATTTGCCAAAGGAATGAATTTCCAATGCTTTCCTTGGGTACTGAGGAATAAATAGAGCGCATCTTTAATACTGTAGTGTGCAGACTGGGAATTTCCTGGTAGGGAAACGTCAGAAATGTCCTCTTCCCCCATGCTGGAGCATCATAAACTCTTGGTGTAATGCAGTGCATTCCAAAGGCAAAAACCAAGACTTTCAGAAGTACTTTATGAGGCCTTGTGAATGAGTCAGCCCTTGTTGGGTTGGTTTGGCAGTATCCAGAGAGGGAATGTTTTCCAGCAAAGACATGGAAATCACATGGACTCTCCTCCAGTTTGGTGAGAGAATTTTAAGCTGTAGTTTACAGTGTTTCTCTCAGCTACTGTTAGTCTGCATTTAGATGGGGGTGAGAAAAATGAAAATAGTATGGTGAAATTACTGATGATATGATATTGAGCACAACATGAGCTCAATCCTGTACTAATTTATGCTGTGCATGAGGCTGGCTTTGGATGTGATCATTTCTGTACTATGGATAATTGAGGAGCATCGTATTATTTCTCAGTCTTACTCTCTTAGAAAATGCTTATATGTCTCTTATATGTCTTTTCTCTGAACAACAAGAAAAAAATCTACTTTACACTGCATTAATTATGAGGATTACCTGTAGTAAATTGCCCAGTTTTTATATAGTACAGTCATCTCTGCCCATAACGTTGCTCATGTTTCCGGATAGGCTGATTTAAGCTTCCTAAGCCAAAGTAACTTAAAGAAATATCTGAAATTTTGCATCAACATCTCTGATGGAGTAAGGTAAATGAGAACTCCAATTGTCTTTGTTCTAAAAAGGCTACTTGAAGTCTGATCTTTTGTAGCTTCCTCTTAGCAGAGACTATAAGCATATGTACAGTACTGCTTTTATACTATTTTCTAGCTTTTAGAGCTGTTTTGCAGGATGGAAGACAAAAAGGAAAGAAATAATCAGTGTCTAGGGGACTTGAGGATGCTACAAAATATTTCCTTTCTTGTGGAGCTGAAGTGAGGTTATTGAATTTGGCTGAGGTATCAGGATGTGAGCTTCAAACGTCTGTTACTTCATGAAAAGAAAGGTAGAGAAATACAGCTATAGATGCTAGTGTTGCGCAAATAAACTGCTTTCAATCTTAGTCTCTGATTTGGAAGACTCTGCTTTGAGTTTGGAAGCTTTGATGACTTCTGCTTTCTTACAACAAAAGCAGCAGCAGCAACAACAATAAAAAAACAACTACATTGATTTATTCTAGATTATTGGACAGTTGGACTAGATGATCTTGCAGGTCATTTCCAACCTTGCAATTCTATGATTCTACAATTTCCTCATACATTAATTTCCTCTTTCAAAATGTCTCAACAGGGCAGTGGAAAGTACAAAGCTGGCACTTAGAAGTAACTCCATCCAATGTACTTTTAAGGAAGGAGAGCATATGTGAAGTAGCTTTTTCATTTGAGGAAACAGGAAGCATTTTTGAGTTCTACAAAGAAATCAGATCAACTTTTAGCATAATCACAAAAAGACTTCAGCAGTATATCTCTTTTAATAGCTGCTGCTATTTCTGTCCTTTTCCTAAAATGCCATGCAGTCAGATTTGCTTCACTGGTTCCATCTCACTGCTAAGCTGTCAGGAGTTTTATTATTTTTTTTAAATTTTGTGGGATGTGGGGCTTGTGTTTTCTATTTTAATTTCAAGAAAAGCTGTCCATGCTTGGAAAATATTGGTGGATTGGTTACAGAAATCAGCCACTCAGCCTCACCACAAAATGTTTCATTCTCCCCTATCTTTTTTGTAGTGGCTTCTATACGCTGTCATTAAGTTATGTGTTTGACCACTCTTCATTGCTTATGCTAGTGTGGTCTTTCCCTTTTAAACTGAATGGATGGAGTCAGAAACGTGTAGCTTAGAATTAGATGCACTGAGGTAAGTGAAGGGTTGTATTTAGTGGCAGATATTGGCCGGAGTTGCCTTTTTTTTTTCCTGATTTGGTTCCTTTGTTGTTGTCTGCTCTTTCAAAATCAACATAAAATTCTTCAGATGTCCTTTTTGCTCCAGCAGCCTGTCTCCTAAAGGTGCTGAGTGCCCAAATCCATGAGGCTCATGTATGGAGAAAGCTGCAGTAACAGCATGTATGACTAATATCCTCCTTTTCCTCTTGTCCTTGAGTTTCCATCTCTCTGGAGGCCAAAACAGAGGTCAGTCCCTCCACAACTTTGAAATAATAGAAGCATTACAAAAAATTTAGTTGTTAAGAAAATAAGGAAGACTTGAAAAAAAAAAGCAATTTTTGGTGATAATTGGTGTTTTTCCACATGGAATTCCTCATTTTGTTCCTGCTAAGTTTCATGTAGGATTCAATTCTTCAGAGACAAAAGAAATGATGTACCCTAGGCTCCCTTCAAGCCTTCCAGAGTTTCCCAAGTAAAATCAAGCAAGCCAAAGAAAACCAGCAGCATTTCCAGCCCCAGAGATGAGCTGCACAGTTCCTCAGTTTCTTATGAGAGAGGACCTATGTGGTCTGTCCTTAAAATGCTTCAAATCTCAAAGACATATGGCTCTGAGAATGCTGCAAATGTCTCTCTCCAAAAAAGGTCTACAGAAGAGAGCAAGGTTTGTTGAATTACCACTGAAATTTGGTGTGCATTAGGAAAATGAGAAATAAAAGAGAGGTTCAGTCTCCAATTAAGGAAGAACTTTTTTCTCTGTGAGGAGAGTAAAGCATTGAAGCAAGCTGACCAAAGAGGTTGTGCAGCCCCCACCACTGTCATTTCAAGACAGGCTGGAAGAAGCCCTGAACAGTTTGGTCTGATTTCACAGTTATCCCTGCTTTGAGCAGGGGGTTGGACTAGAGATCTCCTGAGGTCTTATATAACCAAATTATCTTGTGATCCAAACATGAAGTTCTCTGATAAGTAGACCTCTGAATGTCTGATTGTGAAAATGTTGGGGCAGCTCTCATACTGGAAATGCTTTGAGGCTCAAGGACCCGAATTTGTTGGAGAATTTCTGCAATACATATCAAAACACTGGAAAATGGAATCAGGCTTTTTCATAAACATAAAGATTGTTTTGTTTTCCAATTCCTGTTTCTTTCGTCTGTGCATCATTGGTGGGATGATCTTTGTAGAGCTGAGTAGAGCTCTTCTTTGCCTGTTCTGCAGGACACAGAGTTGGTACTGCACTCATGTTTGTGTAGTCATTTGCACAATGTAATAATTCATGGAGATGCAAAGGTGCACAGTTTTATACATTTAAATTTGGGGGAATTTTTAACTGCTACTAGGGAAGAGCAGTTTCAAATATGGCTTGTGATAGAAGGATATGTTTACTCTTGTTGTTATTTTAAAACTTTTTTTTTCCCACTATCCTGTCTCGTTTGTCCAGATTGGAACACAGAAACACAGCATATGGTTTGTGCTGTGAGGATTTCAGTAAACAAGAGCCCATGTCTTTCCTCTTAGGCTTTGTTTTTAGACTCTTCCTCCTTCCCTCAGTTGATTGGAGTTTGCGCCACTTCTAGCCTTTGGTGATTAAAAATAACTATTGTTTGGCCTAAGATTACTGCTCCAGTACTTGTGGAGAGATTGTGTGTGAGTCAGTAGAAGTTACACCCACACATCCAGAAGATGAATGTAGTCTTTGGAAAATGCTTTTCACGCTTCTAGGTGAGAGGAGAGAGCTGTCTTCAGCAGTGATGTAGAAGGGACAAAGGATCAAATAGACAAGTGACAGTTTATTGGATGCTACTGAGCTCAGAGTCATCACTAGAGGAGGACAAAAAAAAAGGCAGTGGAAATGTGTAAATGTACCTTCTGGTTTGGGTGCCACAGTGTCTTATCCAGTCCTGAAATCACCAGTAACAAATGCCTCATCCTACTTTATTGCAAAAATGCCACAGCTGTTAACGTGGTTGCCAGCATCTGCAGCTCAAGAAAAAGTATGCCATGTGTTTTTCACACAGCCTTTTAATTCAAATCTGTACTAAAACTGACTTTATTTTCACGCAAAACCAAATCATGATACTTTTCATAGTAAGGGTGAGGAGAAGCTAACCATCAGTGTTTAGACAGAAGGGATGCAAACTGGATGCACGGTGTTGTGTGCATTCCCTGAAATTCACCTTTATCTTTCCTACCCCTTAGCAAAAGTGGTTTTTTTTCCATGATGACTTTGATCTATTGTTATCTTGTGCATAACCGTGAAAAGCAACACTCCCATCAAAGCAAAGGCGTACATTATAACAGCATAATTGTATGCCGTATCCCATCGATCGGTGCAATGACTGCTCATACAAAAGGTGGGTGCAATTTCCCGATTAGTAATTAACATTCTGAATTACCTGAGAACTGTTTATGCATAGAATGTCTGCTAGCAACAGAATGTTCCCGTGCTTAGTAGAATCCTTACCACAGATTGTCTTCCTCATTTGAAACTAAGATTTGAATGATGAATCAAAGAATTAGGAAATTACACTTTTTTTTAATAGAAGATTTTAGGCAGTTCCTGCTTCTCAGTTTTTTTTGGAGAGTGTCATACAATTAAATTATATGCTGTCATTACTAGCTATAGCGTTATGCTTTTGGTATATTTTAAAACAGTGATTTGTAATGTATCTGTATTTAAATATGCTGTTTCTTTTCTTGGAGTTCATGCATTCTTCCTTTCAGACCAAATATAAAGAACATGCTGGCCATTCTTGATACGACAGGTGCAGATTTTTTATGTGTGTGATATGCAGGTTCTTGTTCATCACTGGTGAAAATGCATAGCTAATGGTGGTGACTGTCTTGAAAAATAGCTGTTTGTGGCTCAGTTTTTGCTTTAGCAAACAGTGTTATAGTGCTCATGGAATCTGTTGTAGTTTCCATGGAAACAAATAGGAGGCATTACTTTTGGAGTGACCTGTGCACCTTTCTGAATTACTGGTATGTAATATGCAATGTTCAATTTGCAGAAAACCTAACCTCTGGATTTGCAGTTAGACATGGAGTATTTTTAAACTTCAGCTAGCTAAGGAAGAAAAAAAAAATCAGTCAAAACCTGTGTTTCATAAGAGAAAATTGTAGTGATATTGATGATTTGCCAAAACCTCAAGCAGTGACAAAATCCACAGTATCCTGAAAGAGATGCCTTTGCAAAACCATGCCTTTGCAGATGGCTTAGATTACTGATACTTCTAAACACATTACATTATTCATCCCACTTAAAATTTTGCGAAACTCTGTTGATAAAAAGTGCAAATTTGTCTTACTATCCCAAAATCACAGGAACAAAATATCACCAAATTCCCACAGTTGTTCCTGAAGGTTTTTTATAGGCTAATAGCTGTTGACATGGTTACATCTTAACATGACCCTGCATAAAATATTTTAAAAAGAAGAGAGGAAGGAAAAAAAAACCCATAACTTTCCTTTGTCGATGTGAGCATTACATTTTAAAGTTTTTCTCATATATCTGAAACTCCCAGCATTATAACAGTTTGGAGTGCAGAAGAAATGTAGGATCAGATGGGAAATCAGTAAGTCATAGGGATCCTTCCACATCATTTTTTTCATAAAGGATATAAAATAACATGCAATTCCCTGTTGGTGCTGAAAATGATACACAGCCGTAGGCATGGCTTTTCTGTTTCGGTTCTGCACCAGTTCGCAGTGCAAGCTACTTGCAGTGGAGAGTACATTTGGTCCGAATTCAAGAAAATGATTTCACCTCATGATTTTTTGTCTCTGTGGGAGCTCTGTGTGTGAGGAGTGAAGCCTCTTTCTCTGTTACCTGGCACAAAATATAAAACAGTCACTCTTTTAAAGTGCTGTAAAAGGCCCCACAAACCAATGAATCCATCATTTCAGCGTGGGATTTGACTGTCCTCTGCCTTAGGTCTAAAATCAAGCTTTCGCCCTCTGCCCCCAAGGCTGGGTGACTGACAAGTAGTTCCCTGAAAAGAACTTTTGTATTCAGGCAACATTGATTTAATGATGATTAACACTCCATGCTTCCCACAAAGGGAAAGTAAAAGCACGTGCTGACTGCCTGAGACACTGATATTATCCTTGGAATACTTTTCATGTGGGGTAGAGAGTCTTCTGGAAACCAGCAAAAAGGGCAGTCTCTGTTGGCCCCCGTAATGATTCTTCTTTCATAAACACTACTCTGTATAATGATGCTATATTTGCTTTTGCTGTAATGATTATAAGAAGTGAACCTTTCTTAGCAACAAGTGCCTGTGTGAAGTAATTTTTTGTGATTTATTACATGGTTCAGCAAGATAGCAGGACTTTGCATGTGAGCAAAGTGGGATGTGAAATTTCAGGAAACTAAGGTTTGTTTGGAGAAAGTGGTATTACAAATAGGGCGTGTAATGGGAAGTAGTCTTTTATTTCTGCCTGATCTTAGCTGCTTCCTAATGCTCTATGACTGCAGAGCCATCCTCATATCAGAATCAGTACAGTAATATACCATAAGAGACAAAAAAAGTGCAAAAGCAACTGTTCTTGAATTGATTCTTAAATACAGGCTTGCCTATGGTTCTGCATTTCTACTAGATAGCTGTTTATCTGTACCTCTCCATCTCTCAATCCTCATATCTATGTGCAATGTTTAATTAATTTTCAATTATTTCCAATTATGTAGTGACACTACTTATAAATGATACAGAAGTGAAAGTGATGGATTTGGGCAAACATAATAGCCTGTCAGTCTTCACTAGAAGCTACAATTAAGTCAAAAAGATAAGAAGAGATTACTGTAATTATTTTGACAGTGAACTGATAGAAGTTTGCCCAAGTGACACAGACTACAGAGCACAAAATGCCAATTGCTTAGGAACTAGTAGTATAAGATATACTGTTGTCCCTTTGCTCCCTTACTACTTCCTGCTGAAGTTACCTCATAGTTTTATCCTGGGGAAAAAACATCAAGTGACCTATCTCCAGATCAGGTAAAGCTCTACTCAGTCAAAGAATTATGTCCTTAATAAGTAAGAAGAGTCCAGTAAACAGAGATTTGTTCAATTTGGGGCAAGAGAGACATGGACACACTGGAGCAAGTCCAGTAGATAGCTATTAAGATGATGAAGGGACAGGAGCATCTCTGATGTGAAGAGAGGCTGAGAGACCTGGGGCTGTTCAGCCTGGGGAAAGGAAGGCTTGGGGGAATCTGCTTAATTTGTCTGCCTGATGGGCAGAGTGAAGAGGATGGCTCTTCTCAGTGGTACGCAGTGTCAGAACAAGAGGCGGGAGGCACAACTCAAAATAAAGGAAATTGTGTTAAGAAAAATCTCCTTTACTGTAAGGGTGATTGAGCACAGGCACAGATTGTCTGGAGAGGTCACGGAGTCTCCATTCACCTGAAGCCTGAGCAACCTGCACTAGGTGATCCTGCTCTGAGCAAGGGTTTGGGCTAGACAGTTTCCAGAGATGCCCTCTAGCCTTTGCAGTCAAGTGATTTTGTCTCTGATATTTTAATGCTCCCTTTCCCTTCTGTGTAACTGACATTGTGCAGAAATCAGTTGGGCCTTGACTGTCTCTAATTCTACAGATTGTTCTAGGATCAGGTGAATGTGAGGGCCTCCTTCCTCCCTTCTGAAGGGAGGTCAGTAGCTCTGTGAAGTCCATAATCAATAAAGGCTGTTCAGGAAAGCACTTACTTATTTGCTTGGCTATGAGTGGACTCTTGAGTCACTGAAGTCACGAGATATTTGAAGTGTTCTCTACAATTAATTTCATGAATAAACATCCTTCTGATACAAGATGGACTTAAACAAACTTATTTCTTCAGCTGGGGCCCTGAAGTTTTCTTAGTCTGCTGTGTTCAACCTTCTGACTATGCTCATGTCCTGTTCTGTATCAAGGGTGGGGAGGGCAGTTGGACTGAGTGCTACTCTTGAGATTAATTTGCAACTCTCTTAAAAGCAGCTGTGACTATGATGCCCAGCTTCATAGGCTGAGTTGTAGATAATTGTTCTTGCAACACTTGTGCTAGCTTCTAATTCATCTCTGGCTGTGCGTAGTTTGATTGATCGAGTGTGTGGTTTGGGGAACTGCTGCCATAGAAACACCAAGTTGACATCACAGCTCAAGAACAACTCATTTTTCTATTGCTGTTCTCTGTGGCTGGAATTTGCTGTCTCTGCATGCTCTGTAAAGCCCAACTCTGGTATTTCCAGAACTTGCCATCAAGTGATCGCTTGTTTTGCTTTCTTTGTGAGGAGGAGAGTCCAGAATAAGTTAAGGTATGATGTGACAGACATCAATAAATATTTTCTTTGCTACAGTTGTATGAGAGGTCAGTGACTTAAGATGCAGTCTGGTCCCCTGGAAGATGGGTGAATCTTTCCATTTTGTATTATTTTTTCTTTTAATAAAAATTACAGTAGGCCAGATATTGGAAGATGTTTGAAGCGTCTTCATCCATTCTGGTAGGTAGACATAGGAGATGGACTTGAATAAGTTATACGAGCAAGTGTTCTTCAGGCAAAACAATGCCAACATAGGGCTGAACCTAACCTACTTAAGCCATCCTTGCTTCTGAGATTATGGCATAGCAGAGGAATAGATGACACTTATCCAGTGACACCTAATTTTTATCTAGTGGAATTTCTGGAAATGGGCATTCTGGCATTCTGGTACACACATGTCTGCAGGACAACAGGATGCCAGGCAAACTGTGCCCATGTTCTTCTCAAGCCCTTCTTTAATTTTGTAGTATTGAAAATACTGTCCCACTGCAACGCCTCTGGAATGCAAAGGGCTATGATGATGAGTATTGATCAAATCATGCTGAACTGAACTCTTCCTTTTTTTTTCTTTTTTTACAGTGGACTCTTTTTTAATCATCTCTATTCTGCCATCCACATGCATGAATAATAATGAATGGAAATGTAAACCATCCTTTAAAGTATGCAGATGGAGATGGTTTTTGAAAACTTATCCTATACTAAATACACTGCCTTTTTCAGAACCTTCTGGCACTGAATGTTGCAATTGTTGCCCTGCTTGCCAAAAGAAGTTCTAAAGAGAATGAAAAAGGATCTGGGAAGTATTTGTTTTCTTTCCTTATTATATTATCAACATGTACTTACAGTAGATTTAATATGTACACAACATGCTGTGCATAAGTTATAGTTTTCAAGGCAATGCATAGCATTAGGAGTATTTGCCACAGTAGTTGCTGGTGCTGTAATAGAACTATCTATAACATTCTCAAAAATCATGTCCTTAAGCATATTTGACTCTGGGGGGAATGGAGAATTAAGCATTTCAATGGAGATGAAAATGAAATTTTCAAAAAATGAAATTTTGTTTCTCAGTTATTGTCCCTTTATGGATTATTGCAGACAGTTCATTATAACTTCTTGTACTGATTTTCTGAACCCAGATGAAATCTGAAGCCAACTAAACTAACTTGCGGATGTCATTGACACATCCATGGGAGGCTGGTCACAATAGAGAAAGGTGGAAGTTGTGGTTTGGTTGTGATTCTTCATTTAGGGTAGCTATTTGTGTTAAACAGTCCTTTAGTATAGAATCATAGAATCATTGATGTTGCAAAAGACTTCTAGGATCATCCAGTCCAGCTGTCCATGTACCACCAATATTGCCCACTAACTCATGTCCCCCAGTGTAACATCCACATGCTTCTTGAACACCTCCAGGGATGGTGACTCCCCCACCTCCCTGGGCAGCCTGTTCTAGTGTCTGAATAATATTCAGCATCTAGTCCAATAAGCCTGTTACTGATAAAAGAGGACTAGCAATTGCAATTGATCTTACTTCCCGTTGAAAGGAAAACCAACAGGATTTGCCAGGGTACTTTGCACCATGTAAGTACCTTCATCTCATCAACAATCTGGTAAGCGGATGGACGCATTTTGTGTCTGAAATGCTTTATCAAACAAAAGTCAAAGTGAGTAAGAACACATGTATGCAGAACATTGAGGGGTTCTCATTGCTATGAAATTATTCAAGCTGCAATTCAGCAAAGATTTTGTTTTTAAAATCTCTTGGCATTTCCCACGGTATAAAAATTTCTGTTCTGTTTGTCTCACATACGTGATTACTTATTTCTAAAGAATCTCTCATAGTGGAGGGGAAAATTCTGCTACCAGTCCCATATTTTCAGAAATTGAACATTCTTTCGAATCTACTTTAGATCTACTTCTTATCAAGTGGCATTTCAGACCTGTGTGCCAAGAAAATTTTTTCACATAATATTATTGTATGGTAGATTCCTGAGACCTTAGCTAGGTTGGGATGACTCTGAAATAAATTTGTTACAAACTCTTCCTAACAAAGCAATCACAGACTTTTCACTTAAGGCTTGCGAATAATTTCATCAAAACAATTAAGAGTCAAAATATCATGACCTAAGTGAAACAGGCAAGCCAAGGAAGTGATTTCTTCTCCATTTAATGTGCAAACATACAGATGTTAAGGATTTGACCCAGCAGTTTGATAAGCAGAAAGGTTCTAGTCAGAGAAAACACCCAGGTTTGGATACTTAGCATGTAAGCAGTTGGATCAAAAGAAAACTTGATTTTGATGAGCTCTTGTTATGAAATTGCTTGTCATTTCCCCTGGGTTTAATTCTTTCATCCTTGGTCTAACGAAGTATGATATTCTGCAAGGACTGTGTTCTCAGGCTTTCATGTCTGTAGTAATTCAGGATTTCCATACCGATCTGTGATTACAGTCATGGATAAATGCAGGCAGAATCTTCTGATATCACACTTGAGAAGCGTCATACTTATCTACATTCTCAGTACAGCAAAGAGTTTTACTGCTTTTCTGAGTCATCAAAAAACCACCGGATGAATAGTGTTAGCAAATACACTCTCCAAAAGAGCTGAAGGAGAGTTTCCCTTTTGGCAAGGAAGCTTGTGGACTTTATTCTAATTATTTTATTCTTGTAGTGACACGGACTGAACTTGCAGTTACAAAGATGAAAGTAAAAGGTTGAGCTTTCTGCACTGCTCTAAGGCAAGCATGAGGCTGGATGCTGCCTTCCTGCAGACTTGAGCAGAGTGCTCTTACTCTGCTGCAGTGCTGAGATGTCAGCACTGAGGTTAGATGTCAGACTTACCTACCCTGTAAACTCAACTAAGAAGGAGCTGTGTTTCCTGACATAACTTTTCCTTCTTTTTAAGGACTTAGTACTTTTTCAATAAAAATAAATTTAATTTGTGGCTACATTTCAGTTCCATTGGTTTGATGGCATAAGTGGAGCAATACCAGCTTTGGATTTAGAGCAGTCGTGTGGCTGCGTCTCTCTCTGAAGCTTTCATGTGGTTGGATGAGACATTCTTAGAATCCCCAAACATTTTTGAAGATCCTAAGCTGGAGACATTCACAATTCTTCCCTCCCTTTCTACCATTAATCCTTCATGTTTTAACAAGCACTGAAGTTAATACAGCCTACACTCTTTCCTGTCACACTGGGCCCCTCTCCCTCCTTTCTTTCCCTTGAGTAAAGCAATCTGTTCTTTCCAGTCCATACTCTTGTAAATCAAAGGGATAGATGTCAACACACACCATAACCAAGTATAAACTTCCTTTTTTTAATTAAACAGGATTGTGACATTTGGTTTCAAGAAGTGTTTCTTTGGTTTTATTTATTTATTTTTTTAATATGTGAGGGATGTCAACTGCTTTTATTTTATTTTCAGTAGAAGCTGAATTTTGAATGGTACCATAGATAATCTCTTGCACAAAATCTTTCAGGTGATATTTTGTGGTTCAATAGGAAATAATAGGAAAATAATACAGAACGTCTTGTAGTTTAGGAGCTTTACGGTTTAGGGCTAATATTTTTGCTGTAGGTTTCCATACACGGAAATCATCTTCTAGGTACTATTTCAGACTTAATTGTGAAAAACAGTATTTTTGTTGTTACACTCTCTGCCATTTACTTACTATCTCATAACTACTAATTATACTTAGACATTTGTGTGAAACAGAAATATCCAGAATTATATCTGCTAACACTAACAACAAACAAGATGCTTGGAAGGAACATAGTATCTACTCTCAGTGTACAAATCCACATATCTTAGCAGCCAGGGCAAAGTCAACAAGTGGAACCAGTGTTCTGATCTGATACCCCTGCTTTTCCATGCTGATTCTCAGCCATTAATCTGACAAGAATAAAGGACTTTATTTAGTATCTCAGTTCTCTTTCACATGTATTTGCTTAGCTAGAAAATATACACAGGAGTTTCCTGAGTGCCTGCTGCAGTATAACAGTATTTTGGAGGCTAGAAATGCCTGTGAACTCCTCCGATCACTTCTTCCCACTGACAGAGTATTGTTTGGAGATCCGTCTGGTGTCAAGTGCAGGCATATGGCACCAGTATGGCAATGCTGCCTACGGGGGTGGTTTCCTGCAGAAGAGGTCTCGCTGTTGTTGGCTATTTAAAGTCATTATTGTTTAGCACCCACGTCTTTGTGAGCTTGTTCAACTGGTGGCTGGGCAGAGAGCCATCTGAATCTACGGACATGAGCACAGACAGCTGAGTCTCTGGGGCCTTGCACACATCAGATGTGGGTACTGAGGTCAGGCTTCTCAGTAAGGAAAATCTAAATGAGTGTCTGTCCTAAGCTTGTGTATCTGTGGTTGAAGGGATATGCCATCATTAATTCAAATCTGGGCTGGATTAAGCTTCTAAAATAAAAAACAGCTCTGCCAACCACTTGAAGAGGGCTTGGGGCCTGTTTAAATTGAGTGCATTGGCATGGAGGGAGGGGATGATGGCGGCTGAACAAAGCCACTACCCTGTCCCCTCTACAGCACTTCTTTCCACACGGGGCAAGACAGCCATGAGCACAGGTCACCAGAACTGCAGGCGTCTTGAAGGGCTGGACAACATTTATTTTTCTCTTTTCCGAGACAAGAGCAGAGCCGTGTTTTCTTTGTTTCCGAAATTACAGTTTCAAACCTCAGTGTGATTCACAGCACAGAGAATTTGGAAAGATGCAGGTGACCAATGCTTATCTCCTAAAGGTGCTGACAACTTGCACACACACGTGTTCTGTGGTGCCTAGGAAAAGATGACACTGTTTGCCCCCTATTCTACACTGTAGTACAAAACTCACCAGGAAATTTCCTTCTGACATAAAATTTATCTATGCACTGTGGCCACATACTGTGAAATTACCTGCTTCTGTCCTCTGTGCATAAAGCATAAAGCAGGTAAAATATAGCCAATGGAAAGACTGGGAGACTTTACCATCATTACTGGAAAGGGCTGTGAGATTTCCCTATAAAGATGTAGGAGAAGCACAAAGAAAGATATGCAGTTGTTTTAAAACCCACCTATGTGCTGGTTCCTGCCCCTTTGAAGTCAGTGGCAAAACTCTATTTTAAGCAATCAAGACTACTTGAATTTGCAACCAAGATTCAGCCCAGAGGCAGAAGAGGCTTACAGGGAATGGTTTCTGTTGCTCTCCTTGAGCACAGAGCTGTTCAGACAGACTGGAGACCTGTCCGCTGCTTTTTCCCATTAAGGCTAAGAAATTAATGCTTTTAAAGTTCTTAAATGAATGGGCTGGATCTTACAGCCCTTACTCATCCGAGTACTGACATTAACTTTAAGAAAATAATCACTAAGTGCTGTGGAGTGGAGTCCTGAAATTGTTAAATTCTAATATTTTACAGCAGTTCTTCCTCCGTAGAAAAATAATATTGACATAATTAAAAGAATGTGAATATTTCATCAGTTGAAGAATGCAAGTTACTTTGGAATGACACGTAAAACTTGGAGCAGCGCAGAGGGCCCACGTCCATGTCATGTCTGCAGGTTATTTTTGAACTTTATGAAAAACACACTTTAGCAGTTTATATCCTGACCATTCAGCTGTATTCTGGGATTCTGAACTCAAAAACATTCTAACCATGAAAACATGGCATTTAAAAATACTGTTCACTTGGCTTCTTCGCCCTGCTTCAGAGTCTCCCAGGTTTGTTTCAGACAAACTGAGAACTTTGTTGTGGATTGACTGTTTGAATTGGGGTTTCTTAAAATACATGTGGAGCCTTGTAGCTGCTGTGGGGTGTACACAGCGGTGTAGCTGTACTATTTTAAAATCATCTGGGTATTTGACTTCATGTATGAATATCTGTCAGCTTAGTTATAAGGAGTGAGCAGGGTTGATTAAAACAACTCATGAAGCCATTAAACAAAGAGATAAAATGTAGAACATGTGCTGCAGGGTCATTTTAATTATAACGTATGGGGGATCTGTGGAAACCGGATGGCAGCTGCATTGTAGCTGAGTTTTAAATCCCTCTTAGCAGTACCAAAGCACTCAAAGGTGTTTTTTTCTTATCTACAACATACATCTTTTGGAAATGATACTTGGGAACTAGCATTCTTATGACCATAGCGTTATTACTGTCCTTAAGTGCTTAGATAGGTAAGGACTGAAATAAACAATTACGTCTGGTCACTAGATATTAGATTATATAACATCACATAAATGTATGAAAAGCTGTAGTAGAGAAAGGGAACAGAGATGCTAAATGAATACCCCTGAAAATTCAGAGAGAATAGGAAAGAAAAAGGTAGTAGCAACTTCTTTCATCATCCTCTCAATTTTATTATTTTTGGCCTTATTGGGTCAAAAATACAGGGTTGAATATATTGCTGTATGATGTAAGTATTTCTACTAGGTTATTTTAGCAAAAAAATCTGGCTTGAAACAACGGATATCAGCCAGCCACATGAATTCAGTAAAAGCTATTTAAACAGCACATTTTCCTTTATTCCTATTAACGTAGTTACAAACATCAAGAGTTGGCATAATTAATTCCAATCCTGTTGGAAAGGTTATTAAATCTCCAGTGTATGAGCTGAAACCAGTCTCTAGCTGCTAGAAATCATGACAAGGCATAGTAAGGCAAAATGACCACACATCCGCCCACGTCAAAGTTTTTATAATTCCAGCCACCCCTGCCAGAGACAGAGTCCTCAGCTAGGTCTAGTTCAGTTTGGCAGCTCCTGCATTCTCAGTTCAACAAAGTTTACTTAAATGCCTGCAATGTTTTTTTTATGCAGCTGAACTATATTAATATTGGTAACCCTTTGTCACTGAATTCAATGGATTCACATATAGGCATATCACCATTTCAAAAGGTCTAGTCATTAAACTACAACAAAGGTTGTTACCAAAACTGGTTGGAAATGATTGGAAAATAAGATTTTAAGAATGTGCTCATTAACAGCAAAGTTAATTTTCTGCAATTGCAATAGAAGTTAAAATCTTGCTCTGTGGTTTGTAAGCATCGCTAAAACTGCCATGGAAAATTGACATTTGCTTCTGTTTGCAAACTGCCCTTACTAGTATGTGAATTCTCAAGAAATCATGCAAATACTGTAACTTCTGCTTTCCAGTTTGCATGAAACAGAGAAAACATCCAGGATCAATTACATAAAAATGGGAAATAATTTCTTGAAAAGAGAACGGAGGACCTGAAGGAGTTACAGATTGTTGCTCTTGGCTGTAGCTCATTGGTAATTAAAGGTTCTGGAGATTGTTCGCTTGAGAACTTCAGTTGTTGTATGTTATTTTAAAGAGACTTGAAGGAGGCAATTGAGGTAGATGCTCATCTCCATGCTGGCCTGTGGAGTACTCTCCCAGATGGCCAAGACAAATGTTACACCAGTCTGGCTCCTCAGCATCCCCAGTTTAAAGAAAATGTACAAACACAACCCAGCTGTCATCTCAAAGATGAAGAACTGCTTCTGCTCAAACTGTGTAAAGCAAAGTGTGAGTCCCTCTGCTATCAAAAGAAGACCTTTCTGTGGCAGGGAAGTCAGTCATTGATCCAAGAAGACACTGCTCATCAGGCAGTGTTCTTGCAGCAGCACACTTTTTATGGTAAACTTCGTATGGCCTCTCACAAACTCATCTGAAATTATCCAAGAGTTAAATGTCAGAAGAGCAATATGGGAAGCAGTATCCCTGCTGGGAAGTAATGGGCCAGGAGCCTTTGTTGGATTGACAACTGTTTGCTTGAAGTCCTCGTTTTTGAAAAGGAATTGTAGCACTTTCACATCACTGTCATGGAGAGGTTCTTAGCATCGTTCTAAGATTTACCTTATGGTTTGTATTTTCCTTAGGACCAACAGAATTACTCATTTTAGGATCAGAATCAGCTCCTTGCATGTGTTCTGTTGGCTTTAGCAGAAGTACTGATGTTCAGGGAATGTGAATAAGGGTCATGCACTAAATCTAAAATTCAAAATACTAATTGCAGCAGGAGGAAAACTGAACGTGACTCGTGAAAATAACCTCTCACTCTTCTTCTCTATCTGTTTTACTCCAGTCCTCTGTGATGTCTGTCTGTTTTGCCCGCTTTCACCCAAACCTGGTTGTTGGTGGAACATACTCTGGCCAAATTGTCTTGTGGGATAATCGCAGCCACAGACGAACTCCTGTTCAAAGAACTCCCTTATCTGCTGCTGCTCACACGGTAAGGACAAAAATCACTTCTTCGTTTTCCTTAGAAAAAATAGTCAGCAGAGAAATGAAGCTGTCTGGTTGTGTCTGCAGTGCTGGTTGCTACACAGATAAAACATAAGTGTGGCCCTTGAAAAGAAAGAAGTGGATGACAGAGGTGTACAACCACCTCCTGTGTTAAGCCATTCCACTTGATGTGGGCAGGTCAGGTGATTGTGCTCCTTTATGATGAAGACAGGAGCAGTTAAAACACTCAAATGAGGCACGTATGTGATTCTTGCTCTCAGTTGCCTGTACAAGAATCAGGTTACTGTAGGGACTATGTGTCTGCCAGTCAGACATGCAGGCAATTTGAATCATTTATTGTTGACTACTTGTGCAAGAGTTTGTCTCTTGAAACAGATTAAGCACCTGCAGTGATCTAACAGAGTTCTGATAAATAGATGCTTGTGCTTTTAAGAGTGTGGGGCAACTGCTTCTGTTTTACAACAGAGAAATATTTAAATCCCTTTTCTGGCCTCCTATTCCAGACAAGACCATAGAGCAGAGCTTGTAGACTGAGGAGGAGTTTGTTTCAACAGGATGCTATGCAAAATGCATTTCAATGACACACAAAGATATCTGCAGATACAATGATGATTGCACTGGGCTCTGGTGATGTCTAGGAGATAAACAGGCAGAATAGTACAAAATATTTGAAAAGGAAGAGAGTTTCTCCATCCTCTAAGGATTATGTCTGTGGTAAAAGATGTTCTTATATTGCAAAGTACCCATATTGTGCTAGAGGAAGAGACGAGCCTGGACTGCCTACAATCTGTAATAGGGCTGACCTTCACTCCACCCTGCTCTGAGATGCTGAGCATCCTTGAGCTCTCCTCCTGGAGAGTTTAGGGTCAGATAGCCTCTTCATATGAGCTGGAAGTTTTACTCTCTGGGTAGTAAGGGTAATTCGTCTTGGGACTGAGTTTGGGGCCGTTCCTGAGTGGGAAGTGGAAAACAGACACTTAAAAGAGGAGAAAGATGTAATAAAATAAGATGTAATAAAATAAGAGTACAGAAAAATTTGCAAGATTTCCTGAAACATAAGAAACTGAACTACTCAAAGCAGTCCGAAAGATACTAATCTTGTTCTAGCAAAAAGAGGGATCAGAAAACATGATTGGCCATTTGCACCTCCACCATCTACAGTTCTGTGATTCTTATCTTTGGAATTTACAGATCAAGATTCAGCTTTTATTTGACTGTGACAACATAATCCCTGGAGTTAAAAGACAATGTCTAAAGGCCATGTCATATGAATTAAAGATTCAGCACAGGGACAGTATTATGAAGGCACGTCTCTCATATTAAGAAATGACAGGTGTGCACAGACATGCTTAGTGGGCCAGGCAGTACAAATATTGTTCCTTAAATTTCCACTATCATGAATGTTGATGTAATAATTTAATGATCTGTGCCATGGGTTGCAACTTCAATATTGCTTTTCATTTCCCTAATGTTTTTGCTCATTTTATCACCAGTAGTGGTGTTCAATTTGCATGAAAGGGAACAGTCTCTCCTGGAAGTGTAATTTAGAGATGTAGTAGACCAGAAAACTAATGGCAAGAAACTGACTATCACTGAAAATTGAACAACTGGGACTCAAAATCTAGTGGAAAAGAAAAGATTACTGGGAAGTAATTTGTTTACATTCAAAAATGTCTAAGACAAAATTGTACCTCCTGGAATCATATATTAAAATTGTTTTATTATATAGAACAATATATGAAGTTTTGCTTCCGACAAATAAAAATAAATGACTTTTTGTTGTGGATGTGCACTTTATGTGCTTTTGCAGATTGGTATAAATAAGTGGTTATACAGTCTAGCATGAGGAAGCATTATGTTTTTAAGGAATTATCAGATTTTACAATAAAAGAGTACTTAATTTTTGTTCATATTTATGAATCACTTACCTAAACTGTAAATGAAGTCTTGGCTGCAAGAGTCTGGCTTGAAAGGTTTAACTCAACTCAAGTGTGGCAGTATTATTTTGTGCACTGCTAGCTAAGTGAGTTAAATAGTTTTAATTTGAACTTATGCAATATGTGGGGGAAAAAAAAGGATTTTTTTCTTTTTGTTCCCTCACTTTGCTTATTTGAAACAAAGAAAGTATGTTGTCATCACCAACTTAAACCTTCCTTAAGTTTAGTCTCACTGATTGCTGCTTGGATTCACCAGGAAAGAGAGTTCTACCCGCAGCTTATTCACTAATTTCCTTTCACACCCACCACACATCTGCACTTGGGACAACAGGAAATTTTAATTAGGACAAAACCCTTTTGCATGATGATTTCATTTCCAAAATAAATAAAAGCAAGCTGGCAGCAACTCTTTGAAAGAAAGGAGCCTGTATAGACTTTCTGTTGTGTATAGTTGGTTGTCTTTTCCATCCATTTTCCTTAGGTCTTTTCATTTCTGCTGTGAGTTTTATTATGCATGAAATTGATGGTTGGCAACCCTGATTAAAGCCAGATCTGGCCAACGGAGGTGCTGCTGGAAGGACATGGTTGCCTCTCTCCCTTCCCCTAAATGTTGCAGCTACTCCACTGGCTACATTAGCTCCCTGCCACCTCTGTCCTCATCCCTTTGGCCTACTGGAGGTCAAACACCCATTAAAAAATAGGACTGTGTTTATTTTGCACGTCTTTATGTGCTAATCATATTTAGCGATGTGGTAATTAGCTCACCACTGGGGAGCATGAAGGTCCATTGCAAGAGGGTAATAGCATGAGAAACATGCTAGGGATGGACTGGGGTCCTGCACATTGTCTGATGTCCATTTGATGATTCGGGGGGGAAACAGCTCCTGTGACAGTCTTGAGAGAGAGAAAAATCAGCATCAGAGCAGACCTTGCAATTTAGGGCTCTCTGATGTGTACAGGTGGCCTGTAAGCAAAAGCACCATTTTGGGAGCAGTTTCTAATGAGTTCATCTTTGGTGCTGTGTGCACGCACTGTATGTTCAAATTCCACCCTGTTTGCAATTACAGCTGGGGCATTTACTGGGCCTGCTGTGCTATCAAACCTGAGAGCTAGCCAGTGCTAGTTCTGCCTTTCACTGCTCACTACATAGGTGAAACTGCAGCTGGATCATCAAGGAATCTAAAATAACTGCCAGTTCTGTCATTCATTTCAGTAGGAGAAAATGCTAGGTTCTAACGCTATCTGGAGTTGGATTAGAAGCTGTAAGGCTTCTCTTCTAAGCTTTGTCCTGATTTTCATTGAATAAGGAAATTATTTGTGAAAAGTAATTTTTCTTCTTAGAGATACAAGTTTCGTCTGTGCAACAGGCAGGGAATTACAGTTTGTCTTTGGTTGACTCGTGTGTATGTCTTACTCTAATTAAGCAGTATCACTTGCAGTGGTCAAAGAAAATTAAATCTCATTGCTCGGTCTGATTGATTATTCTCTGTGGAGATTGCTGAACTTGAGCCATCCCTCATATGTCACCATCACATATCAGATGACACTTCAGGCTGAAAACATTAGCAGGTTTCTTGGAAAATGAACAGATTGAATTTCATTACTGTATGCTAAGTGGAATTCAGCCTTCATGAACTGACCATGCCATGAGGAACTAGGTGTAACACCCTGAATTTAGTCACTCCACAATTATAATGACAAATCTAAAAAGGTGTATTAGCCAATAATGGAGAACAATGACGGACTAGTTTTCATTTTTATGTTGAAGTACATTTGCAAATATTTAGCATACAAGCCAAATTCTGGAAGAGTTCAAGTTTTACACAGCTGTTTTCTTCAATAAAGTTTTCATTTTGATTCCATTTGGATGATTTGCCTCTTTCTGCCAGTTATTTTCAGTGCTGAAAGCCATCAGTAGAATGATACATGTCCCTGTGGTGAAATCTCATCCACATAATTCAGTATTTTCACAGCATTACCCAGCTGAGTTGTTTTATGATGAGGAAAATGAAGCATTGAAAACACTTCCATGTCCATAACACGATGCTTAGAATTGAAATTTAAAAAAAAAAGTTAAAGTCCTATATGGCAAAAGCTTGGTCCTGTATTTTCCAGACATTACATGACTACTTAATCATTCTTTACAGTAAGATACGAGATATTAGAACTGTGTTTTGAATATGTGAGAATGTCTCTCTGACTTCCAGTGTTAATGTGTTTCCAGCATCCGGTGTATTGTGTCAATGTAGTTGGAACACAGAATGCACACAATCTCATCACTGTCTCCACAGATGGCAAAATGTGCTCCTGGAGCCTCGACATGCTCTCAACTCCACAGGTGGGTTTGTTTTCACCCATACAGGAGAAAATCACCTTCAGTACAGGAGGATACCTGCTTAATGGAACATAGCTCCTAAAAGCCAAAACCTCACATCTTACACAAACTAAAACCAGTGGATGCGCTTGAAAGAATACAGCTTGCTTCCAGCAGTCTCTGCTAAAAGCCAAAACCCATTTCCTTTACCACAAATCATATAATTATTATAATACGTTAATACATAGGTCAGTTTCAAGTGAAAATGAAATAATCCATTTTAAAGCATGGTAATTACAGAAGTTGCCTGTGGTATAAATTGTACTTACTCTACAGTGTTGTTTAACAAATATGGACTAGATTGCACTGCTGCTGAACACACCCTAGGCACTATGGGTTTCCAAGGCACAAAGTCTGAAAGCTTACTTTGTTGCCTGCTTTCAGTATTTAAAAGAAAAAAAAAACCAACAATGCAAATCAAAAGTTTTAGAGCCAACTCCCCCCCCTCCGGGATGTTTGTTGGTTTTGTTTTCCCTTCCCCCCCTCCTACCCCCTCTTTGTATCAGAAATAAAAGGAAGTCCAGGGAAATTGTCCAAACCACTTGTGATTATAATAATGGAAACTAAACAAAGATTCTGGTGCTGAAGAGGCCCTATGGAAAGTGTTATCTTTCAGAGGAGTAGTACATTTGTACATTTTCTGTTCCAGCATATCACTGTTTTTTATAAATATCATAGGATCTGATCTTATTTGAAAATGCTGAGTAGGAACTCCTTGTAATGATTCCATTAATCATCCATTAATTATGCATTAATGTGCAATTACTCTTGAGTTATTTGCTTTTCAGTGTTGACACAAGACGTGGGACTCCTCCTTAGCCATCTAAAGGTCCATGTCAAGTGCAAGCTATTCATTTGGGTTCCTTTTACAATTAATGTAGAGAGAGACCAGCACTTCTAGAGGACAACTCATCCCATCCCAGTGTGAAATATCACTTTAGATATTCTAGGGTACAGAACTGTACTTACATCTAAGGATGTAAGTTGCATCCGGACCTCATCCCATCTAATCTGCTATCTAGAGTGAAGCCAACTTCCAAGTTTGATCATGTTCCTCGTGCTCCTCATAGATGTTATTGGTCTGGTAGTTATGTCCTGGGACTATGAAAAACTGCTGCAGTTCTGGAAAAGAAGAGGCATCTAAAATGCTGCAGACATCTGTGTTTAGAAACTTGAATCCTTTGCCCCATTTCTCACTTAAATGTAGAGAAGAGAAATCCTTGTATGTTTACATACTAGAATACTGAATTTTCAGGCAGAGGTTTGTGAACATTTTAGTTTCAGAACTTCATCATTCAGATGGAATTTCCCAGATTCAAATCTAGCTTTTAGCAAGGATGGGAACACATTCCATGTTACACTAAAATTCGGTGCATGGCTCACAGTGATCTTGAAAAGAAGGACTTGATATCAAGCTGCACACCTTAGCTTTACATTGAGAGGAGCAGTGTTGCTGATTTGCATTGGTTTGAAACTTTGCAAAGAGATAGATCCAGAGCACTCATGTACAGCCATGGTGTAGGCTCTGGAGGAGATTCCACCGCAATATCTCGCCATACCTAA
Organism: Lagopus leucura; assembly: GCF_019238085.1. NCBI lineage: Eukaryota > Metazoa > Chordata > Aves > Galliformes > Phasianidae > Lagopus > Lagopus leucura. Next base: position 27,223,438 of record NW_024962334.1, on the reverse strand, counting down.
AGACACTGTAGAAATATATGGTCCGCAGGTGCTCTGCCAATGCATTTTCCAGGTCTTGTTTTTCCCTTTTAATAGAAGCAAATATATGTGGAAGTAAAATATAAATCAAGCAAATGTGTTTCTCTATGGATTTGCAGCCCTCTCCTCCCATAAGGACGCCCACTTTCTTCAGCTACAGCAAAAATCCCTCCTGATGAAAATGCTGTAATCTTTAGCTCTAGAAGAATAGCTGTTTAGGCATTTAAATGTAGAAAGCACACACACTTATACAGATGAAAATGAAAATTACTAAATCATTCAGGCCCTTTGTGGGTTTCTTGGGTTACACCATTTAGGCTGCACAACCAAAAAGTTTAGAGTTGTGCAAGATGTGCTCAAAGCATACGCATCTTGCAGCCACCGCAAACTGCTCATGCTGGTTGTATTTGAAATATACAAAAATGAGTATGTTGATTTACTTTGAAATATGGCTAGAAAATGAAATTATGCTTGCAGGTTTGTAGCTTGATGGTGGGATCCAGAGAAAATATTTATGATTAGCTTAGAAAATCTCTCAAGAACACTGTTTTAGAATAGCAGTAGTGACATGACACTGACTTCTGAATTTTGTTCTGCAGAGGGACAAATGTCACTGTCTGATAAATGCCTCAGGTGCATGAGATATTACATGTGTTTCCTGACAAACAAGTGATTTTTAAAAATGTTTGTAAGTAGAAGGGTATTTTTTATTAGTGCCTGGGGCTGGCAAGTATAGCCATTAAGGTATTATCTTTAGTTTCTGCACCATTAGATTTTAAATTCTCACCTGTCATCTCTGCCTGATTTAAGATGATGTTCCAGATACCAGTGCCTTGCAGCCGCTCTGAAACATCTGACACAGCATCAGGGATGGCAGGAGCAGTGCATCCTGGTTGTGACATTGCATCTTCTTCCATTGTCCATCACAAAACCCTAAATTCTATGACTGGATCAGATGATTCCTTCTTCCTTTCTTAGTACTCTGTGTAACATTTAGAAATGAATTAGTGAAAAACAAAACAAAACAAAAAAAAAACCCAAGCCAAACAAAAGAACTGCTGCAGAGTAATAACAAAGACTTGTTTTGACAGGAGAGCATGGAGTTGGTGTACAACAAGTCCAAACCAGTGGCAGTTACAGGAATGGCTTTCCCAACAGGAGACGTCAATAACTTTGTTGTTGGCAGTGAAGAGGGAACAGTCTACACAGCCTGTCGTCATGGAAGGTGATTTTAAGCTTTTTGTACTGCTGTAACATTGTCTGTGCTGGCATGAGGTAGCCATGTGTGTGGAGTGTGTTTAGTTTTTTTCTCTTGGATGAGCAGGATCTGTGCTGGGACAGGACTAGGATGGGAGCTGCCTAGCTTCATGCGTCTGGGTTACTGCCACACACTGTGTGCTTGGCCCACTTGCCTGTGTTGTCTGTGGGGAGCACTAACTGCTGGAAGGGTTGATTTCTTTTGCCTTTTTCAGACATCTGCTTGAAAAAGAGGTGACTGGCACCTTGGAAATGCCTCTTTCTCAGCCATGATTGTAACGGAAGCCTAGAGTGCTGACTGAGGTGTAGATGTGTCAAGGCAGGTTGTATCAGGCCCTAGGAGACAGTTTTGTTGCAGGCTAATCAAACTTAAACCACTTGTAAGAAATGGTAGTCTCCTTTATTTTTTACCATTTTCAGCTTCATCTTCAATCTCCACAGGCAGATAGCAAAGAAAAGAAAGACGCCACAGATATGTCTGTGTGTGAGAAGGAGAGCGTACGAAGCCCTGATGCATGGGGAGAGCTTGTCTGACTTGCCCAGGCAGGCCATTAGTACAGGACCTGATAAAATGACCTGGGAAAAGCTTAGTTGGACAAATACTTTGAAGTAGCATTTGGAAGGATAGTTGAAATACTGTTTTTCCAAGCGTAAGATGCACCTCCTAATGACAAGGGTCTGAGCGCTATGTGGCTAAACACTGATCTTTCCACTTCTAAAGCTAGGAAAATGCAAATTCACTTCCATAATTTAAACAAGTTCCATATTTTGAGCCCTCTAAACTTTCTAAGGCTGCAGTTAAGAGCAAGAAACTCTCACCGCAGGCCTCTGCAGAGATCAATTCCTTGTGTTTGCTACAGTAATCTGCAGGGTGCTTGTGTGCTCCCAGCTTCTGGTAGCAGTTTCATCCTCAGGGATGCCTGAGTGGCTTCTGTAAAGAGCAGGCTATTTCAGTGATAGATCTGAAGCTGACCTCCCACTTCAGTAGTCTTCAAATTCATGTTATCACGGTCCATGTTTCAGGGACAAAATAGACATTGACAATGGTTTAACAGTGGTTTAAGATTGTAAGGCTTCTATTACACATTCTTAATATTGTACAGTCACAGTTTTACATATATTTTCTTCAAAATGATTTTTATTTAAAATATTTTTTTTTAAATAACTTTTTTTTTAAATAACTTTACCCTGCTGACAGCATTGTAGTACTATTTAGGCATTATGCTGGTAGGCTGTGTGATGGCTGCTGGTCTGAATTAGTTTTTGGCTGCTGGGATCAATGGAGCATGCCCAAGGGCATTTCTCACTTCTGATATTTCAAATGTGCCTGGTTTGTTCCTCACAAAAGGACAACTGATTTGGCATCATTTGCTTACAGGATGAGCAAAGCTGCCCACTTTCTTTCTTATCCAGATTTGTAGTTTTCCTTCCTATTCTAGCCTCACTCTGATGAAATGCACATCTTCCCATGTTCAGAATAATGACTGCAATACCTGCTCGTGTGAGCAGTCCCTTCACCTTTTGTGAAAAAGGATTTGCTTCCTTAGGGACATGACTGACTGCTGTGCAAAGTTATTTTAAATGTTTGAGAGAAAAAGAATTGCAAATGATATGTCATTAGCAACTTTGCATTTTCATTTTAATGGTTATTCCTCGTAATAATAGTGTACTCAGATGTATAAGATGTAGTATAATTATAATTTCTAATTACTTTATAATTATACATACGTGTTATTTCAAGCTATAGTAGTAGACAGTGTATGTAGAAGTCAGTAACGCAGGTCTTCAGAAGGAAAAGGAGCTGTCTCCCTGTGCTGGATCCTGAGCACTAAGTGTGCCCACAGCAGTGAGCTGCTGCAGGCAAAGGCCTTGCTGAAGGGAGAGAACTTTGCAGGTTAAATGGAGCTTTAGAAGGAAACAGAATTCTAAGAGTAAAAGAAAATGATGTTAAAACAGCACATGTTAACTCACATTCTGAATGTAAATGTCCCCTCTTCCTGCAGTAAAGCCGGCATTGGTGAAATTTTTGAAGGCCACCAAGGACCTGTCACAGGAATCAATTGCCACATGGCAGTGGGCTCAATTGACTTTTCCCATCTCTTTGTCACATCATCATTTGACTGGACAGTGAAGCTGTGGACCACAAAGGTGAGAAAATCGAGCTGGGACGTGATGGGTAACGCTACTTGTGAAAATGCTATTGTCAAATGTTTCACTTGGAACTGATTCACTGAAAGTCTGTGCTTAGAAAAAGTGTAGCATTAAAATTGTAAGTGAAATGCATACCCAGTGTAATTATGTCAGCCATCTTTGTCATGGAGCCTACACTATAAAGGTAGTTTCAGCTGGCTTGCTCTTCAGTATTAACCCCAGTGTTGAGCAGTTTCACTGAGAAGGGAGAATAGGATGTATTGTAGTAGCAGTCATCAAACAATTCATCTAGCACTCCTTGTGCAGGCTAAATTGCAAGACTAATACTGTGCTCCATGACAGCACAACAGCAGGAACACTTTCTTCTGATGAAGCAACAGGGAGGCACATGTATGACAGTGCAGTCAATATCCTTCAAGAAAATCATTGCTGTAGGAGGCTGGGGTAGCCAGAAAGTATAACTCATCTCTGTGACATTAGACACCAATGGCTGGGAGCAGAGAGGAAATACATGCTGGTACATTCATGACTTTTGTGGCTGACTGCTCTGTGGATGCGTCTGTGTCACCTCTTACCTGGACAGCACTGTGAACAATGGAAATGAGTGCACAGGCTTGTGGGGCTTTGAATACTCACACCTGTCTAAGTATGTGTAAATATAGGCTAATGACAGAGTGACTAAAAACTGCAGGACAGTTTAAACAGACCAACCTCATTGTACAGGCTGAGTGGAATAAGATAAGTAAAATACCTAACATTTAAGTCATGTAAACAGTTATTTTTGTCATACATCAGAACAGAGAACTGCATTTCAAACACCAGGCTTCTGTCTTCATCATTTCTTTATGTCTGCATTTGGTTTGCATCTTGAGCTGTATCCAACAGAGCTCCAGTGCTGGAAATTGACCCCAATCAGGAAATATCTCTGTGTGTGTTCCTCAAAGGCATCAGGGCTTCGAGATGCTGCGACAGATGCACAGCAAATGTAAACACAAAAGTGATCAGAAGGAATCATGTGGCTGCCTTGTTCTGAAAACAGAAGCATGGTTACCTAGATAATAACTTAAATCAGCCTCTGTGGTAGCTTCATAATGCATTTGTTAATAGCTTGATGTAATATGTATGCTAATTAATAGGTATGTTTGCATGATGAGCAATGACCACAGCTGACAGTTTTGTTTGAGCATTACAGGTTTTGAGCATTGCGTACTTGGTAGGAGGAGGGTACGTGATTTACCTTATTCTCACCAGAAATAGCAGTGAATCCAGCCTTAACCGATGCAAAAGTGATGGAGGAGGCTGGTTGTAGGCAGGCTGGAATTAATCTGGGGTCAGTCCTAGGTAGTAAATATTAGAGAGGGCTGCAGGATAACCCAGTGACAGCTGGCTCAGGCTGATGAGTCTGAGATGAGGGTGTGCTGTGCAGTGGCACTGGTGGCAAGAGAGTATCAGATGGCTGAAGCTGAAGTTAAGTAAGAGGAAAAGAATTTGTGGGTACTGGGTAGAAAATGAAATGTAGGTACTGAAATACCTGCATTCCAAATATATATGTCCAGAAAAGTTTGGCATAAGTATCTGACCCTCAGCTTGAGGCTGAATATTGCATTAAGGGTCTCATCCTTCTGCAGCGTAAAGGAAATTATATTAAGGAATGAGAAGGCATGGTTTTTTATTTTGAGTGCCTGGGTTTTTGGAAGTTTGTGGCAACACTAACACAGCATATTTTGGACACAAAGACACTGCAGTTAGCAGTACATAGTAATCCTTGTGGAATACTTCATTGCCAGAACGGTTAGGTCAGATGCTGTTCAATTCAGTCAGTTTTCAAAGAACCAAGCAATTTAAATTTTTAATACCTCATCTGGCAAGATGGACTTCCTGAGAAAGCTACTTGACCTAGCTGATGGGAGCAGGGATGTGCATGTGACACTCTGAGGCACAGCTATGAGCTGGAAACAGTATTGCTGTACTGGATCCATTGGTTTCTCCTGGAGCAGATCAGAGCAGCAATAGCAACTCTAGGCTGCTGCGCTGCTAGCCTCTGTGTTGTGCAGAACTACTCTGAGGTTCTGGACAAGTTCGTGAAATGCGCTGTTTTCGTTTTCTTCCTATCTGTCTACTGCAGAAATTTCTTTCTGTATTATCTCTTGGCTGGAGTGAGTACATATTTTGGGCTCTCTTTGTTCCGTTCCCATAGACAGGAGCCAGTCCATCACTAGATATTGAACAAACCCCTCAACATTTTTGATTACCTGAAAAAAATAGCCTGTTAATATAAAAAAAATGAGCGATATGGCTGGTTTATGAGAGTTTACTCAGACTTCTTTATTATTATTATTATTATGCCTTTGATTTCTTGTTTGCAAATTTAATCCCTCTATCAGCATTCAAAGCTGTATCGCTTTCTGGCTCCTACCAGTGATGTCTACCTAATCCTGTGCACATTATCCTCTTTCATCGTGAAACTCAATTCCTTTCTGTTTCACAGGTTCAGAGTCAATGTCCAATTGAAAAGTGAACCATAAAAGCTCTGTGTTTATATTGCCTATTGATGTGGTGTAGCACCCTGGGGTGCTTACAAGAGAGGCACTTTCATAGCAGGCATTTGACTGACAGATTGAAAGCCCTCCCTTAAAAACTCTGGATTGACATTTTATAATCTGTTTGTGCAGTTAACACATTTTCCATCCCAACACCGTTCAACCAGGTGACTGAGAGTAAGGTTTTCACTGAAGAATGAAGGTCTTGTAGATAACACTAATAAAAGGTTCCCATTATCACTCATCATATTAGCCAATAATTAGATCCTTGGGTGAATAGTAAGCAACCAGAAGCAGTAGAAGAAACAAAAACGTAATTTGCAAATATAATCACTTGATAGCTGGGGCATTACCTGGTTCCTGATGAGGTCAATAGGACTTTCAGTTTTAATTCATGCTGCACTACATAAGCAAGTCTTGATGCAGAGCTGTCAAAGGAAAGTCCTGATGGGAAATGTCTGTGGAGCTCTGCCACTACAATGCTTTGAAGAGGTAAAGTGCTAAGTGGAAATGTTAAGTGTTGCTAATTAATTAAGCACTAATCCTCATGAACGAATACCATGAGGTTAAATAATGAAATGTAAGTATTGTTATTATTACAGCAATTGCTGTGCAGAGTGGGAATTTTTAGATATTGTGTCAAGGGACAGGAGGTAGCTTGGAACTGTTAAAGCATAGCAAAACAAGAAGTTTCAGCTAATGTTTAGAAAATGGCACATTTGCTACTGAGAGAGTTAAATAACAGTCCAGTTAAAGAGATAGCTTGTGCTAATTTTTCCATCCTTCACATGTCTCTTTTATCCTTCCATTGATGGTAGATACTAACGACTGAGTTTTTCTCCTCTCACATCTAATATCTAAGCCATGCTCAGATGGACAGCTAACTAAAAGACAGGTTGGAATAACAGTAACAGTACTGCTGTATCCCCATCCAAGCTTCTCTCTTTCTTGCCTAATATTAAGAAATGATGGTGAGTGCCATAAACAGGCAGATAGAGATGAGCAGACTGGTAATAGAACCACTGCATAACCACCAGCAAAGACTAGTTGAGTCAGAGGGCTTGTGTGCCTTCCTATAGACTATCTACTTTTGTGTCCCTTCTCAATTTTGCCTTACTGGCATGTGCATCAGTGGTAGCTCCTTTCCTAGTCCCTCCCCTTTGTCTTCTCATTCTTAAGTTCCTCTCTTTTGGTATCCTCTGTCCCAGTCTGCAGTCTGTTGTGCTTTTTGAAAAACCATATTTTTGAGAAACAAAATGAATGTTTCTGCTCCATGTACTTTATGTAAATTTCTGTATCTTCACTAACTTTGCTGTTCGCTCATCGTGGTATGAATCAGTTCTCCTCACACTTGGAGTAAATGATTCTAACTTGTACTTTCATACCTTCCTACCAGCGTCAGGCTTCAAATACCATTGGTCTTAATTTGATTGTTTAATACCATCTCCTTGGAGATCAAGCAGAAACCTCTCACTAGAATATGAAGAAGCAAGTGTGGTGTTGTTGTGAAAGATAAGTAGGAATTTTACCTCTCACTCCTAAACTTTCCCCCAAAAGCCTGGCTAATAGGAACTGTTGGGATCGGCTTGATAGAACTTACTGCGACAATCAATAGTGCAGCAGAATGAATCAGCGCATAAAATGACTGTGTGGATTAGTCACTAAGAAAACAGTTCACTCACAAACAGGCAATTTTTGAGCTTTACGGGTCAAGTTGTCACTTTTTGAAGATTAAGAGTTACTATTTTTTGCTTTACAAATACCACATATCAAGATATCTGGATATCGGATCAGATATTTTCTAGTATACTTTCAATCACATTCAGCGTGCAAGTTTTGTGTTACAGATAGCACTGCCTGAAGTTAAAGATCCATGTAGAGATATCATCAAATACTATTCACGATAAAAGGACAGTAAATTTAGTGAACTATTGCAACAACTTGGTATATTCTTCCTCATGAAAACTGTTTTAACTGTAATTGGAAATGGTGGAATTAATGACTTGATACAGTCAAGTTCCATGGCAGGTGATTAGAATGGATCACTGATTAGAGGCACTAATGTCAGTGGTTAACAGTAAGGGTTATTTCCTCGTCTTACGGAAGATGCTCCTCTTCCACTGAATGTGCAATTATTTACAAAGAGCTTCATGAGAATGTTCTGTAAGACCGTGGTTTGGCACCAAGCCATGCTGCAAAGGACTGCCTGAGTAAGGTTGAACATGTGCCTTCCCTAAGGGAAGGAAGTGCTGTGATGATCTTCCCATTTTGCTCAGAGCTGTATCTTGTGTCTACGAACAACTTTGGATTCATTGAAAGTAGGATCTTCTTGGACTAAAGCTTTGATTTTAATGTGCTGACGCTTCCTGATGAAAACCAGTTCTGTTCAGTTGGGGCCAGCCCTGCTTCTTCAGTTTGTAACAGGAGCAGACTGGTCTCTGCCAGCAGGATGGACTGGTGAAATGCAGAGGTTTCATAAAGGACCCATTTGGTGGCCTTAAAGTGGGTGCTCCTATGAAGAACTAGGAAAGGCTGAGGGAGGATGGAAGCATGCTTGAATAGAACTCTTATGTTCCAGTCTCTTAATTCATATTCTTTGCTTAATCCAAAGCAAAAATATTTTTTACGTTCTTTCAGACATTATTCACATATCTTATCTTGTTAACACTTAAGTGCAGTTTTGAGATGGACCTGGTAAAATTTATAAAGTATTATTACTTTCAGTCTTGAAGGCATTCGCTCTAAACTTTCCTAAATTTGTTGGGCTCTGTTTAGTCTTCTCACATTAGCGCATGAGGCACATTAGATCTATCTTACTGCATATGAAGTTGGATCCTCTTGGATCCATTGCTACTTAGAGCTTCCATACTTTGGTTTCTCATTTAGCAGTGCAGAGTTTAGATACCTCTCATGGAAGTACTACAACTTCTCTCTACAGAGAAGCCAAGGTCTGGTAGTTATAGATGACCAACATGTGGAGCTTTTGATGGCTTTCTTGCATTTGGACAGCTTCGGGTCTTATTTAAACTGCAGAATTTGTCTTCTTAGTTTCTCACAAACCACCATCAGGAGGGAATCAGCCTCTTTATCCCTTCCCACACAGGCACAACTACACGTTAATTCTGCAGTCAGAAAAGCTAAGATGCAAGAAAGCCAGGGTATGCTCTGATAAGATGCTAAACCAAAATACAGGACTATTATCACCTCTGGCTTTCTACACCTTTCACTTTGCTGAATCTGGATGTAATCTAAATCTCTCTTTGGTGCCATCTCTCTCATTTGGTCCATCTCAAAAGGACCCAAAGAATTTAGGGTGGCATATAACTAACGTCAAGAAAAAAAAGAGGAAAAGAAATAGTGCACTAAAACCTTAGTCTATTCTTGGAATAGGTAGACTGAATAGAGTCTTCTCCCTTTTACTCCTCCCAGTCTCCCACTTGTTTTATGTGAGGCTCAAATGGTTAGCTCAGTGGACTCTTTAGCCCCTCTTATTTTGTACACGTGGCTGGAACAGTCCCCCACATGCTGGATTACAACTTGGTGCTTCTTCTTGAATGTGCTCATAAGGCCATCACCTGCCTTTGACAACACTACATTTCCAGTGCAGGCTTTTCTCTTTGATAAAAGCAATTAAAATGACTAATCTGATTAATCACAGTCCAAATGCTAATTTTATCTGATTAGAGGGGGAAACAAAGGGTAATAAAATAGCATGCTGAATTTCATGGCAATGGTCTCTCTGCGGTGTGAGTTCAGAATTTTGACATTTGTCCAAAAACAAGGCAATGAATGAATTTGCTTCAGAGCTCGCTTTCTGTCAAAAGGCCAAGCTGACTTGGGGAAGAGGGTGGGGTTGCCTGTTCAGACAAGATTTTTTTAGTTTTTGCCCTTTACCTCTGGAGCCAGAGGTCTGGCTCCCATCCAGCTGCTGCACAAAAAAAGATTATGGTCTTTTCTAGGTAATTTTACAGAGTAAAACCAAAGTGAAGTCAGGTGGTTTGAAATCAGCCCCAGTTCTTCACATTAAATTCTTCTCATGATTTTGGTATTCAGTGTAGCCATATTTGAAAAGTGATAGGAAAATACTCTTCAGCTGGCTGACATATTTCATTTGCTCATGCCAGCCATGCTTCTTCTTTGTGAAACATTCTGTGATGAATGGCACACACACAAAAAAGTCATCTAAAATACCAAGGCTGTTTTTCCTGGGCTAAGCTTTATTTCAGAAAGCCCTAACATAAATCCAGCTGCAGCCAGTGAAAGCATTATTTGCAAATGGAAAGTAGAATTTGATTTCAGGAGTTCATATAATCTGTACAAAACAAAGTCGTGATTTCTTTTTCCATGAAATCAAAATGCAAGCCTCCCACTGACTGTTCTGTTGCAGAATTATATTGAAGGATCAGGCTCACATGCAGCAGCAAACCATTTCAGGAGAATAATCAACATATAAAAGCCAGAATTTCTTCACTAATGGAAATTTTCTCCCACCTGCTTCATGCAGCAGTCCTTTCTCTGCTATGTGAGAGACTTTTGTTATCAGGAAAAAAGGGAACTGTATTCAAAATCTACAACATGGAGTTCTCTTCAATAACAATTAGCCTCAAAATCATTGCTTGCTGACCCAAGAAAGCTCTGCAGGCATCATGGTGGTGGCAGCCACAAATACTAATCTGGACTGTTCGGCAGACGGTGCTGTCACTTCAGGCCACGTTGGCTGCTCTGCAGTATTCCCCCTGCTCCTGCCTGTTTTTCCCAGCAGCTGGAACACTGAAATTAAAACAACAGGGTTGCTTGGAAGCTTAACGATTCTGAGTCCACATGCAATGCTAGGTCAGGTACCCTACGATGGAGCAGCATTTTCCATTAAAAAGAAAAATTGAATTTTCCAGGGCCTTGTACTGAAGGTTTCAGTCAGATTCACGGGGGTTGGATCACAGCAGTAACAATCCCCTGGAAATGCAGCTCCATCATCCCACTCTATTCCTTGCCCTTATCACAAAGCCACTTTCCTGTGCCCAGCTGGAGCGGTGGTAACGCTGCAGCATAGGCCAGGCTGTGAGCATGGTGGAGGAGCAGGGGCTGCAAACTGAGCAGGCAGACAGCCATCACAGCACAGTGCCACTGCAGAAAAGCCTGTTTAGCCTCGTAGTTTAACCAGGGAAGACAGTGGGAGCAGAGAAATGGAAGGAGAAGGATCTCAAGATGTCGTGTTTCTAAATGCTGGGTGAGAGATCTACCTAGTTTAACATCAGTAACCTGAGGCCTGGAGCAGAGAGACAGTTTTATTGGCTCAGGCAGGAGCAGGCTCTAACACAGGTGCCTCTGCGTGTCCTGCCCGACAGGAGAGCACTGGCAGTGATCTGGCTGCCCCCAAAGGACCCCATCACCACCAGTGCCACTTCCTGAATATGGGATATAAACTGGGAGTGACAACAGGAGGTAAAATACCAAATCTGCTCTTCTTCAGCATTTCACATAAGCTCTGACTAGAGCTTGCTGATTGTTCCTTCTGTTGGTTTAGCAAAACCATACCTTCCTCATACATCTCAGCGAGTCCCTCAAGTGCTTCGCTGAAAAAAAATCCAGAAAATATGTTTAGTAATATAAGGGCAGGAGTAGAAGCTCCAGAAGCTGTGAATCAGTTTGCCAGGCAGGGACAGTAACACCTTTTTTAGTGCTTAGAGCTTCTTAAAAGAAGAAACTGAGCTGTCTTCTAAGTAGGTAGAAATCCCAACACAAATGATACTTTTGAAGTAGTCTGGTGATGGAAATGCATAGTTAGTAGCATTAGATGAAGTGCTGGCTTGCTTAAAGCATGTTTTAAATAAAAGGTGGAAAACTTGATTAACATTTAGTGATGAAGTGAGCAGCCTGAGGAAACACAGGCAAATGGCAAATACCTGTACAGGTTTCTCCACTGTTTTTATCCACACAGCACCCAGCTTGAAGTGAGCAAGTGGAGCGGGAGGTATTCACCTCAAGCACTGGAAGGCTGTAGGCACAATTTTTGCAAGTGTGGATGGAGTCAAGGGGGCTCCAGACTGGGAATAAAGCTGGGTTTCTAAAATGCAGAAACAAGCATACACCAGCCTAGCCAGTAAGATCTTGTGAGAAAAGTGAGCTGGGCAGCGCTGTCCTCCACGGTGCCTCGCCATAACCCAATCTGCTTATTACCCTCTTCATACAAATTACCCTCTTCTTTTCTCAGCATTGCAAAGTTTATCTGTGGCAAGCAGGTTAACAATTCATTTAATTTTACATTAGACATCAACGAATACACCTATATATCAAGTTCTCTGAGAGTAGTTCCTCAGCTAACGGTATAGAGGAATACCATACTTCATGCTTGCTTTCTTGAGAAAATAAAAAGGTCTTTTTCCATTGAGTAAGTGGAAAAGCAGGACAGAAGACAGCTAGGAGACTGGAGGGGACTGTTGTCTAGCAGCATGGCCTGAATGCACTGCGTTTCTGCAGAGAACTTTATTCAGGAGGATTAACCAAATAAGCAGTTTACCTGTCAGTGTAACTTCCAGGCTATCTCCACAGCTGAAAGCTCTTCTATCTGGCTTTCTGTTTCTCCTGCAAATCAGGTGATATCTGGCTTTCCAAGTTCTTTTATGCTTTTTCTCCATGCCACAGTATTAAACGTTAAGATCGGTTCTCATTAAAACCGCCTGTGCCAATCATCAAAACTTTCTTCTTTTGCTTCCTTCTTGTATGCTCACCCGTGACACTTTGACTTTGAAGGAAACCACAAAAATGTAATCATCATGGTATCTCCAGACTTGGTCTGCTCTCTTACTCCCTTCCCTTTCAGTCTCACCCTTGTCCCCTCCTCCATCTATAATAACTTCCACATGTTTATGCAAAAATATTGGAGTTTTTTTTATCATTTACAATTAAGAGAGTCAACAGTTTCAGCATCTCTGCAAGAATAACAATTTGTGAATGTGAAGTGTTCCACCTTAAGTGTCATCATCTTTTAGCACTAGCACTACAGTTAAAACAGAGAAACTACACTTAAAACAGAGCTCAGAAGAGTGTAGTGATCGTTTCCACAGTTGTTTCTTCCCCACCCTTTAACACTGCTGAATCTAACAACGAAACCTGTTCCTTAGTCCAGAAGTGCAGTTTAGACTTGATTTAGTGACCTCTGACAGTGAGATGGCGCTGGGTGAGGCTGTGTAAATGGCGCAGGTGCCACCATCTCAGAAATGGAAGAAAAGCAGCATACACAGGGAGTCAGTCTTGCAAGGCAGTGGTTAGCTCTCATCCCCCCTGCTCTCATTGGGAGGTCAGGATTTTGAAGAATTTTCTTCCTTACATTGTAAACATGAGAAGTGCAGTGCTTCTAACAGCAAAATTTGCAGACCTGAGGAGTAATAGCACAGTAAATGGCTGTGTTTCCATTTAGTTCAACAGGGCCAGGAAACCAATCCCATCTTGAAGAGTAATTATTTTACTAACCACGGACTTTGCATTCAGCATCATTAATCAAAGCAAAGGGAACTTCATTGTTCAACAACTTGCCTTAAAGGTACTGAATCATAAGATTTAAAAATACTTAGTGGTAGTATCTCTCGAGCAGAGCACACCAATCTTTGTCCTTACCTACTGGAAGACACTAAGCTACAGATCACACATGACAATACTGAATGTATGTAGCTCACAGACCAGAGAAGTGACCAGGGAGCCTCAGAGGCTCAAATGTAATTCAGGACTGCTGACTGCTGACAGGAATTTAACAAAAGGTAAAGGAAAAATTACTCATGTAGCTCAGTTTTAGTGCACCTCAGTTGAACAGTAAAATCAAGTGGCTAAAGCTGAAAAGCATAAACATTCCCCATTTTCTTCTCCATTGTTGTCCTTGAAGGTCTGGCTCTGCCTGGAAAAGGTGGGGCAAGACTGCAAGTTGTGAGTTGTATAGTGTTGGGGTCTGTGGGATAATGATAGCCGCTGGGGAGAATGCAGACAGTGCTGAGCCATCAGGGATGTACCTGTAACTAGCAACTCTGATTTATGGCTTCTAGTGCTAGCTCTTCTAAAGCAATTTAACAGTTCCTGGGAATACTGAATCTTCTAGAAGGTAGAACAGTCTGAACTAAATCAAGTCCCATAAGTGTCCTGTGAAAACAGCAGCTATTGTATTGACCGAAATTATCATTAACTGTCAGAAAACAGATTTGGGAGAAACATGGCAGCCCAGAACAGGCAAAATTCCCATCAAGATCAATCAGTCAGAATAAAAATTGTAGCCTCTGACTCCATGGTGAATCAAATGGGCTTTCAGGAGTAGCAGAGCCTTACACTCAACTGAGGACTTACTCCCCTGTCACAAGATGTATGCACAAGTAATCCCAAACTCCTAGCAGCTGGGGACCTGGGAAGGAGACTGCTGATACAAGAAAGGTCAAAGCCAGGGTACAGCTGTTTCAAGGAGTGTTCACCTCAAAATTCCCAGCACCTTTTAGTTATCACTTATTATGTCTGCATCTTTTGGGTTGGGCTGGCTAACCGGCAGCATCAGAAGGAAAAGATGAGCCTGGATTTGGCAGAGTAGTAGGGTATCTCCCTCAGGACAGAAAGGATTGGGCTTAGAACTTTAGGTCTATGAAAAGCATGGAAGAGCTCAGATTCTAACCTGAGTAGAAGTCCACCGCCTGTGCCTATCTTCATTCCTTTTGTATCTAGTCATTTTGGCACCTTAACGCTTACTTTAAATAAGGACAGCAGAGCTTCACTTCCCAATATGAAGGCTCCAGGGAGACCTTACTACAGCTTTTCAGTACTTAAAACGTTCTTATAAGAAAGATGGAGAGAAACTTTTTATAAGGCCATTTATTGATATGACAAGGGGGAATGGCTTTAGACTAAAAGAAGAGAGGCTTAGAGTGGACATTCAGAGGAAGGTGAGGCACTGGCACTGCTGCCTGGAAAGCTGTGCCGCATCCCTGGGGGTGCTTAGGGCAGGGTTGGATGGGGCCCTGGGCAGCTGAGCTGCTGAGCTGAGCTCCCTTTCAACTCAAGCCCTTCTTTGATTCTAAATGTGTCACCTATGCTGCGAGAGATGTCTTCTCTTAACACCATTTTGTAGGTTTTTGTTTAGTTGTTTTCTTTTTCAGTGAACAAAGGCTAGTAATACAAGTTGCCACCCATACGGCCATAAGATTTGTTATGGGGGGGCATAACAGGGGGGCAGCCTCTCTGCTCAGGAACACTCTGGGACTGCTTCTTCCAAGTGCCCATAAGCCAGAGTTTGAGCCTTAAAAGCACCAAGCCACCTGTTTTAGAAAGTCTCTGTGCAAGCACTCATGATTCTGTCATGTTTGCTGCACATGTAGAAAAATCAAATTTGCTTATATCAGCTTGCAAGACTGCACCACATTCGTGGCTTAGTTAATCAGTGTAGAGCAGAACTAAGGATTTTGCCTAAACAGGAGAAAAATTGAGTGAGAATTAAATTGTGAGACAGTGCTCGGTATGGTGTTACCACAGATCTGTAGCACTGAAGGTACAGTTAGAGAAGTACCTTTAGGTGGAGCCGACACCCATAGAAATTGTGCCAATGTGTAAAACGCTGCTTTCATGAAGCAGGCAAAGCTAATTGCGCTTTCCATGGCTTTTTAAGAAGTCAGATGCTAGTTAAAATCCGTGAATATGTATACATTCCTTTATATGGATAATTAGCTACTTTATGTGTGGCGCCTCCTGGATTAAAGAAAATTCTTGTATGCAAATAAGTAATAGAACAAAGTGGTCAAAT
Source organism: Lagopus leucura (assembly GCF_019238085.1). Classification (NCBI taxonomy): domain Eukaryota; kingdom Metazoa; phylum Chordata; class Aves; order Galliformes; family Phasianidae; genus Lagopus; species Lagopus leucura. The sequence goes on along the minus strand of NW_024962334.1, from coordinate 27,207,706 downwards.
TTGAACATGGAAAAAAATATCTCCGTTATATAAATATCTATTATTTATTTAAGCAAGTTTCTCATTTCTTAGACAAGTGCTAATTCCAAGACAGCTCCCATGTATTTAAGATGTTCCCTCCTAATTGTTCTTTTCAACAATGCCTGTATACAAACACTGAAGATGAACAATAGATTTTGACTATTTGCTTAAAGAAATGAGATAAAAACACGCTTTAGAAATGGCTTTTTCTACTAAATGCTCAATTCCCATCCTATTGAAATTGATGGCAAATCTGCACTGATTCAGGAGGGGCCACGTTTTCACTCCAAACTCACTAACGAATAGATTTGATGCAAGTTACTCTGAAGATACTGCTTTAAACAATTTCTTCTGTTCCATGGAGTAACAGATTGGGTTGATCTTTAAGAATGAAAGCTCATCAAGTTTAAATTCCAGTTGTTTTATAATAATAGCCATATGTTAGTTAAAGATTATGTAAGTCTGAAGTTTTGGTAATTTAAAACTGCTTTAAAGTGACCTTTACATAGTTCCACATTTCAGCATTTTCTAGAAGTGGTTGGTATCAGTCCTTATTCATAAATCCTTACATTAAAGGAATTTGCAGGCCTGGGCCCTTCGTTAGCAGGCTTACAGTACGGAAGTCCTGCAAACATTTATATGCACGCTTAATCTTACACATCGAGTCTTCACATTGAAATTGACGTAACTGCTCTCAGCGGGCAAAATCAGGCAGGATGAAATATTAGTTTTTAAGAAAGGTCACTCTGGTTTTAATTATTGAGGACGGGATGCTAAGCAAGAGAGACCTCCAGCCTGGCCCAATGCAGTTGTTCTTATGTTCTTCTTTATCTACAGGAAGGCATTTGATATGAGAAATATTTTTTTCCCACTGGATAGGCTGAGAGGGCACACGTGGTGGCACTGTGAAGGCTGTATGCAGCCCAGCTTCGTGCATTACCACTGCTTGCTGGTGCCATCCAATTACATTAAATTGCTGTACGTGCAGCACATTTTCCATGTCTAACAAAAATATCAGCCACCTAGCAGCTGGCTGTAGAGATTCACTCTGAAACTTCCCATGAAATACCTCTGCCCCTTCAAAAGCTTCGTCTTCATGTGGCCCTCAGCCCTGCAAATGCGTTCCTACAGGCATGCAAGTAATCCCATTTACACGTGTAAGGAACTGGGTTGGCACTGGTAATGCACTAAGCAGACACACGTGTGGGAATCGGAGCTTGTTTAGGTAACAAAGTATTCCTGTGATTTATTTATTTTTCTTTCTTTTCCAAAACCCAGCTTTGGAAAAGAGGTTCAAGCGTTACGTAAATATGAGGTAATGACCTCGAGCTCTAATTCTCTTTATCGTCACCTAAAACAAAACGTTTGGTACTCTTAGGAAGCGCATAAAAACCATCAGGCCGGCTACAAAAACGTGGGGCCTGATCCTCTCATCGTTCGAAACGTCTTCCGTTAATTCGCGTGTCAGAAAAAACCGCCCTGTGGAAGGAAGCCAATCCCTGCTCCGAACGCGTCGCTGCACTGCGCGGGACCGACACAAAACCGGCAGCCTATAGCCGCAGACCGAACCGATTTGTTGTTTGCAATTAACGATAGGCGAAAGAAAAGCAATGTAATAATTAGGGCCAGTCGCTTCACTTTCGGGGAAAAAGTACAGCAGTGGGAAAAAATACCGCGCAGTGCAGTCGTGCCTCCGTGCTACTTATTGTTTTCTGCGTGCAAGGACGGAGGCGAGTGGCGGAAGGGCCGCGTGGAGCCGGGAGGTGCGCGCCGCTCCCGCTGGCAGAGCTGCCCCGAGGCGCTGCCTGCCGTGAGCCGGGGGACCTCAGCGAGGGAAGCCCCGTTGTTTGCATTTCTGTCGCGAACGCCGAGAACACTCGATTTCTTTTATCTCTCGAGCTTTCATTATCATTTAAATTTCATTTTCCATTAATTGATCAGGGATTAGCGAAGCCATTAGGCGAGAACGAGACGAGCCAGACGCGATGAATAATTCATGACGGACGATTGCATTTTATTCCCGCCGTACTTTCCAACTTCCCTCCGGCTCGCGGGCAGCCGGACTCCGCACGGCGCCCCGGCTCCGGGCCGCGGCCCCACGCCTCCACCACCGCCGCTAGGTGGCAGCATTCGCCCACGGAGCGCGGATGGCCGCGGCGCCCGGCGGTCTCCCGATGCTTATCGCCGCGGCCGGGAGCGCGGTCGGCACGGGATGTTGCTGCTGCCGGCTGCTGCCGGCTGCTGCCGCCTCCCGCCGCCCTCGTTCGCCCACCCCCCGGGTAGCGCGGCCCGCAGCGGGCGCTTCCCCCCTGACCGGCGGCCCGCGCCGGGCATCTCATTTATCCCAGCGGACAGTGGTTGCCCCATTAAAGCGCGGTCCCGCCCTTCGCGAGGAGCTTTAATCTGGGGAAGTTTTATGACACTTTGTAAATGTGCAAAGTTTTTAATTAGACTCGCCAGACAGCCCGGGGCGGCACTAGCGCCACGAAGTCTTCATGCTTCTCTCTGCTTTACAGCACAACAAGCCGCTCTACTCCTTTGAAGACAATGCCGACTATGTCTACGATGTCATGTGGTCGCCAGTGCATCCCGCGCTCTTCGCCTGCGTGGACGGGATGGGGCGCCTGGATCTGTGGAACCTGAATAACGACACCGAGGTGAGGGCCGGGGGCGGCGGGGCGGGCTCTCACCCGCGCGGGGCGACGGCGCCGCCGAGCAGCCGCGGGCACCCCGGGCCCCGGGGCGACCGGCAGGACCGGGCACGGCAGGGTGAGGCGGGGCCCCCGCCCCCCCAGCCGCGAGGCTGCCCCGCTACCTGCGGGCTGGGGGAGGGCCGGCGGCGGCGGGCGGCGCGCGGCTGGGGAGGGCTCTGCCCCGCGCGTCCCTTCCCCCAGCGCCGCCGGGACCGCGGCCGCGGAGCGCCCCGCCTTGCCCCCAACGCCCCGCGGAGCGCGGGGGAACGCCCGCGGCTTCCTGCCCTTCACCTGCTTTCTTGTGCAAAGTTTGCAACGTTTGCCGTGAAACCGAAGCGCGCAGACGCAAACGAAAACGCAGGTTTTCTTCCCGTCGCTGCTGACTGCAGAGCGGGGGAGAGGATGTCACGCCTTCACCTTTCTCTGATGAGAAGGGGTTCGTCGCACGGCTGTTGGCAGAGGCGGAACGGCCGGTCCCGTACTGTTCTTTGCAAAGAGACTACCAAGTCTCGTATTTTCACTAAGTCGTTTGCTAGCTGTGCTGAAGACCCATCCCCACGTCCTCTTGTTATTTCAGATCAAAAACAAACAAAATGCTACAGGTGTGTATTGAGAATATTTGGTCTGGATCTCCCTGTTCCCTTAAGACGGTTGTGAAAAGAGCCACTGTGTCATATCACGGGCACTTTAGATGACCATCAGTTGTATTCAGAACAAGAAGGGAAATATTTTTTCAGAGCTGGAGTCTTATGAACTGAGGGACCTTACTTATTTTTCAACAGTTCTTTCCTTTCCAAAAGAGAGAAGAAGAGAAGCCTGGAATCAGCTGGCAGTGTTTCATGACACGTACCCTGTTTTCTATAATATTTCTTTCTCTCTTTGTGTGCTTTTAAGATTAGTTTGTTCATTAATCCATCTTTCATATAAACATGATATACATTTCCACCAGAGCAAAGAACAGGCGGAGTTTATGGCTCCCAGTGACTGGCGCTCGCCATAAATAAGCACGGACAGGTAAGAGGAACCAGCACTGCTCCATCGAGGGGAGCAGCAAGGCCTTTTGAAGTGCTCGAGCAGGAAGCAGCACAGCCTCCTTAATTAGAGCGCATACAGCTGGAGGACATACAGGAGGAGTCTCCTCAGAATTTATTTTGGGAAGGGAGGGACGTATCCTTCAGGTGTTCTCATTAATGCAGGCTTAAACACAGAGCATAAAACCAAGTATTTTAAAAAGAAAAAAAAACACCAAACCTTTCCCCCCAAATGCTCTGCTTGAAATCAACTGATGTTTTGCCATTTAATTCAACGAGACCATAATTTTTATTTTTTTTTAAAAAAGCACAGACCGCTTGATCCCATTCCCATCAATAATAAGGTTGTATGTAGAAAACTGCTGGTGTGTTTTCAGCGTGTTTACATATAAATATATAGAAACATCAGCAAAGAAATAAAAATTAACTTCAAGCTCTATCCTGCTTCTCTTCTGTTTGCAAGGCTACCCCTGAGTCCACAAACAATTTCTACTGTGAGGCTGAAATCAGCTTTCCTGTGAGGATCAGGCTGAAATTATTTCTCTGGATTCAGAGCTTTGTGTTTTTATGAGAACTGAATTTGTGCCTCTGGAGAAAGAGATGCCACTGGGTTTCCTCACTGAGCACTGGTGAAGCAAATTAAAGAATCTCTTGAAATGATAACAGTGGCAGAGTGTGAATAGGTGTGAGGTTTTGTTCTGCAGAGGAACAGTGCCAGGCAACTGCAAGCGGTTCTCTAAACATCGTAACTGAAAGTGATCACTGCTTGCTTTTACCTCTGTCTGGTAGGTCATCATAATTAGTTTATAATATTCAGGGTTTCTCTGATCGATGGTGCAGTGTCACTGTGCGCTGCTGTTGATGAGAAGAACCCTGTCAGCACTTTTGTATCAGGAAACACCTATTTTTGAGCTTGTTCCTACTTTTAGATGCCAGACCTGTAATGTCAAAGCGTTAGTGAAGACGGTAGGAAATGAGAGCTGTAATAATGTGTTTAGCTGCTAACCATCGATAAAAATCTCTTTGTAAGAATGAGATACGATTGTTATTAGTGGTACCTCATTTTGTTTAATTTGGGAAATACGCCACATTATTATTTAGGTGTTATTTTTTAAGGCAATTAAGGAAATACCTGGGTTTGGTTACGATAGGTTACCTTCATGGTTTTGATCTGTAATGCAGCTTAACGCTAGTGTTGCTCCCCAGATTTATTAAGAACTTTTCTCCCACAAACTAGATGCATCTGATCAAAATAAATGTGACCGTGCTGCAAATCTAATCAATCCTGTTGTTCTCAAAATCGCAGTTGAGAATAGCCAGGATATTCGTATGCTGCCTTTTTAATCTGCAGATACCAGAAATGATTTTTGGAGCAGCAATGCAAATCATCACATTTGATTTATATTTGATGAATTAATATAAAAGACTTTAAAATAAAATAAAAAAAAAAAAAGGCTTTGTATCTTCGTTCTTTTGCGAACTGAATAATGCCATTTCAGGGATCGGAATGCAAGGTTTTAATGCCATACTTTAGCTTTGAAAGTGTGAAGATGGTGTCTATTTCTAGAAGCAGATGGGAGATATATTTACAAGCAGGTTTTGATGTTATATAAGCAATATATATATTTTTTTAAGTACGTTCTTAGACTGCAGGTTCCCCTGACCACATCTTTCTTGATCTGCTACCTGTTAAATTCTTGCCTCAAAATTGTTAAAAATCTGACAAGGATCAGCTTTACAGAATTTATGAAGTATTTTAAATGTGACTTCAGAAACACAGTGCAGTCATAAAATAAATTCGTACCTTTAGAATCTAAAATAGGCACGTGCAATTTAACCTATCACTATTAACTATTTTAAGATACGATGGCTCAACTGTATTTATCACTGGGGAAGAGGGTTTTTTATTTAGATTTTTGAAGACTATTTCATGATTGCTTCTTATTTTGTTGGATAGCTCTGTAGAATATTAATAGGACTTCACAGCACCATCAGATTTGATTAAAAAAAGAAAAAGAAAAAAAAAACACCAACAACCCATGGGTTGTGTCTTGTGTCTGTGGTATGCACACTGCTTCTTTTTATGTGGAACGCTGGAAGAATGCTGCATTAACAGGAACAGAGCCGTCCTAGAGCCATAGAGCTCAGCCCCCTGAAAGATTTTGTTAAAAAAGCAGCGTCCTAAATGCACACTGTGTAGTTAGTTCACTTGAAAGCAAGATCTTTGATCTGCAGTTTTCTGAGAAATGCAGCCGGCTGGTGGATTTGCGCTCTCAAAACGTGGTGTTCTGTCGTCGTTGGAAGAAACCCATTTCCAAATGATACAAAATTAATTTTGGCTGGAATTATCTGAGCTTGTTTGTTGTTTTTTGTAGAAATCAGCAATGGCAGAGCAAAACATGCTTGTTTTAAATGTGATTTTGTTCCAGATTGCACGCTGCCGGTGCCCGTGGCAGGGCTGCTTGGGCTGGGCCCGGCCACGCTGCAGGGAGAGCAGGCTGGCAGCGTGCTTTGCATCTGAACACTGTATGTTTTCTCATTGTTGTCCAGCACTATTTCTACATCATCCTAGAAACAAGATCCTTTTTCATTCCTGACACGGAGCTTTGCAGCTCTTCATGGGGCAGGCGGCTGAGCTGAGAGGCACTGTGAGGTTCTGCAGGCCTTGGTCAGCTTGGTGAGGAGGAGGAGGAGCAGGGTCTCAGGGTGTAAAGGCACAAGATGAGCCACATGCCAGTGTCCTGCTGCTGCTGTGCAGGGAGCGTGTGGCCCCAGCAGAGCTTAAGGGAACTCACAGAGGTTCAGCTTCCAGCCTTCCCTCAGCTTAAGTCACACTGAAGGTGTTGGAGCTGCAGAAGGGAGATTGGCAAGGAAGCCCAACAGTGTTTGTTTTAAAATCATTTTTCATGTGGATCACTGGACCTGTCTCACAACTGCAGTACAAAACTACAGCCCAGAAACTGAGATGAAGTCAAGAAATCTAATTTTATTTTTTGTTAACATTGTTGGCTTCTCAATTTTCAAGCATGTTTTAATGCCACCCCCAGTCTGCTCACTTCCCTCATGTGCAGCCACCTGCCCATGATAAAGACCCTTCTGGTCCCTTCTGGCTCCTGTCCAGCTGCCTCTGCTTGCTTGGACTGTTCCTCAGCTCCACTTGCAGGTCTCATGGCATGCCCTTGTCCCTGTCCCCACAGATTGATCTGCTGGAGCAACCACTCGTGCAGCTGCTGTCCTGTCCCATTTGCTCTGACCTAAAAAGCATAAAAGTCAGAAAGCATTGCTCAGAGGCTGCCATGGTAAGCTGCAGGCTCCTTGCTCAGGCAGGTTCTCTTAAAAGAGCTGGATGGAGCATTAGGCTTGCAGGTCATTGTCATTCATCTTTTGAGGTGACCTAAATCAATGGAATGATCTACCTACGTAGGACTAACACCCACACAGTTCCTTCCTCCTGCAGCTCCTTTTGATGCTCTCATTCCAGAGTAGATTACAAATACTTCTAAGATGTTGCTTTATTCATCCCACATTAACCAGAATCGTTATGTATACTTGTAGATCACCTGTGCAGTTTGTTGGTTGACTTGGGGAAGGGAGGGAATTTAGAAATTAAGCAGCATCCTTCCAGGTGTATTTAAACCAGAAGGCGGCTCCTGGGAATATAGGGATGTAAAAGAGGATTGTGGGAATATGTCGTAGGAGTTCCTAAATGTCAGCTCAGCTGTTCTTAGCCTCTGTTGTGTCCTCACCCTGCAGTGATTAGCTCAGGACTCTTAACTAGTTCCTGAGCTGTGGCCTCAGCCACATCTATCTGCATGCACTCAAAGGGTGCGTTAGCGTGAGTGCCGGGATTTGTCAGTGGCAGTCAGGGTATTCGGGCCATGCTGAATCAGAGTGGGACTGAAGCCAAGTCCTGCCCCCTGTTGATTCTTGATCGTAAGTCAGTGAATTTAGAGAAAGAAAGAGAAAGAAGCAGACGCAGTTTTGCATGTCTCCTAAGTTAAGGGGAAAAAAATTGTTTCATATACTTCCCTTTACAGTGGAAAAGTCTTCCCTACTCATTCCAAGCAATTCCTTATTCCTTACTCTTTTTTGTTTGTTTGTTTTTAGGCACATGTGATTGAAGAAACAATGAACTCTTTTTTCTTTTTTTTTTTTCTTTTTCCTTCCCTTGACAAAGGATTTGTGACTCACCCAAATAAATGGGATATTAAAAACTGACCCCTGGGTTTGCAGGCAGAGTGATTTTATTGTCCTTTCTGTTCCTATTGTTTCAACAGGTTCCCACAGCAAGTGTGACAATAGAAGGAGCTTCTGCCCTCAACCGTGTCCGCTGGGCCCAGGCTGGGAAGGAGGTAGCAGTTGGTGATTCAGAAGGCCGCATATGGATCTATGATGTTGGAGAGGTACTAATTTTATTGTTTATAATGCTCAGCTTCTGCAGTGTACCACATCCAAGTCTGAGAAAAGATCTTGCATTGTTAGGGGCGTAGGCTGTCTCCAAAGAATTTGCCACCAGACTTTCAGTGGAATCCTGTTAGTTCTGCACTGCCAACAGTGTGTTAGTTGTAAAACAGCCTCGCTACCTTCACTAGTATCAACTAGTGAAACTATCAAGAAGCTATCAAGAGTGAAGTCTTTTTTTTTTTTTTTTAAATCTTCAGTATTTTTAATGTATATATATTTTAAATGTATAATTAAAAAAAAGAAATGAAGAGGAAAATACAGGTGCAGAAGGAATCTCTGTTGTTCTGAAGTTAGCTCTGTAGGGTTTACCTTTTATTTTCCAGCATGTCTTATCTCATGATTGACTTATTGTTGGAGGCTTTTCTCAGCATGACATGCACAGATTTAGTCTGTTGTTTTAGTACTGAGTAATGCTGTATATGTCTGAATATCTGCAAAGGTACTAATAGGGAAAATGAGAGGTGTCGCTGTGGAGGCCGATAGCTGTATGTGTGTTGAGTGTAGGTGCTGAGAAATAGTAAGAAGTGTATTCTGTGTCTAAGGCTGCTCTCAGTTCACCCTACTACATATTATAAAAGCCATCTAAACTGCAGAATGTTTGGCACTGATGGAATCTACCTGTGTTTTGATGAATAAGGTATAAAGTGTTCTGTCAGCATTACAATTCCTTGGAACAGTTAAGGGTGAATCTCTGAGCAATCGGCTTTTATGTAGAGAATTTGTTTTCCGTCATTATCTGTGATAGGATACTGAGATAGCCATCTCTACACAGTAGGGAAACATTATGGAATACATACAGAATTATCTGTAACTCTCATAAAGTGATTTTATGGCCCATAGCAAAATTGCTTGTGCATGACTCATATTTTTGGATTGCATTCGCTTGTGAGGGAGTTGCCTTTCCTCACAAATGTTTGCTGAAACTTATTGCTGTATTAGCATAATTTTTAAATTGTCTATGGTTACTGCATTCAGACTTCCACTACAGCACTGGCAGGTCAGGCTGTTTTTATTTATTTTTCACTGTGTGTGACTGTTCTGAAAAGGTATTTTTTTCTGTCTTTCAAGTGCTACAACAGGCTATGGAAATGTCTCTGATGACAGCGCAATCTGATCTTGTCTGAGAGTCTAGACGGGCTGCAGAAATATCTTTTTTTGCATATCATACACCAAAGCATTTGTAGAGTTGTTTATCCCCTCAAGCTCACCCAGAAGAAAATGGATTTACTGTTATTTACTGTGCAAAAGAAGTAATATTTAAGTTTTTGGCCTTTTCCTCTGTATAATCAGAATTCAGCTTGCAAAATGAGTCACAGTGACCAAGCTCAGATCAAAAAGAAAGACAGCTTTTTGTTACCTGAAAAGGAAAAAGAAAATAGCGTGAGTCTAGATTAGTGTTAGAGTAATGTGTTGTGGCAGTATCAGTGTGCAGTAATTCCTGCTTCAGATGCTACCAGGGCTGTTGTGTTGTTAGTGACTTTTTCTGGTTTTAAAAAGAAGGGTGCTCAGCTATTCTCCCACATAAGTCTTGTTGCTACAAAGCCTTAAGTAAGGTGCAGAAACATTTTGCAGTTTGAAAGTGTGGAACTGAGGGCTCTTACACTGAATAGAAGCCTCTTCACTTATTTAACTCTCTGTGTGAGTTCATAAAGAGCTCTGATGAGTTATTTTATGGTTAGCTGTCATCAGCCGGAAGCAAGTGAATTCATAACATCTTGTACTTTTGGCAATGTCTGACAGAAATATGACAGCCATATAAGCTCCTGTTTTACTTCATTGTGCAGGCACCGGCCAGTTTCTTCACTCAGGTGTCATCCTCCTTTGGCTTCTTTTTTTGTACAAGTTTGATTCAGATACGAATGTGCTGGTCCAATAGCTAAGAAGAGGCAGCCCTACTCCTCTTGTCAGCCAGTCATCCTTAGCATATCCTGTGCTGGCAGTAGTAATATTTGTGAGCCCACATAGTTATGAGGTAGCTAAATCAGCAGAGAAAAGTGGATTTGTGGTGTTCTGTTGAGGTGTTTTGTTCTGCGTACTGACTAATATGAGAGCACATAAAACATCAGTGATAGTGCAAGGGAAGTGATGCAAGCATGTGGCTGGGAGCTGGACTGTCCAGCGCCTGGCAGTGCTGAGATCTCATACTTGGCTTGGTATTATATTATATTTGCCTCAGCTGGGGCAGCTGACCTTTCAGCTCTAGTGTTTGACCTATGTCCTCCAGCACTGACTTTTGAAAAGACCTCATCTGTGAAAAAACTCATCCCTGCCTGGCTGATAATTCAGTGGCATCCAGTTATTTGAAGGTGTGTGTTGCATTGCCTCCAACAGGTGTGTTCCGATTTAGGAAGGTGAGTGTAGTTACTTGCATTAGAAAGTCAGCAGGTCACTTTACAAAAGACCCCAAATACTCTCACCAAAACCGTTAATGCTCCATTTCTGCGGCACATTTTTAAAACTCTTCTCATGGCTGATCCAAATACCACATAAGATGAACTGTCACTTCATAAAACTTTGGCTCTATCAAAAAGATCTGGATAGATAAGTTACTGTGTTTTATTATAATACAACCTCTTTGAATTTCACATTACTATATGAGCAGATTTTCTTACTCGCTTGAGCAGAGTTGACTCAAGGTATTTTAATCCAAACAGGAAACATCAGGCTATTGTATCATTAAGGAACAAATTTAAATGATAGGAATTTTTACTTTGATAAAGTCATCACAGTTTTAAAGACCTAGAGAACAGTAAATTACCACTATTAACATGGTGCAGAGTAAAACAAACCTCATATGGCCTAAAGTGAAAATGTAAGACTCAAAGCCTAACTTTGCATCGTTTGTGGAGGCAAGGACTTTGAGATCAGGGCTGTTTTGCTTTGATTGTGTAGGATTTGGCCCCTTTTTAACGTGTTACGTGGTTAGAGTCTTCATGACACAAGAAATAGCAGACATGAAGACCGTGGCAGAGTCCATGATCGGGGAGTTAGAAATAATGGTGGCATTTTCAGTTAGGCTATATATGTTATCTCCTTAGAGTATGTACTTTTAGTTGTTTGATTTCAGCATCGTGTCTGAAAATAACTGAACACATTTATTTTCACAGTGAGGGGTCTATTTTCTCCTCAATGCGTGCGCTTTATGCCCATTAGCATTAATGGGAGTTATACACACGCTTCCAGGGGAGAAGAGACTTAAATAGTCCATATAGATGTGCTCTTGTGGATCAGTAACCACTGACTTAAAGACACTGAATTATAAAATAAAAGCCAAAACGAACAACAAAAAAAATATAATTCTTTCACTGTGATAGGATCTTAAACCTGAAAAACAAGAGAGTGTAACCAGTTACTGTTAATGCACTTTACTCTCTGACAGATCTAAATGTACAAACCTTTGCTGTTCTAGAAGCTGAGATGCTATTATGAGTTAGTATGTAAAATGTATTTTGGCTTATTTGGTCTTTTGGCTTATTTTCTGGGCAGCCAGCAAGTAAAAGTTGATTTTCACAGAACATGGGCCACTGACTGTAGATTTATTCACGTGTCTGGATGATTGATAGTTAGAGCTAACTACTGTCTCTTCTGTACATATATTTTCTAGACAGCTTGCTCCTGTTTTGCATGCTTCAGTGATGTTACACAGTTGCCGCTGTCATAAATATTCTCTAACAACCATGTTTGTTGCTTACCTGGCTTACTGAGAATACCATTTGCACCTTGGATTGTGAAAGAAGTGGCTTCTTATTCACTCTCCATTCTTTCTTGTTTTTCCCATTAATCTCTTACAGGTTGTATTTTGTTTGCCTTGTGAATGAATAGATAAAAACTGTAAATCAGTGATTTATTATTTGATTGTAATAGAATATAAAGTAAGTTTCCAGCACAGTATTGGAGAGTCTAAAACTGTAATCAACAGGAGTTTATTACTGTACATTATTCTGTTAAATTATTTGCAGGACAAACTTGCCTCTGTTCTGCGGTGTTTCAGACAGTTCGTTTCAGTCATGCTTTTAAAGGATGATGAGTATGGTGAAACGAGAGAAAAATCTTGATTAAAAAAAGGTCTTTCTTGGGACCATCCAGGAAAGCTGGTTCTGCCAAAGAAAGCAGTTAAGTGGGACTGTCCCAACAGTTATCACCTCTGATGTTTCTTGCAGTGAAATCGGCGTTATATTGACCTGACTCCGCTACCTGACTGTCAGGTTTCACAGTTCCTGTCTCCCTAAGCCCCATTAGGGCTGTTTGCACACCTCCCTGTTTGCTCTATAACAGATGTTAGTTCCGTATCTCATTTTCAAAAGACATGACCAGGGAAGGAGGAGCTGGCAACTGCCTAAAAGGCTGATGCAGTGGTGCCGTAAGGAATATCCTGTTGGTTCTTGTAAAATAATTTCTTTGATTTTAGCTGCCTTCAGCAGCTGTTCTGGGATTCTGACAGTTCAAGACAGAAAGAAATGCACATTCATGACCAACTGACATATTTCAGAATGGCTATTTAGTCAATTATTTCTCTGACTAGAGTAAGGAAGGGTTGGCACTTTGTAGTCCTATCTTCAGATATTTCGCTATAGATTTTGTACAGAAAACATACCCAGTGTCTCTTAAATGCAGTTAAACTGCTGTAGCCTGGAGAGGGAAATATGAAACTGGGTTTTCTGTCATGTACTTATCCAGGTAGATTTTCCAGTAGGTTTACTTTTGCCATTCTTAAAGCTCTTGTAGAATGTGTATCGACTTAGGAAATGTTTTTAGCACGAAAGCAAAGCTGAGACTTGACATAAAATGTTTTATTTCAAAATCTTTGTTGAGTTACAAGTATTCTTGGAACACGGAGAAACAGCTCACATATACAACATGAAGGCAAATTTGAGCAATAATAAGGGGTTGTGCTTACAACCAACTACTTTTCAAAAGCATACAAAGATCAAGATACAATAGTTAAAACAACACAATCCAGGCATAAGGGGTGATTAAATAGATTTTGAGGCAGAGCCTGAATTTCACCATTGATATTTTTGCTATAAAGGCTGCAACATTGGCCTCAGAGGATTTTAAAAGCATGTTTTAACAAAGCAGAATCTCTTAGGAGTTGTTGGAAAATACGGAGAACCAGGGTTTTGATTTGCTCCCCCACTACCCCTAGTTTTATAATGTTCAACCTTGAGAGACTTTTAAAACTGGAAGCTTATACAGATGACATGGAAAAAGGCAATGAGAGCATATTAGAAACTCCAGCTTTTTACCTAAATAGTAACTGAAATATTGAAAGAACAAGCTCTTTGGTCCTCATCAGCTGAATTTAGACTGATACAGCCAGTATTCACAAAGGGATTTTTGAAGTAGGTTAAATAAGAACTGCCTAATGAAAAAAATGCACTAGTTTGAAATCAGTCAATTTAATTACTGTGTTTTATGAAGGCCATTACCCATTGCTGATTACTAGGGTGATAAAATCTTTAAGCTTTGGTAGCCTCCATAGGGGGTGAGCCGATCTAAGTAGAGCAAAGTCCAGTCATTATCACCCTAAATACTTGTGTTTCTCATTACAATATTCATTACTTCAGGTTACTGTGAATGCTTTGAGGTCTTTATGTAAGCACTGGTTTCTTCTCCCGTAGAAAAATAATGTTGTACTGATAAGTTTAAATCAAACATTTAAATACTGGTACAGTAAAAAGAAAGTCTATATCCCAGTATATAAATGCATACATTTATGGCTGTGAGTACCTGTGTATATTCATCTTCATGACTGTGTGCTTATTTCTGTAGTCTACTGCTAGTTGGATAGGAAATGGAGACAGATATCTGTTGTCTTGTTTTATTTCAGTCTGCTTTGGTACTTAAATGAGCTTCTTCACAGCAGACTGGAATGGGGCTTAACATCCCTACTCACAATCTGTTATTAGGGGAAGTGTTTTTCAAGAGGAAATTTGAGCTATGAAGTAACTTAACTGACTTACCCAAGACCAGCAGATGAGGGCTGCAGCTGTTTGTCTCCATGCCAGCCTTGGGCCTCTAGCTTCCCTTTCCCTGCTGCCATTTGCTCGTCTTGGTGTGTTGCTGCCCCTCTAAATCATCTTTGTTGTGGCCTCCTGGCTGACAAAGCAGCTTCATGAAACCAGTGCTACTCTGAAGAGTACTTCAACATTGTTTCCCCTCTGCTTTACAAATACCTGTATTTTAAAAGACCATTTGAAACGTACCCATCAGTGAGAGGTCTGGGTCTGGGCCGCTGGGAGGTGAGGGCAGCCTGCAAAAGGAGACTGAAGAGCTTGGTGTAACTACCTGTGGAGCTCAGAGCCTGGAGAAATACGTGTGGTTCTTGTATTTCTGGGAGCCAGAGATTACTGCCAGAAAGCGAGAACTTGTGAAGCTGAGAGCAGGGCTGTCACTGGAGCACATAACTGCAGGTTGGCCACGTCTTAAGTCTATTAAGAATATTTCAAACTACTGTGAGGATAAAGTTCCAAATAAGCAGTGATCTGACAGTGGGAACAGACAGCTTCGCAGTGCTTTTATGTGATTCAGCAGTAGGTCAAACCTGGCATACAGGATCACTTTGCCTGCCTGATGTACGCTTGCTCTTAGTAAAGACAGTGTTTTCTTCTGGTTTGCTGTAAATGAGTTGTAAATAAATGAGTATGGAGTTTCACCTTCATTTTAGTACTGGAAGATTACTCCTTAAAACTGAAGAAGAAAGTCCAAGATTTTTACCAAAGATACCATCTGTCTCATTTGTTGATTACACAGTAGGGTTAAGCAGGCAGGAGTGAATACAGCTGAAAAAAGGGTCTAGATATTCACCCTAAAACTTAAATTGATTCTATATCTGTACCTTAAGATAATACCTTACCTCAGAGGATTTCACAGGGTGAAAAGATATAAATTTCCAGTATGGTACAGATATCTTTTATAAGAATTCCTCCAGCCCTTGTCACACGAAGTGAAAAGCTTAAAATCAACCAACCAACAAAAATTTGGCTCCAGTCCTTTTTATTCATCTGCACACTACTTTTAAAGGCAGCGTATGTTTCCTTTTCCCTTGCAAAGGCCCAGATTCTCCCCCTGCAGAGAGGATCAGAGAGAACAAGCCACATGTGACAGTAGTTAATCATGTAGCTTAATGCACTATTAGAAGGCACTGGGATAACGAAGCGATGAGAGCAGCAGAAGAAAAGCTGTGAGAGATCATTCCCTTTGCACAGAAAGCCTGCAGGAATAGGAGAAGGGAGGGTGGTATGTAATCTTCCTACAGGTATTTTCCTGCTGGAAAACAGTGTAGAGGACAAGAGAAAGAAGAAAAGGATCTATCTGATTGTATGAATCTGTCCACTGCACATTAGTGGGGGCTTCACTAGTAGCTCCTCAGTTATTGCTTCTCCTGAAAACCTTTGAATAAGCTCAGTGGAAAAGATAATCAGGGCCCAGGTTTTTTGTGGTAGATGTCCGTGAGGCAGTGCAGACAGTGAATGCCTATGCTACTCTGCCTTGTTCTGGACCTGCACCCTGGAAAGCTGATGGGGAACAGAGCTGAAGAAAATGCATGCCAGTAGTTTCATGGAATGTTTATTTTTAAATATCTAGTTAGTCATTTGTGTAATATTTTCTCTGAAAGTTCTTACCCCCTTTCTGATATGAGTCTGGAAAATACTCATAGCTTCAAGTAACGTGGAGTGTGGAAGGGAAAAAGTAACAAATGCAAAATTCAGTTTAAACTCAGTCTGCCTTCAGCAATTTGCAAGTTTAATTGAAATGCATGTGCTATCATTGTGTTGTTAAACACTTCTGAAACAAGAGCCATTTCTAGAATTAATTTTCTTTATGATTTTTCTGTGGTTTCAACCATTCACATCCAATAGCAGATTTCGTTTTGGGAATCCTTAATTATGTCTTTAATTTTTTTTATGGTTTGCAAAATGGTATGTGTTTAAAACATGGAAAAACTGTGTAATTAATGACTTGAAAGGTAATGGTTACACAAAAATACCGAGTGAGGGAAGCTGTTCACTAATACATTGTATTCAGTAGCTAAAATTCCATATGCAGTTTTTAATTTCAATGTAAAATATATCTTTGAGTGGTTATGTCTGAAATGAAGAAAAAACTGCCATTTCATGGATGAGCTTCTGCAGGTAATGGAATGCATGCAAAACAAAAGGGAAAGCAGCAATCCTCATGGAAACAAACAGTAGCAAAAAAAAATAGAGCAGTTCATACTGCTCTTCAGGTGGGAGTTGTTTGGCAGTCTGGGAGCCAAAAAGCAGTGGAAACAAAACTAAGCTGAAGACACTGTGGTGTTTCCACTCTGAGGCAGTGCTCCTTCATTCAGCTGGGCCTCCATGCAACGCCTTTGCCAGTGCAGTTACCTGACAGGCTGAAGCTCTTGTAGTTCAAGTAAAAATGATCAATATAGTTGTCAGTCAAAAAAAAAACCAACGTGGATATTGGAAAGAGCAACAGATTGAAAACTCTCTACGTTCCAGTTTTGATCCATTTGGCATTTTTACATTTTGTAATGCCGTGGTAAGAACAGATTGTAGAATCTTAGAATGCTTTGGATTGGAGGAGACCTTTAAGATCATCTGGTTCTAACCTCCCTCTAGACCAGGTTGCTCAGAGCCCCATCCAGCCTGGCCTTGAATGATTCCAGGGAGGGGGCATCCACAACCTCGCTGGGCAACCTGTTCCAGTGTCTCACCACCCTCACAGTAAAGAATTTCTTCCTAATATCTACTCTAAATCTATCCTTTTCCAGTTTAAAGCCATTTCCCCTCATCCTGTCATACATGCCCTTATGAAAAGTCCCTCCCCAGCTTTTCTGTAGGCCCCCTTCAGGTACTGGAAGGCTGCAATAAGGTCACCCCATAGCGTTCTCTTCTCCAGGCTGAAGAGCCCCAGCACTCTCAGCCTGACCCCCTAGGAGAGGTGCTCCAGCCCTCTGATGATCTTTGTCGCTCTCCTCTGGACCTGCTCCAACAGCTCCACGTCCTTCTTGTGCTGGGGGCCCCAGAACTGAACACAGTACTCCAGGTGGGGTCTCATGAGAGCAGAGTGGTGGAGCAGAATCCCTTCCCTTGACGTGCTGGTCATGCTTCTCTTCATGTAACCCAGGATATGGCTGGCCTTCTGGGTGGCAAGCCCATCAAATCCATTGTTCTCCAGTTTGGTGATTAGGATGTTGTGCTGGGCTGTGCCAAACGCTTTGCTAAGTTGCTCTTCCTTTATCCACTGATACTGTAACTGTAAATCATAAAAGGCCACCAAGTTTGTGAGTCATTATTTGCCCTTGGTGAAGCCATGTTTGTACCACCAGTCGCCTCATCCTTATTTTCCATGCACATCAGTAGGTCCTTCTGAGGGTTTCTGCTCCATGATCCTGCCAGGGACAGAGGTGAGACTAACCGTCTTGTAGTCTCCTGGATCTTCTTTTTTTTTTTCCCCTTCTCCAGTCAGTGGGAATAATATAGCTCTGGTCTCTTTTAACCCAAGATAATATACTTTGGTAGAGCAGGGATTATGTGATCATTTAATTCAAGACTCAGGCAAAAAAAAAAAATTACAGGAGTTTTCCATGACTTTTCTCTGACTTCCATATCTCAAGACTAGGATCCTTACGGGAGGTGAATGATGGGATGTATACCTCTTTCTCTTAACTCTGAATGTTATTGCTGCTTAGGACACTGCCTCTTTCATAGAAAAATGGTTAGGTGTTCTGAAGCACAGCAGATGCTCTTTCTTCTCTTGTAGCCATCGAATTATGCTAAATCTCTCTTCTTTCCAAGGATCTAAAGAGGTCAGTAGTTGCTGCCATTGGAAATATCACAAGGAGATCCATAGGAGAGGACCACCACAAAATGCCTGGGAAAGGTGCTGAAGTATTACATGGAAATGCTTACGGCTTAAGAATAGTCTATAAACTGATAGTTTAAAGTTTCTTATTTTAAAACTACGAGGTGATCTAGGGAAACAAAAGCAGCTGACATTTCACCGTTGTCATCTCTTTCAAGAATCTTGTGGTTACTCAGTGTTTTGTCTTCTGTAGTCAATACCAAATGCAGCTTGTTGATACACTAATTGAGGGGAGAAAAATCTGATTGTTTGGATATCTGTCTTCCTAGTTAGTTTGGGAGAGTCTGAGCCAACTCTGATATTACAGGCTGAAATGTGGTGTTGTCTAAAATTAAAGATACTTCCCACTTTCTTGCTTTCTTTTTCATAAGCTCTATCAAGTTCTAATCCTTCAGGCTGAAACCAGGCTGAAATGTTCTGAAATTGCTGTTTGCTTCCAGCACAAGTTCTGTGGGTTGTTTTTTTAAAAAAAAAACTTTTTTTTTTTTTTTTTTGAGAAAGATTAAAGACAGTTGTCATAAAGCAAAATGAATAACATACTTAAATCAAGGGAGTCAAGCCTAACTCTTGACATTTCCTATCTTTGAAGTGTTAAGAGTCTGCAGTCATAATGTTCTGTTAACATGCATTTGTGTGTCATGTATGTATAATTTACAGACTGCATTTTAGTCTGTTCTCCCGGTAGCCTGGCATCAAGATGACTGCTAGAGACAAAGAGACTTTAGAGAAGAATTTAGAGAGACTTTAGAGAAGAATTAATAGGCATTCAAACACTTGAATTCGTATGTAGAAACTTTATACAGTGCATCTTTTCTCATTACATGTAAGTTATTAAAATAACACCATTGTTTGTTTTGTATTTGAAACAGAGTTTACCATTAAATATGTAACAATTTAGCAGCTGCTGTTCTCCTTGGAAGGAAAACTTGAATTTTGCTGAAAATCTGTTCTGTTTCTGTTAGAAATTAAGCTCTTTTTTTTTCCCCCCCTATATAAACTAATATTTTGTCTTTTTACTCTGGCAGTACTAGTTAAAGCAGACTCTGGTGAATTGCAAAGAAATAAATCACAACAGACATTAATCTAGATGAGGGCTAAGTAATTAACTCCGTAGAAGCTCGGTGTATATTGTGTCTGTGACACTAGACTAACTGCTGTGCATAGAATAAATGCAGTATTTAGGCTGCCTATGGGATTCCACCCCTTCAATTAAGTAAACAAATATATATAGAGCTACTCTGGAGTGTATCCTTTGTGGTCTAAACACTGTATCTTATTAAAATCATCTGCATGCAGTATGTGGGGTTTGAGTTCCTGCCAGTGGTTTCATCCATTGTTAACAGTGATGCTCGGCTCTCCCAAGAGTTAAATACAGTGGTACCATAGTTATGTGAAAAGGGTGCTCTTGGTTACTTTGGTGGCCATTTCCTTGCACATTACCTCCCACTTTGTTTCCATCCATGTGTGTGGCATAGGGTGTTGCCTGGAAAAATATAGGTTTTTTCAGGAAAAAAGAAATCCATATAGGTTGAGAAAAATGTCAGAGACGTTCTGGAATGGATTCTGTGGGGGCAAGAGCAGGGCCAGAATAGGTGCCTGCCTGCCGACTTTGTGTGCGTGCCTGTCGAGGTTCTTCACATTTACATTATGTATGTTTGCACCTCAGTGTCACTGATAAAATATCTGCTGAACTCTGGAAGATCAGATCACTTGTTTAAAGAACTGCTATTCCTGTTTCTGATCTGTAAGCATGATGATCCTCATCCTGCAGGTCCTTACGTTTACCCAGAGAGTTAGACTGATCGTCTGTCCTGCTTTGCAGAAAAGACCAAGCTACAGCTATTTCAGTAGTTGTGTCTTACCATCATACAAACATTTTTACCTACAGTGTCATAAATACATCCAGACATGGTTAATCCACTGCACAAAGTGTTTGCAACAGATTTATTTTCAATCCAGTGTGTAATTTTAGAGGGTGATATGGATGATACAGGCTGACAAAATTCTGCCTAGGGAAAATGGCAAGAATGATATTCTCCTGAAGCTGCATTTATTTGATGGCGCTATTAAACTGAGAGAATATAAAAATGGTGATAAGCCACACACAGAGATAAATTAGTGTGAATTTTAAGATTTCAGTCATTAAAATTAATTTACTCGCTAGAAAACTTGCTGTTTTTCACAAACTCAATATTCTCATGTTTTAATTAGCTAGCTCTTCAAAGAGTGATTAAACAGCCTTTGTCAAAAAATATAATAGTAACAGAACATTTCAGAGATGAGAGGAGCATTAATTTTCATATAGTTTTTGTTCTCCTCGTTTAACATAAGATTTTCTTGCTCATGCAGCTTTGCCAAAGTGGAGATGAGTGAATAGGATTCTCTGTAAGGCCAGTCTTTACCTCCAAAGAGCAGAAAGCATGAATGCAGTGAATGAAGGATACATGTTAATCAGAAAGCTCCTGATCTCTAGGAGCACGGTGACGAGCTATAAAAACCTGTCGTGTAACTTAGGTCAGAAAAGGGTTTTCTAGATGCAAAACCAAGAAAATGAAGCACTGTACTTATATAAAACATTGGAATGGGTCACAGATTTTTGACTTGGGAGCCTCTATCACCCTTGAAGTGTTGCTTGGACCACCGTGCAGGCTCGTCTGCAAGCGTCTAATTGAAAACAGTGTGTGGCTGCAGACCACATACATTTGGCAGATTGCTCCGAGTCGTGGTGTAACGGTTCATTTTCAGATTCTCCTTTTACACCTGTGTTCACGAAACGTGTGTGTTAGAGGTGATTATAGATCGTTTGGGTTGGAAAAATGCACTCCTCCAAATTAACCCAGGAGTCAGAGACATTGTTTAGAAAGGTCTTCCCACTGCTATTTTTCCTTTGAGCTATCAGAACTCCAGGTAAAGGTGAAAAAAAAATGTAATTATTAACCTGGTGCTCTGGATTGCACAATACTTTCACCCGTAATCAGCACTGCAGTTTGTGAACCGGTATCACAATGACAGGTAAATTGACCGTGAGGTACAGTCATTAAAAAGAAATACAATAGGTTGAATATGGGCTACTGTGCTCCCTTTGAGGGTTTGGGAAGCTGGCTTCTCCAAAGTGAGGCTGCTGCTCTTGAAATTGCTGTTGCATTTTCCCCTTCTCAGGAGAGCGCGCAGCCCTCACAGAACAGTGGTGCTGGACAAGAGCATGGAAGGATGAAGGCAGAGAGAGTTGTCCATTCCCATACCAAAGATTTAGAGGCTCCAGGAAATGCACTCAGCCAGGAATAAAGTGAAATATCCTCAATGAATAATTCATGCCCTGGAAAGTGGTTTTTCAGGGAAACTGAAGCTATACCGAGATTTGGACAAATTGAGCTGAAACACTTTCAGCAATAAAAAAGATGGATAGGAGGGGAGTACACTGAAAAACTTGAAATATCTTATTTCAACTTCCTGGATATTCAGGCTTGGATTATTTTTTTGTTCGGTCTAGAAAAAAAATATATATATATTTTTAATAGACAAAAATTAAAAGAGAAGATGTTACCAGAAAGTATTTAATGATCAGAAAATGAAATTAAATTTATGCTGATCTGTGTCTTCAGGCACTGTATTTCTGTTGTTTTTCTGCTTGCCTGGGGAGCTTAGCACTAGCAAGCACAGCTGGCAGTGTCAACAGGTGTCTCTTCTTGAGCACAAATAACCCCTCCCCAAGTTCTGCATTAAGATTTTAAGGGTAGTAATGCTCAGGGAAGTTCCTAAAAGCACGGTTTCTGTAGAAACATAGGGACATGCAGCTCGTATTTGGATGATGTCTGGTGTATGGATTGGAAGCTCTGCAATCTGAGGATATCTCTGCCTTGACAAGAAGGTAGAGAAGGCTGTTCCTGGTGACACCCCTGTTTGTGCTGCTCCCTGTGACTAGCTTGCCTTGGGAGCCTTAGGAAGAGAGAGAACTCCCATGTTCTCTTATCAGAATGCAAGTATGCCATCTTCTTGGTCAGTACTAGTTTCAAGGAGAGCACGTTTATGATTCAGGGCTGGAGAACTGGCAGGTAAGTGATGTGCTCGGCTGGAGCTCAGGTAGCACAGAATGGCCTCAGAAGTTTCATATATCCAAAGGCTCCTGCCCTTCCACTCCCTGTGAGGAGCTGTAGGCTCCCATGAGGCCTCTCCTTTGCCTCTTCTTCTCTGAGCTGAACAAACCAAGAGACCTCAGTCTCTCTTCATATGCCTTGCTTGCCTAGATCCTGCACTATCTTCATAACTTCCTTTAGATGATCTTTACTATAAAGTTTTATGTCCTTGTATTGCGGTGCCCAAAACTGTAGACAGTTGCTTCTAAGCATTGTTGCTTCTAAGCATTGTTGCTTCTAAGCAT